>NC_092205.1:8340945-8429563 GCF_043381705.1 Parasteatoda tepidariorum
CAAAAAAAAAAAAAAAACAAATTCTTTCTTTTCTAATTTGTTTCTAATTAAAGTAAATAAGCTTTAGATATTTGTAAAAAAAATTTCTTTAATGTTCTATAATTTTTGATAAAAATTTAATATATTTAGAGCTAATTTAAGCTGTGTAGGTTTTATTTAGTTTAGTAAGTTCTCTTTAAATAAAGGATTTCTACATCTTTTCTGAATATATATTTTTCCTATAGATTCAGTAAAAAAAAAAAATTCTTACCAGGCAAATTTTATCGACAAAATTACATCTTTGTTTTTTAATTATAAGAGTATATAATTGTTTTATAATTATTTTAAAAGAGAGCTTGATTAGTGGTTAAGGCACTGAACTGTCATTGGAAAAAAGGGTTCAGTTTTCAGTGGCGACTTGTCTGGGAAATAAAGGTGGCCAATGCACAGTGCTGATTCCATTGCCACAATCATGCTATTTGTTATGAAAATTTGAAGCTATAACTTCTGTGAACAACAAGTTTTGCTCCCTGGAACACAACTTGCTATTATGGGAATGCTTTTTTATTATATAACTGTATTAAGTAAAATGTTTCCAATTTTCAATTTTTAATTTATTTAACTGTTTGAACAATTTAGCTTGAAATACAATATATTAAAATAATTACTTAAATTTTTTTCTTCATGTTTTGATATCAAGTTATTTTGAAAAAAAGTATTATAAATTCATAACTACTGCGGCACTGGTATTTTACATTAACTACTAGTTTTGATCAAGAAATAGGTAATATGCTTTATAACAAAGGGGTATTGTAGCATTGTATGAGTGGTTCTTTTCTGCTATGTATTTTATGATTTTTTTTTTAATCAGTAATTTATCATTTTATTTCTTGCAAATTTTTTTTTTTCTAGTAGCAAAGTAATGATCTGGTTTTTCTTGAAGGAAAAAAAGTCTTATGTTTTTTTTTTTTTTTTTTTTTTTTTTTTTTTTTTTTTTTTTTTTTTTTNTTTGTTTTTTTTTTTGTCAGTCATATCGGTTTATCTTGTTTGATTTAAAAACACATTAAAAATTGTAAAATATTGAATTATAATGTTGTCATCATCTGAAATATTGAAGAAACATTCTTTAAACATTACAGTATTTTCCAAAGGAAACAGGAGACATCAGTGTACATGGTGTTCTTATTCGACCATTATGAAGACTGATTTAACCAGGCATATGAGAACTCACACTGGAGAAAAGCCTTTTCAATGCAAAGTTTGTTACAAACGTTTTACTGTAAAGTCTTCGTTAAAAAGTCATACAATTACTCATTTTCAAAAGAATTTGTTGTAACCAAAATATATTGAAATTGTTTCATCTTGTCTACTTTTAGTTTTCTTAATGTAAATTATATGAGAACTCTTACTGAAAAAAGCCTTTTGAATGTGAAATTTGTTGTAAATGCTTTAATGTAAAGCCATCTTTTAAAAGTGATACAATTACACATTTTCAGAAGCAATTCATTTTAACCAGCATAAATTGAAATTATTTCTGAGAATAATGCTATCTTTACTTTAGTTCCGTTTATTAGAAAATAAATGAGAATTCTTACTGGAAAATCCATTTCAATGCAGCAGCTAATACTTCTTTTCTATTGCCTACTTTGAAAAATCATAAAATTTTTCACGTTTGAAAATGTTAGTTTCAACCTGTATAAATTGAAATTGTTTCTCAGCATGTTATCTTCACTACTTTTAGTTTTACTCTTTTTTTTCAAGTATATATGCAACATCATTCATGTATATATGCAACATTTTTCAAGTATGTATGTATATGTACAGCATTTACACATATCCTGTTTATGTACAGTCAACAAAAAGTCATTCAATTTTTAATTTTCAAAAATGTTTGTTTCAACCAACCTAAATAAATTCAAATTGTTTCTCAGTAAGCTATTTTGTGTATTTTTACATATCAAAATAAATTATACGAATGCGCAGACTGGCGAAAACCTCCAGTCTGCTAAAATACAAAATTTGTTACAAAAGCTTCTTTGTAAAGGGCATTTTTATTTTCCATGCATTTTTTGAAGTATTTATTTTAACAGCCCCTGGTATTGAAATTGTTTTTCAGTATGCTGTTTTAAGTATTTGTAGTTTTTTTTTTCTTTTCCTTTTTTTAATTAACTTACCCTGGTAAAAAACGTTTATCATGCAATATGTTTATTTTATTTGTTTCAAAATATTTTAAAGTTTTCTTTATAACAGCATTCAGAAGCATTTGCTGCAACCTGCATTTTATGAAATTGTTTCTTGATTTTATTGTTACACAGTTTAAAGTAAATACCTTTTGTATTTTTAACATTTTTTCTAATAAATCCTGCAACATTTGATATTTGTCTATGATTAATTATGAGTTAGGCTAGTTATTAAAATTAATAAAAATTTTTTAAAAATTATAAGCATGGTTGTTGTGATATATTTAATGATCTACATACTAGATCAGTGATTCCCAACCTTTTTTGGGGGGCGGCGCACTTTTAACAATTTCGAAATTTGACGGCACACAATGAAAAAAATCAGTTTAAAAGTTGTTTACATACCTATAATACACTGTGTTAAATAGTTTGTGATAATAATTTTGAATGTGAAATAAAACATAAATAATATGTACTATAAAAGCACGTTTATTAAGGGATTAATTATTTCTTTCGACTAATTTTTTATTAGTTAGTAACAGGTATTTATTTTTTTTGCTAGTTATTAATTGTTAGCTTGTTTTCTATAGATATTAACTGTTATTTTTTCGTGATTTATTGTCAACTAGTTTTTTTGCTAATCATTAATTGTTAGCTTATTTTTTTGTTAGTTATCATTTGTTAATTTGTTTTTATAACTTTTAATCTCATAGCTTACTTTAATGATTAGCTTTTATTTAAGTTGTAAAGTCAATATTTAGCTTACTTTCCTTTGTTGATTAATAATTTAAATAATCATTAAATTTCCTACTTATTTCAATATTTTTTAAAATTGACAATTAAACACTGACAATTAAGACAATTTAAACACTTTCTTCTTATTTTAACTTATTTTAAGATTGTCAGAGGCAAGACAATCGCCGACTAAGATGTTCAAACGGTTAAGGCGTGAAAAAATTATAAAATGTGTACATATATATATAATATTTTATATATATACAGTTTTCTTTAATTTAAACTTTACTCGTAATTAAAAAAAGCATTATCATTTTTATTGTATCATTTCTAATATTTGGCGGCACATTTTTAGAATTTGGCGGCACACAAAAGTGCCGCGGCACAATGGTTGAGAATCACTGTACTAGATGATCTGCTAACATTGTTTTTAATATATTTGTTTCGAATCCTTTCTAAAAAGAAGCACATTAATTAAATAATTAAACCATAATAAATAAATAAAATTCATAATAAATGCATTTAATAAATAAGGAAATAGCAAACATTTTCTTTTTAAATTTTAACTTAGTGTTTATAGTGCTAAAATCATCAAAACAAGTTTGATAAGTGAAATTGAAAGGTTGTAAAATGCAATTATTAGAACTGCCTTTCAGTTTAATCTTAAAATTAAACTGATTTCAATGCTTTTACTACTGTCTTCATTTTTACCTTGATAAGGATTTGTCAAATTTATTTGAATGACAATACAGTATAAAGCATTTTTTTCTGTCATTCAAATAATAATTTTCAATTTCTAATGTGTGTTAAGGATTTCTTCTGTAAACTAAAATGGCTCTAAAAATGTGTACTAAGGGTGATAATTATGGAACACCTTCTTAAATTAATATGTCAAAAACAAGACAAAATTTCTACCTGTATGATCTGACGCCTATGCCTTACTGTGGTAATGATACATTTTGAGTGTCTATAGTATTGAATATGATTATTTTAATGGATAATTAAATTGAAGTAAGACTTATTTTTTATGTCTAATATTTTTGAGAAATAAAAAAAACTCTACTGCAACAGTTTAAAGTACATAAAATGTGAAAGATAGTTTAAATATATTTATTAAGAAAACTTTGAACATGAAGTTTCTTCAGCAATATTAGAAAATAAAATGTTTATAATTTATGGTATAATACATTCAAAAACTGATGTGAATGATTTTTTTTTCTGTGCATTATGTGTATCATTTTCATAATTCTGTGCTATTTAATATCCTTCAGAAATTTTTTTTCTTTATAACAAGTAGATTAATAGACACTTTTGAGTACAAAAAGTAATAAGTTATATTACATTATTATAAAAAAATAATATTTTAAAGGAATTAGTTGAAAGGAAACTGAAAATTTACTGCATTGAATCTAAAAGATTTTTATCAGAATTATCATTTTGAACTGTTATACTCTAAATTAGAAATACTCTAAATTAGTAAGAATATAGAATGTGTCGCTTAAGAGAATTAATATTTGATGGGCCTTGCTTATTCAAAATAGAATGGAAAGAACAGTTTCTAACATTAATAAATGCTATGTTTCAACAACCCACACTACGTTACTTGTGGGTATCCCATTTTGTACAGCAATATGTGTATACCAGTAAAAACTGTTGAAACGTATGAGCGTATTTAGAATGTTCTATGTTTGGTAGTTTAAATTTACATACTATTTATAATTTTAAAGTTGTTCAGAAAGTACTATGTTTGTCTTGAATATGTATAAATACTAAGGATTACCTATCCTAAGAAACATGACAATTTTAATGTTATCTAATCAAAAAATATTGATTGAAATTTATAAAAAATAAAATGAGAAGCATTTAATTAGTATAATAAGAAGTATATGTGTTAATATATTTTTAAAAATATTTTTTGTTTCTTTTCTTAATTTCTGAATGACATTGGAATTTGAAAAATACCCATATATGAGAATTATGCTTTTAAAATTGCATTAATTTTATCGTATGTTCTTTTAAAAATATAGTTATTATTATTATTTTTTAAAAAAATTATACAGTTATTGTCTGGTATTTAAGGGCGGGTACAAAACACCAATTTAAATGCAGTTAAACTTCATTAACATAAAAGCGTTTTAAGTGAATTTCTTTAAATGTGCACTTTTTATTTTATTCTCTGTCACATTGTATGTGATTATAAGCATGTTAAGTATTACGTGAAGAAGCGTAGCATGAAATATGTTTTAATGTGAATTACAATTTCATTAATCTTTGAAAATTTTAAATAAGAAAAAAACTGGAAAGAGATATTACTGATTATTTTATGAGTAGTTGCCTCCAATTATTTAAATAAAAGCATTTCTTTTGATTTGAATTAATTATCTTTTCAGTCACCCTTTTTGTCTTCTTTAACTTAAAACTGAGGAAAAAAAGTATTGCACTGTTTGAGCTTTATCTGGAATTACAAAAATCTCTTGCATTTGTTTCTTAATTATACGTTTAATAACTTTCAAAATAATTTATTGCATTTTTATGAAAGTATAGTATAATTATGAATGATTTAGTAATAGATTAATAATATTTTTATAGCAGTAAAATAAAATATTATGTGTAGCTAATAATCGAACTTCCTATGCATTATACAATTTTTATAAGAAAATTTATAAACTGATAACATGAACTAGTTTTAACTTAAAGCAAATATTCAGCTCTTATTTGAGTTCATGTTAATGAGGTTCAACTATTTTATAGAAACACATCCTTAATTAATATTTTTTTTATCCTTAATTATATTAATATCCTTTAATTTTTAACCTTAATTTTTTTTAATTAAAAATTTCTCTTAACATTGCAGCATATACAAGAAAGGATGGGATATTTTATTGTCATTTTTGCCGTTACTCAAGCTTTAGAAAGATTGATCTTATTCGCCATGCCAGAATTCATACAGGAGAAAAGCCGTATAAGTGTAATATGTGTGATAAGCGATTTACCTTAAAGCATCATATTCAAAAACACATGCAGTCACATATTATGAAAAATACTTAAATGGTTTCATAAAAATTACATCTCTATTAATGTTTTGATAAGCTCGTATTTCACTCGAACTCAAAGTATATATTTTATGTATTGGAAGAAATTTTTATGTTGGAAAATGTAAAAATGTCTGTACTCCTATAATTTTTTATGTTAAATTTTAATATAGTTTAAGGATTTTAGAAAAAGATAACATGTTTGGGAATTTTTTAATTTTTGTTGCATTTTAAAGTTAGTTTTCGTGGCAAAATAATATGCTGAAAAAATTTATCACCTGCAAAAATTAGTTAAATGTATAAAAATTTTAAAAACTGCAAAATTGCAAATGAAAGAAGCATTAATTATGAACTTTTATTTGTTAATTGTGTTTAATTTATGACCAATTGTTTATTTTGATGCTTTACAAGTTTTTAGCTGTTATCACATTACATCACCTGGATTTGATCCTTTTGTGTGTTTTTGTCCCATACTTATCTGAGGATTGTTTTTTTGTCAACAATTTATAAATAAATGGAAATGTTAATATTGCATTTTTGGTTCAATCTAAATTTCACTCTACATTTACATAAAATACCCATTATTATGATTTATAACACTTTAGCATAATTACGTATTTTTATTGGACTTAAAAGAAAGTATATTACCTAAGAACTCAAAAAAATTATTACCTATATATTAAGAATGTGCAAAACTATTTGTACCATTGATATTTATGGCCTTAAATTCTGAATTATATTGTTAAATTTTTGTTTGTTGTGATATTTAAAAGTTAATTTGTATAATACGCCGATTTAAATATTATTAAAAATCTTGTGTTGTGAAATGAAACGTAGAATATTAATTAAAAATTTGTTTTAACATTGCAGCATTTTCCAAAGTGGATGGAATATATTATTGTCATTTTTGCCGTTTCACAAGCTTAATGAAGATTGGTGTAACTCGTCATGTTAGAATTCATACAGGAGAAAAACCGTTTAAGTGTGATGTTTGTGACAAACGGTTTACTCTAAAGCATCATGTTCAGAGACATATGTGTACTCATTTTAAGAAAAATGCTTAAATTTTTGCATAAATATTATTGTATTTCTGTATTTTTGCTGAAATCAACAGAATCATTTCCGCATTTATGTTGATTTGAAATAAAGTATTTTATCCTATGTACTCTAAAAAATATTGATACTTATCCCTATCAGGGGTTGCTAAAAACCTATTATCATTGTACCATTTTTAGTATATCAGGTACTGATATACTACAGCACTTTTTAGGATAAAGCTAGTACTGTCTATTATAATAATCAGTTAAGCATTACTAGTGTCAATAATAGTGAGGTGATTTTTTATGGATCCCTGAAACCAATGAGTACTGAATTTTTTTTCTTTATATTGAATATGTAAAAATATCTTCACTCCGTAAGGTTATGATATTTAATTCTATTATTTATAGCAGAGATCTACAAATATCAGGTGCATTTGCTCTTTAAAACTCAACCTATTTTTTTTAACCTAAAAATTTCCGTGGTGGCGTAGGGGATAGAATGCTTGCCTCCTAATGAGGTGACCCCGGTTTGACTTCCGCACCTGACCCGCATCTACCATGGTGCTGACTTATCCTCAGTTATGTTTGCATTATTGAGTAGAGTCCTCTTGGAAACAGGCTAACCAAGCGAGGTTTTTGTGGTTTTCATCTCTATAAACTCAAATCTTATTAGTTCCATCTAAAGTCTTCCACAAAGGCGATCCTAGGCGTTACTTGATCCAGGAGTTCCCTTGTCTTCAGGATTATTTCAGAATTACAAGGCGACGGAGTCGGACATTTGTAGTCGTAAACTCAAATTTTAGGTTGGATGTTCAATGACGGTTATAAATCTGAAAATTAAAATACTTTTGGGGAAAAAAAGATTTTTTTAGCAAAACATCCAATCTTATGTTGAAATCTTAAAATGGGTCGTCAGTTAATGATTTTAGGCCAGAAAAATCTGTATTATGACAATTGTATTTATTTTTGAAAAACTAAAAGGCATATTTGGCTAGGGAGCTACTGCCCTGTATTTGGTACATCTAACTAACATCAGACTTCCTCAAAATATTTTGCAGATCTGATTCACACACTTTTTGATATTTGGGATTTCTCTATGTTCTTCTAGTTATTTCTCTCGTTTTAATAATTTGCCCATGTTTTAACCGACATTGTCTCTCAATTTTTGGTAGTTAAATTTTTTCTCTAAAAGAATCAAGTAAAACCTATCATCCTAACATTTTTGCATGTTTATGCACTATTGGTATTTCAAACTGTATGTAACTGTTTTATTCTATTTACAATTTTATCTGATTTTATTCTCTTGTATGTATATGTATTTACCTGTGTATCGTATCTATTTTTTTAATCTATTTTATATTTTTTATTTATCTACTTTATGTATTTAAGGATACAAATTTATAGTGTTTCAAATTTTGATTGTTTGCCACAGCTTGCACTTTTTTGGACTTTGTACCATTATGCTCTATATTCGATGATTGAATAAAAAAATTCATAAATATGCAGGAGTATTTAAAATTTATGTACACAGTCTCTTGATAATATTCATTTCACACCACAGCCGGCTCACACATGCAGTGGGCTTAGCCACAGGAGCCCACTGGGCAATGATAAAGAGCGTAACAATTCTGGCATTTCTAGGCCCAATGGGAAATAGACAAAAGTGCCCACCATTAAAAAAAAACTATCCATATTATCTAAATTACTTATATATTTAACCCGGTGATGATTGCATGTTCTCTGTATTCAATAACTGTTTTTAGGCTACATTCAATCTTCCTCTGATTAATTTGTATGTATTGAGCTGCAGTACTGATATTCAGTTTTAGTTTAATACTAGGAGGCTTCGCCCCCTGCTCGCTGGCGCTCGCCAACCCCCGAAACTGCTTTCGCAGTTAATTTCGGATTGCTTCGCAATCCGATGCTCGCTTTGCTCGCTCATTGGATACGTTCTTAACGTCTAGCTTTTGTATACTTTTTTGAACACTGAAGTTCCGAAAACTTTTCACTGTAGAAAATTCTAAACCTGTGCATTTCAATATTAATTTGAAATTGCAAACAGTTCACATATTTTTCTTAATCACACTATTCTAAATTTCAGTTGTTGAGAAAAGTAACTGTTGTAAGTTTTGTTTTAAAGTCTTTCCCACCAGAGGGCTAAAACCATGTGTTGTAAAACAATATGAAATAGTACTGAACGCCGGATGTAAAGCATCGGCTTCGATGAAGATAATTTTGTGAGAATTTTTTTGATAATTCGGTGAGAATTCACCCGATTAGACATATGATGCTCACTACGTGCTCTTGCGCGCCGAAGCCTATCAATTAAAACGTATTAGCATTTTATGTAATATAGATTAGCCATATGATGCTCACTACGTGCTCTTGCGCGCCGAATCCAATCAATTAAAAATGAAAACTGTTGCCAATGCAAGAAAAGAAATATCATCGGTTTTATTGATACATACATATTAGTGTTTTATATAATATATAAGTCAATCTGCTACCACAGAACAACTTCTGTAATTCTTGTATTGTTTATCTCTTTTTTTTCATATATATATATATATATTTAAAATTTACAGAACTAATTAAGTATAGGCATATTTTTTTAAAGATTGAAGTTTGATCCAGAAAGCTTTTCTCAGTTACAAATAATGACAAGCGATATTTCCAATTTACAACTAACACAGAAATTTGCCAACAACAAAGCCATAAGTTCAGCCCTTTATTCAAGATTATGCTATGGATTTATATATATATATACAGGTTATTGCTGGCATGTAATGTGATTGTAGCTTGTATAATTGTCTGCGTAATAAAATTTTATCCTATGTATGACCACTTAATTTATTTTTAAATAATATAAATTTTTTTTCTGTAATTTTGTAAGAACTGTTACGTTATTTTCCATTTATTTTATAACATGCTTTTTAATTTTTGTAATTTGCATACTCCTGGTAAAAGTATTTGGAAAATAGTTACCATGTTTCAAGATTGCTAACTTTTTGTAGATTCCAGAAGTTAGCTTCTGCAAAAATTTATGTTTTAAAAATATATCACTTGCGAGAATGTATTAAAAAAGTAATAAATATAAATTTTAAAAACTTGTAAAATGTGAAATGAAAAAGTATTAATTGCAAACTTTTATTGACATTACAGCGTTTTCAAAGAAGGAAGGAATATATTACTGTCATTTTTGCCATTACTCAAGTGTTAAGAGGATTGATGTTATCCGCCATGTCAGAATTCATACAAGAGAAAAACCGTATAAGTGTTATGTGTGTGACAGACGGTTTACCCAAAAACATCATGTGCAAAGACATACACTTTTACACTTTAGGAAAAATTCTTTGGTCATGCATTCTTAATGGTCATGTATTCTTGTTTAACTCAATATAAAAGTAAAGTGCTCTCAAAAAAATTGGACCACCCTGTATAACTTTAGATCTAATCATTATATCTTCTCGTTCTGTCTCACCTTTAAAGGTTCGAGAGAGGTGATCTCAAATATGATAATTAGTTAGTGCAGACGATATTTTAGGTTACAAAATCAGACACAAAAATATACTTTCACTGAATAAAAAAACTTTTCTAAATATAAGGGGTAGCCACACTCTGGGAAATATGCTCCCAATAGTTTGGTCAACAGAGCAGTCCAATGTTTGATCCCTTTAATATTAAATTTACTTTTGAGTATTTCATCATTTCTCAAAAACTTAAGAGAACTAAAAAAAATTTTCACACAATTATAAAATTTGTTTCTACAAAGATAATTTCATGCAAAATATGATTTTCGGTAAATCTTTATAATTTTTTATTTAAATATAAGTGAAAATTTTTAAGTTGTGTGGTATGCAAATGTTTAACTTATTTTAAAGAATTCAATTTTAAATTGTACAATACTAAGTTCGAGTAAGATTGGCTAAATAGTTCCTCGGAAATTGAATTTTGAAAAAGTTGCATTTTTAAAATTTGATTTCTCTGGAACTATTCCATTGATTTTGCTCAAATTTTGTAATTTGCTACCCCTTTGAACCTCCAGGACTGAGTCCTAGAATGTGAAGATCCAATCAAAAGTTATTCAGAATGGTCAATTTTTTATTTTGTGCTCAGCATGTTGCATATGTGCTAAAAAATTGCCTGTTTTCTGTATATTAAGAATTTTATTAAAACTGTTTGTATTCGTGATATATATGGCATTGCATTTTGTTTTAATAAAATAATTTTAGGAAATAAATAACCTTGTGAATTATTTCAATTTTAAGGTATTTGAAAGTTAATAAGCATTAATAAGTGTTCCAATTATGAGGATAGGTTATAAAAAACTGATTTTAATGTTATAAAAACCATATGAAGTGAAATACAGAAAATGCAGTATTAATTAAAAACTTGTTTTAATATTGCAGCATTTTCCAGAAAGGATGGATTATATTATTGTCATTTTTGCCGTTACAAGAGCTTGATGAAGATCGATGTAACCCGTCATGTCAGAATTCATACAGGAGAAAAACCATTTAAGTGTGATGTTTGTGACAAACGGTTTAAACTAAAGCATCATGCACAGAGTCACATGCGAACTCATTTAAAAAAGCCAAAACGCTTTGTTTAAGCTATAAAATGTGAGGTTTCTATTAAAGTTTTGGTAATCATTTATTTCTGCAAATGAGTTTTATTGTTTGTATATTTTGAGTTTTAGTCCATTTTGGGTCTTGTAGATTTAAATAAATTCATACAGGTATATCGGTCATTTATTTTGCTTGTTCAAATATAAAATTCTTGGTTGTTGTATTATTTATTTACCTTTTGTACTTGGATGTGTCTCTTCAGAAGACATTGTAAGTCACCAATCTTAATTTTAAACTTAGGTACCCAATTTATTATATGATTGTTAACCATTGCTCCCACCGCTTGAAAAATATATAACAGGTCTCCCACGAGTCATGGACAACTAAAAACACCTAAAATGGTCAGAGAGTTTTATTGTTATTCTAAAAAGTAGGAAATGGTCAGGAAAAGGTGCAATTTCTTACAAAAAACCTGGAAACTTCCTATATTATACATGAAAAATAACCAGTCATGGACTTGTCAATAACCGTAATCAGTTATTGAGATTCGATTTAAATAATTCTAACATCTATTACAATTTTATAATAAAATTCCATCTTTTAGTGAAAGTTTTCCATGTTTTCATTCTCATTCTATTATATATTTTTGCTCACAAAATCTAATATTTGATATGACAAATATTAAAAAAAATCAAAGTTTTCTGATGAAGAATAGCATGCTATAGATAAAATATGTAATAGATTTTCATTAAAATTTACCTGATATACCTGGAAAAGTCAGGGAGTATTTTTTTCTGGAAATTGAGTGGGAACCCTGATATTAGGATTATGTTATGTTTTTTAAAATTTTTGGTGCTTATATTTAATTAACATGTTAAATACTATTAAGTTATGCAAAAGAGACTTTTATGTAAAAGAGCCTTGTTACATAAATGTTATTGTATCTCCATGTTCTTTAAGGGAAGTCCTGATGTTCATTGAAGGAGTTCTAATATTATATAAAGAAGTTTTTAAGTTTTGAATAAACAATATTAAAACATCTAGTTACACACTTTTCGCTGACATTGTAAAACTCACAATGGAAAAGAAAGTTTTTTTTTATGTTGTATAAAAAAAAATTTATTGTATAATGTGTTTTTTATATGGAAATTTTAGTTGTAAAACAAGATCAGTTCTATTCTTGCTTCACTAACTTCGATCATATTTATTCTTAAACTTCTTTTAAAAAAATTAAAAATCAATTTAAGGGTCACTACAGTCATATTCCAGTAAGAAAAAATTTAAACTCATTATCAAATACCAATGAAGCATTATCATGATCGAGTATGGAAAATGGGATTTAAAACATCAAAACTAGTTTTGTCAGATAAAATTCTAAGGTGTTTCTCATAATTACTATTTAGCTTGATCTGATAATCCAACTGGTTTAACTTAATATTCGACATAGTATTTAAAAGTGTATTTTAGTGTGGAAATTTGAAAGATTTATTAACTGAGTAAAGGTCTTGCATGCAAGCAAGTTATTTAAAAATTTTCTCTTCAATGCATAACATTGTGTGAAGAAAATCAACAGGCAAAAAGACATTTTTAGGTTTTGGTGATGCTTTAATCAGTGCTTTTAAATAAAATTAAGATTTTTCTCAGTTTTTTAACAAGTTATAACATGTTTTAACAAGTTATAACATGTTTTTTTTTTAAATGTTATAACTTGTTAAATACAAAAAAAAAACATACTTTTTTTCTATATGTGGAAATATTGACTATAGTAAAATATATATTCTTTTATGTGCTAATGGGGAAAAATAATTTGTTTTCTGGTTCGCTTAGGTGTTAAACTATCTGACCATAAAGTTCTAAAAAATTTGAAATAATCTCTTCTAGCAGTTACATGTCTAAATTCTGTCAAGTCTTTCGTTGATTGCATTGGCATTTACGTAATTTATGATGAACCAAGGTGAATATTGTAATAAAATAAATAATAAAAATATTCATACCTGAAAAGTCACAGAGCAATTTTATATATTTTCTTAAAATGAATAAATGAAAGATCAAAGTTTTCAAGCTTTCTACTGGATGAACTCAATAATCCTAAGAAAGTTGCAGCAACAGATGTACTTAACGAAAAAAAAGAAAAAAAACTTCTTTAGCTTTGAAACTGAAAATTAGAAAGGTTGTTATCTTTCTAGAGCTCAAACAAGACACTATTTACGGCATCTATAACTGCGTATTGAATTTGTGCTAAAAAATTGCCTGTTTTCTGTATATTAAGAATTATATTAAAACTGTTTGTATTCGTGATATATATGGCATTACATTTTGTTTTAATAAAATAATTTGAGGACATAAATAACCTTGTGAATTATTTAAATTTTAAGGTATTTAAAAGTTAATGTACATTAATAAGTGTTCCAATTATGAGGATAGGTGATGAAAAATTGATTTTAATATTATAAAAATCATCTGAAGTGAAATGCAGAAAATGGAGTATTAATTAAAAACTTGTTTTAATATTGCAGCATTTTCCAGAAAGGATGGAATATATTATTGCCATTTTTGCCGTTTCAAAAGCTTGATGAAGATCGATGTAACTCGTCATGTCAGAATTCATACAGGAGAAAAACCTTTTCAGTGTAGTATTTGCAATAAGCGATTTTCTAGAAAGCATCATGTACAGAGTCACATGCTTACTCATTTAAAAATGCCAAAATGCTTTGTTTAAGCTATAAAATGAGAGGTTTTTATTAAAGTTTTGGTAATCATTTATTTCTTCAAATGAGTTTTATCGTTTGTATATTTTAAGTTAAGTCCATTTTGGGTCTTGTAGATTTAAATAAATTCATACAGGTATATATGTATATCTCTCCACCTGGAAAATATATTACAGGGATTCCACAGGTCATGGAGAAAGGGGAACACCTCAAATCGTCAGAGAATTTTATTTTAACTGGAAAAAGCAGGGAATAGTCAGGAAAAGTAGCAATTTTTTGCAGAAACACTGGAAAATTCCTATATTATATATAAAAAATGGCCAGTCTTTGACTTGTCAATAACAGTAATCAGTTATTGTAATTCGATTTAAATAATTCTAGCATCTATTACAATTTTATAATAAAATTCCATCTTTTAGTGAAAGTTTTCCATGTTTTCATTCTCATTCTATTTTATATTTTTGCTCACAAAATTTAATATTTGATATGACAAATTTTAAAAAAAATCAAAGTTTTCTGATGAAAAGTAGCATGGTATAGATAAAATATGTAATAGATTTTCATTAAAATTTACCTGATATACCTGGAAAAGTCAGGGAATATATTTTTCTGGAAATTGAGTGGGAACCCTGATATTTGGATAGTGTTATGTTTTTTAAAATTTTTGGTGCTTATATTTATTTTACATGTTAAATACTATTAAGTTATGCAAAAGAGACTTTTATGTAAAAGAGCCTTGTTACATAAATGTTATTGTATCTCCATGTTATTTAAGGGAAGTCCTGATGTCCATTGAAGGAGTTCTAATGTTATATAAAGAAGTCCAAATGTTCTGTAATTAAGGAAGCCCCTATTATATTTTTGTGCTGGGATCAAGGAAAATAGTCATGTGCTTATTTTTCTTCTACTACAAACTTCATTTATTTATTTGTTTTTTAAGTTTTGAATAAACAATATTAAAACAACTAGTTACACACTTTTCGCTGACATTGTAAAACTCACGCTCATGTGATGGAAAATAAAGTTTTTTTTTTCGTTGTATGAAAATTTTGTTATTGTATTATGTGTTCTTTTATATGGAAATTTTAGTTGTAAAACAAGTTCAGGTTCTATTCTTGCTTCACGAACTTATATTTATTCTTAAACTTTTAATAAAATTAAAAACCAATTTAAGGGTCACCACAGTCATATTCCTGTAAGAAAAAATTGAAACTCATTATCAAATACCAATGAATCATTATCATGATCGAGTATGGAAAATGGGATTTAAAACATCAAAACCAGTTTTGTCAGATAAAATTGTAAGGTGTTTCTCATAATTGCTATTTAGCTTGATCTGATAATCCAACTGGTTTAACTTAATATTTGACATAGTATTTAAAAGTGTATTTTAATGTGGAAATTTGAAAGATTTATTAACTGAGTAAAGGTCTTGCAGGCAAGCTAGTTATTTAAAAAATTTCTCTTCAATGCATAACATTGTGTGAGGAAAATCAAAAGGCAAAAGACATCTTTAGATGTTGTTAATGCTTTAAACAGTGTTTTTAAATAAAATTTAGATTTTTGTCAGTTTTTTTTGTCCTACCCATGTTTTTTTGTTTTTTAATGTAATTACTTGTCAAATGAAAAAAATAGAAGAAAAATAATTTTTTTCCAAATGCGGAAGTATTGACTATAATAGTAAAATATATCTTCTTTTATGTGCTAATGAGAAAATTTTTTTTGTTTTAATTTGTTTTCTGGTTTGCTTAGGTGTATCTGACCATAAAGTTCTAAAAAATTTCGGATGATCTCTTCTAACAATCACATGTCTGAATTCTGTCCAGCCTTTCGTTGATTGTGTTGGCATTTACGTAATTTATGATGAACGAAGGTGAATATTGTAATAAAATTAATAAGAAAAATATTCATACCTGAAAAGTCGCAGAGCAATTTTACATATTTTCTTAAAACGGATAAATAAGAGATCAAAGCTTTCAAGTATTCTACTAGTTGAAATAAATCCCAAGAAAATTGAAGTTGCAGATAAACTTAACAAAAAAAAACTGCTTTAGCTTTGAAGTTGAAAGTTGAAAAAGAAGGAAAGTTTATATCTTTCGAGAGCTCAGACAAGACACTATTTAAGGCAATTTCGAAAGAAAAATGGGAGATGGGATAATTTTGGAAACAAGAAGAATGGAAGTGATCACTTTAGCAAGCATCATTAGGTAATCGGCAAGTAATTTGTACAAGTTGGATACATTCTTTATTATGCCACGTTAATTACCAAATTTTTTTTTTGAAATATACAAAAAAATATCTGGTTTTGTATTGCAACTTATTTTAAATATGTGTAGAAAAAAGCATTAATGTGAATATTAATTCAGTTTTTTATACTCTCCAACATTTAAGATTTACGCTAAGTATTTCTCTCCATTAGGAGTGACCTAACGCTGAAATTTTTATGAAACTGCTATTGATTTAATGCCGTGACTATTTATCACTCTGATTCCAATACTCTTATATATCTTTTAAAATTATTTATCAGTAGTGGTGGACAAAATTGTTTTATTAAACTCTTTGCGACTGGGAAAACTATTTTGTGAAACTACGGAAATTTTGTAGTAGTTGGCGGGTTTGGTTTTTATATATTACAAAACTATAAGTTTTGTAACCATAAACTATAATGTATGTTTACATTTTTCAGCTCTCTCCAAGAAAGTTGTAATTCATCAGTGTCCTTATTGCAACTATTCAAGCATTCTTAAGTATGACATTAAAAGACATGTGAGAATCCATACTGGGGATAAACCATATCAGTGTAAATTTTGTAACTATTCATGTAGTTGGAAGCAAAATTTCAACAGGCACATGAAAACTCATACTGGTGAAAAAAACTTTCAATGCAGCACTTGCAACAAATTTTTTGCTACAAAAGCATCATTGAAAAGTCATACCATTCTTCATTACAAGCACTTAATGTGATCTGTATATAATAAATTTATTATTATTAGTAATTATTATTTATAAATTCATTATTATAAATTCATTATTATAAATTTATTATTATAAATTTATTGCTACCAAAATGTAATGGGTTTTCATTGCATCCTTTTCAATTTCTCAAACAAATTTTTTATTAAATTATTTGAATTTTTTTTAATAAAGAAAGTGGTATACTCTTAATTATGAAAAATGAATTCTAATAAATGCAAAGCTGGTTATGTTGACAGCTTTTGTTATAGAATTTTGATTCTTATTCCATTATTATGATGATTTGTGATAATTTTTTAAAGCGTGTATTAGGTTGGTAAAAATGTTTCTTCGCAATAGAAAATAAACTAAATAAAGAATACTGCGAAATGTAATTTATATTTAATTAAAAACTTAATTATTATCAAAAAATGTTACCCATTTAAAATAAAACGCACCTTATATTGATTAGATGATGAATTGTAAATTTTAATAAAATTGAATTATAAGGTATTTATTATGAAATGGTTTTTATTGTCATTCACTTCACTTTTCTTGTTATTGTTGTGTTTACTTGGTTTTTATGTTATTTATATGTCTTTTGTACTTGAATGCTTATTCTGAGAAAACAAGCTAGACCTTTGCTTGTTGCTTATCCTAAAAGTTATATTTTTCCCTCAACATCTGACCTCATTATCAAAATAAATAAGTAGTCAATATAACGAATAGTTCTTTGGATTTATTAAATATTTATTTAATTATATTAAATTTAAAATTATATAAAATTTAAAATTAATATTCTTTGAATTTCTTGAAATCATCAATTAAGCTTTGGTTATGTTTCCGGATATGTGTCTTTAATTTTTGTGTACTTTTTCTCATACAATGGCAATTAATAGCTTTATATATTCATTAATTTTTGTTTAGAAAAACTAATGAAAACAATAGTCTGTAAAAGTAACACTATTGTTGTAAAATTATTTAATATTTTCACACAAAGCTAATCATGATGACAATTGATAATGCTACAAAATTTCTTATCTATACTTGAATTCTTACTTTTCCCAAAAATGTGATGAAAAATTCATTGCCACTTTTTCTTTAAAAAAAATATATTACTTTTAATTTTTTTGCTTTGAGCCAATTTTTTCCCAAAATAAAAACTTTCAAATGATAAAATTTTTTTGAATTATGATTCTTTTTATCGCAAATGTGTGAAATATAATTGATGATGAATAAAACTTTTTTTCAGTTGCTGAAGACAAAGTTTATCTGATACATAACCTTTAAACTAATAGGTTTGTTTATGTTGTATTGTAATTGTATGACAGATTTCATTCAATTTGATAAGTTTATTCTTATTTCCCATTATTGTTTTTTATATAACTTTAAATATTTTTAATCTAATGAGAATATTTTTTCCTACGCTATAGAAATTGATACAGTACATTTACTTAGTTGTATTGAAAATACCAAAAATTACTTTTTATTGTTTATATAAATAATTTGTACCACACTTAAATATAATATAAGGTAAAACTCTGACTCAGCACTAATTCTCCCATTTCCTATGAAGTTAGAAGAATAAAATTTGGAATATATGCTCTTTATGGAACAGACAAAGTTTCATTTCAATATTTCGTAATTAATAAAGTAATTAGGAGGTAAATTAAAGTTTTGCTAAATTAAAGTGTGCCACAAAGTTATAAGTCTCAAATTTTGACCATGTGTTTTTTATCAGATAAAGGGAAAAGTTAAAATACATTTTATTTCAATATTTTTTAATTATCGGAGTTATTAGGGATATTTATCCTTTATGATTATAATCCAAAAATAACTCATTTCAGTAAAAACAGAACTCTCCAATTTCAGTAAGACTGTTGCTTAATTTAATAACGTAATCTCACTTGGAAAGACCGCAAATAATGATAATAATCTAAAATTTTTAATTGTTTAAGCATATGCCTTTCAATTTTGTGCATGGTTGGGATCAATACCAATTTATTGATTACTAATTTATTTTTTTATACTTTTTGCACATTGGTTGTTCAGCTATCTGTCATAAATAATAAAGCTACTAGTTGTTGGCTACAGGGGGGTCGTAAAGGTTAAAACTTCTCCTTTTTTTAAATTTTAAATGGAATGATGACTACAATATAGGTAGCAATGTTCATGTTATCTTAATATTCTAGATAAGTTTGTATTCACTGATTTGAAGCTTGGTTGAACCCTAGTTGTTCTTAATGTCAGCTTAACCAGTGTGTTATCATGGCTATGTCTGGACAATAAACTAAATTGCAAGAGTACTTATTATTTTTTTAAGTATACTTGGGGTTACTGGTTCTAACAAATTTGTTTTTCATGAAAAACATCACTATGAAATGAATATTTTCTACAATTTGAAAATTAGAAGGTTACATTTTTTATTACAGTTTCAATAAGAAATTAAAGATACAATTATTCTCTAACTACTTGATGTTCATGTCAAAAATGGAAAAAACAAAACAATATTTAAATAACTAAAATAACTTTGTCATTTTATTAATATTATAAATTGTTTGAACTCTACAAAAATATTATGATGATCCTACTATGTTACTAAATTTTATTTTTATGCATTGTTGATGTATTACATTTTTTTATAATAAATGAAAACTATAATAATTTCCATGAAATTTGTTTCATTTATTAACTTAATAATATTTTACTTTTGATGTTTGAAAGTTGTTCTTTAAGGGATCTTTTTTGTTTCTGTGTATCCTATTACACAATAGGAAAATATTTTAAAAATATTTTTTCGTCTTTCTGTATGTCTATTTATATGGCAATCTTATGTAAATATTTTAAATCATTCTTGAAAGATTCCAGTACATGTAAGTTCATTTGAATTTGCCACACATGTTATAAATTTGACTTTGTGTTTTGTTCTGTTTTTTCTTTACATTTTATTTTCTGTTTTTTGCTTGATATATTTTTTACTTAATGTGTTCTATATTGTTTCAATTTTTTGAGTGTTTCTCCCATTATTGTATTGATATATTTTGCTTTGACTATATTGATACAATATTAGAAATTACTCCTTTTTGTGGATATAATCATGTGAGCTGATGAAGAGATTATAGATATACAGTAGGGAACCGATTATCCGGAACGATCGGGACCATCGCTATTCCGGATAACTGATTTTTCNTCTTCTGTTGTGTGAATGAGTGAATGTGGCCCACCCTATGAACGGGTTTGTGGCAGTTTGGCGTGGGTAACGTTGCTCGCCTCCGTGACTTCGGTTCACAGGTGCCCACTGGGTAACGCTAAATGAGTAACAATTCCGGCATCTTCTATGGCGAAGAACGAAAAGTTCAGTGCCTGCCGTTATAAAAAATATATGTATGTATATATATATATATTTGTTTTTGTAGTTAGTTTCTAAGAATATTGAATCTCATAATTTTGTAACAGTTATTATTTCAAGTTGTCCGAATTTTACAAGGGAAGAATAGTAGTTATGAATTTTGAAAAATATGAGTCTCACTTAGGTAAAAAAAAAAAAAACCTTTTAAGTAGTAAAATTTTCAAAAAGTTTTTTGGAGTAAAGTTAGCTTTTAAATGTCGCACAAAAATCCTCAAATAACACTTTGAATTATTTTCCTATTTTCAACTATAAATCGGTGAAAGTCGACTATAGAGATATATATGAATTCCATTTAAGCACGGTGCATGTCGTATGAATCAACTTTTCCCATGCAAGTGATAGACAACATTAGGGCTATCGTTTAATCGTCATTTACGAATTTATAACTACAAAGGAAATTCCATATAAATTAATATTGAGAAATGAACTGTGTTTATTATTAGTGTAAGAAGCTGACAGTAACCTAAAGTACAATAAAAAAATTATTTGCTGTGTTTAAAAGTGTTAGAGACTTGCTCTTTACTTTAAAAAATCTAAAAGTAGGTTCATTTGGAAAATTTCAGTTTATGGACAATAGTTGAAACAATTCAAGCCTTGAATTGTTTCAAATATGAAACAACAATTCAATTGTCAAAACAATTAGCTTTAGTCTACATAGCCCAAAGTATACTCTATGTTCCCTTTGGAAATTTAAAATAGTGTTTTAAACTCAGTTGCTGCAAGACCTCAGTTTTAATGAAAGATAATTTAATAAATATTTTATTTAATATTAGAAAACTTAAATGAAATTCAGTTAAAACATAAAAATGATTTAATGAAAAGATTTCATGAAATTCTTAATGTTAAGATTGTATGCGACTGAGCTTGAAAATTTCTTTCCTTTCAAAACAATCTTAAAACATCCTTTTAATTTAATTTATTCAAAAATTATATGTAAATAAGTACTAAAGAGAAACATTGTGAGGTTTCTCACATGTCTTGTCATGAATCACACAAAAAAGTAAAATTACGGACCTATGGCAGCAATTGTTGAAAATTATACTATAAGAAGATTTTGCTATTTAAGTCATTGATCAAATTTTGCTGTTTCAGCTGCCCATATGTCGGTGTATGTAAAAATAAATAAATATGTGTAGCTATATATTGTGTAGCTATATAAGTCCTCAATTTAAACAAATCTATTTTGTAAATTTAATTTCTTTCATTTTTCAGCTTCTGCTAGGAAACGCAAGTATCAATGTCCATTTTGCAGTTACTGTGGTGCTTGGAAATCAGCTTTAAGTAGACACATCAGAATGGGGGAAAACCATTTCCATGTGATATTTGCGGTAAACATTTTAGTAGGAAAGATCGTTTGAAAGAGCATATGACATGTTCTCATCTTAAGAAACAGTTGAAATGTATGACATTTTTAAATACTTAAATGCATCTTAAATTTGGCATCCAGCTTCTTGCATCCTTGTAGCTTAAATTTAGCTTAATATAAAATTTTAATAAACTAGTGAAATAAAATTTTTTTTTTTTTTTTTTTTAATTACCATTTTTTGCGTTGCTGAAAATAAGGCATTTTTTGCAGATACTCGTAAAAAGAATGAGTACATGTGTAAAAAGAAATTTTAAACATTTTTGCACTTGTCTTTGTGAAAAAACATGTATAAAAAATTAAATAGTACTTTATTCTCTTAGTCTGTAGTTCAAAACATATGTGCTAAAATTGTAAGCTCTCGTGAGCGTGAAATATTAAGGACAATTATTTTTAAAACAATGTGAGATATCGTGTAAAATGTCAAAAATCTGATTTTGATATCAACACATTTAAATAATTAAGATCATTAGTCTATCCAATATTATCACCTTGCACAAAAACTGCTTTAACATTGTAAATAATTGGATCATTAACAGTATTTTTAGAAAGCTTAGAGTACAGGGATTTTAAATTTATAGTAAGCTCTATTTCAAAAATTTTGTTAAAAATCATGTTTTTGCACCAGTCTGATATCTTAAACTATGCCTAATGTTTACCAGTTAAATATTTCATTCTGAAAGAGTTTTCTTGAGTTTGACTAAAGATGATTTATTAAACAAAATAAATGAAAGTTAACAATTCTGCTTTGTTTTACATATTTAATTGGTGTTTATTGTTTGAAAATTAAATACTTTACAATTAAATAGATACCATATACAACAAATTTTCCTTATACTTTAGTTATGCATGTTAATTTAGCTATAATATAAATATAAATATAAAATTAAAAAACCTTTTGAAGATTATAGAAAAGTTTTAATTTTTTTTACTGGCCACTTATTATCTATTTAGTGCTTTTGCAAAATATACTTTTACTGACAATTTGTACTACAATTAAATTTAATACAATTTTATCAATAATTACGAACACTTCATACTTTTTTTTATTTATTTAAATATATTGCAACTGTATTTGATTTTTATCAACTGCAAGTTTAGCAGGAGCACATTGAAAATGTGCAGATATCAAAACTGAGCATTTTAAATGACAAATTCAACCAACTCAGATGACAAATTTATTTCCGACTCCATGATGGTCGGTCAAGTACCATTTTAGCCTGAGAATTTTGTAATAATTTTGCCTTTGAATTTTCAGCCATCACTAGTAATTCTCAAAGTTTGTTTATTACTTGTTCTATTTATATTTTATTAAAAACAATTTGTTAATATCTATGAAATCTTCATATTTTATTTACTTTCCGCAATAATAGGCCATTCAATATCAGAATGTGATAATTTCTTTTAAATTTTCAGCTATCAACAGAAAAAAAAGAAACTCATCATCAGTGTCCTTACTGCAGCTATTCCAGCTATTGGACAACCCTCTTAAAGAGACACCTTAGAATTCACTCTGGGGGAAAAACCCGATCAGTGTGTCATTTGCAAGAAATGTTTTAAAAGACAGTCGAATTTGCAGCGACATATTGTTTCTCATTCAAATTATACATTTCAACATAATTTCATTCAATCGTTTTGTTATTTTTGTGATAATCTACTTAACCTTAAAAATAGGAGACCTTAATAATCTATGAAACCTTCAATAAAAAGTTTTGTATGTTGTTTTTTAAAATAAAATGTTTTACATTTCTTTTGTTTTTACATTGTGTCTTTGCAATTTTCAAGTTTATATTACCTAATATCCTTTTCTAGTTGAAATAATTATTAGTACTCATAATTTATTTTAATTATTTCAGACATTTTTGTGACTTATTTTGTGCATTTTTTAAAAACATAGTTAGATGCATGTTTTTTTAACCTAGTTTTTTTCTTCTTGTTTTTACCAATTTAATATTCACATTATGTATTCTTCTAGTTAAAGTAGTACCACTGCTCATGGTATCTACTTTTTTAAAGACATGTTGCTCTTTCTGTTTTGTTTTTTTTAACCTTTTTCGTAATTATTAATTTAATTTTGTCAAATAGCATTTTCTTAGTTAAAATAATTGTTCATTCGCAGTTTATTTAAACTTCATCCTGACAAAATGCGGGGAGAAATATTACACTGTAATTAACATGTTACTTATTCCAAAAACTTTTTTGTGTGTAGTGTGTATCACCTGTTTTCAAGTAAGTAATCTCACATAAAGATTTTAAAATTTATTTGTAGCATTCTTTTACATTTTAGCGGAAATAACTGTTGTGTTGCCTAAAGTCTTCTTTTTATTTTATTTTGTTGTGTACAATTCTGAGTAATAAATAAATCTGCTATTCAAATGTTAAATTTGTGATTAATGAATTAGTTTGCTTAAATACAATTATAAAAGCATTAAATAGTTTGATTTAACATTTTTTTTAAAAAAATTTCAGCTTTTTCTGGTATGTATATATAATTTAGTGTTATATTAATCGTAGAAAATCACAGCTAATCAGTCACACATTAAGGCTAATATGGAATTTTTTCACTGTAGTTTTCCAATGTTTCAAAAGGAAATCAAATTTTTAGTTCCACACTGCTCTCATAAATTTTAAGTTTTTAAATAATGTTTTGGACTGTCTTATGATTAACTACATTAAATGTCTCTTTTATGTTGTTTGCATTGATCATATTAATTTAATATTGTTATTTAACAAATTTGATTTAAAACATATTATTTGTATTTGCTGTAAATTTAGATAAAATTTAGAAAAGAAATGCCTGTAAATGTTATACCTGTTGCAAAATGGGTTCTGAATTGTTTTATTTAAGAGCAATTGATTTATTTTTACAGATTCATGTTTCAGAGATAAATTATATTTCTACGCATGAAAGGTAAAATTACGTATATCCCAAACATAATTTTTATAAATGCTAATTCTGTGGAAGGAAATGTGAATTTCCTGCAAAAATATTTCAGAAAGTGGTGCAATTGGTGTAAATATTTTTATTGAATGTGAATGTCTAAGATCACATAGTTTGCAGTTTAATTATTTGAAGACTTTTTGAAACATTTTTACTAAACCATGTGGTTGGTTTCATAATTAAATCAAAGAAAAACATAAAAAGATAAATTCGAATAAAACCACACCTCATGGAAAGTTTAGCTTGGTAAAAGCCTTGAAGACAGCCTGTTTGGTACATCCTATTGAATCAATATCATAAGCCAATATTTGAACAGACTTTTGAATAATTGTACCCAGTGTATTTATATTGACATCTCTAATTGCTTTTTCCAATGCAATGTTAAATAGCCTGCAAGGAGGGTGTCTCCTTTTCTTAAACCTCTTTGCATGTAAAAATGGTCATACATTTTATTCTGTTTTTGACATCTTTAAGGGACATTTTTACAAGGTTAACTAGTTTATATGGGATTCTAAATTCAACCATACTAATGCTATAAACGCTACAATGAAATTTCAGAAAACTGATATAACAGTTGTTTTGTTTTTTTTCCAAACATTTTTGCAATATGTGTAGCTTGTTTTACAAAAATCTGTGTCGAATATATAAAATCTTAATTTTTAATTTTTCTATTTCACTCTTGTATGAACAATAATACAAAGAAAAAAAATCACTCCAAAAACAATTCACATTTTACTTAGATATTTATGCCAGCAATTTATATTTTTTATTGACAGCTAGCAGTGAAAAACTAAATAATGGTATGCAATCCCTTTACTTCCATAAAGCAAATGAATCATCTTGTGAATAAATCTGTTATTGAAAAAATTATGAATATATTGTAATTTTTCAGCTTTTCCTGGAACAAGTGTAATTCATCGATGCCCTTTTTGCAATTATGAAAGCGTTTGGAAGTCTGTTCTAACGAGGCACATTAGAATTCACACTGGTGAAAAACCTTTTCAATGCAACATTTGCTACAAGCGTTTTAATAGAAATTCAACATTGAAGAGCCACATGTTTACACATTCAAGGCCGCAGCTCATGTGAATAGATGTTTATATCAGATAGTCTTATGATAGACTGTCTAGAACTTGAACTTAAAGACATTGACTTTGTTTCAGCCACTGTAATTTATTAGTTTTAGTTGTTTTTTAAGTAAGTTCGTTTTGTGGTGTACCCTAATAGGTGACACATGCTTGTGTCGTGTCTCGGCATTCCTTGGGAACAACTGTCCTCAGTTGCAGCTGTGTAATAAAACTGTCAGATCAGCTCTGTGTCTTTAAAATGTTCAAATTTAACAAATTGCTTGTCATAGGGCCGGGATAGTCTGGTTGGTAGGACAATGGGTCTTTGTCCAAGAGGTCGTGAGTTCGATCCTCACCTGCCGAAGACTCCCCATTTAGTAAATGGTTACTGGTGCATGTTAAATCTGTTGAGTCTCAAAGTCCTCCATGTTCCCATAACAAATCAATACCTCTAGGAGTACTGATCCACGAGTTTCCTTGTCTTCTAGATTGATTTAAAATTACAAGGCTACAGAGTTGAACCATTAGTAGTCTAAACCTAAAAATTGGGTCGGCTGTTCAACGACGGATATAAAATTTAAAATCACTCGTCGAATCATGCATGAGACATGGTCAGTGATGCGTTTTTAGTTGGCAAAAAATCTGTCTACTACATAGATTCGCTGGCAGATTTGTGAATTAGCAAAATTCCCTTCCATGCTGACAGGAAATTTTGCTACTCTATGACAGCGACTCTCTCCACAGCCCAGGTCTCAGCTATATTGGACTCTGTTGGTTGGAAAGTGTTTGACCACCCCTCCCTAAATCCCAGACTTTGGTCTGAGTGATTTCCGTCTTTTTCAATACTTCAAGCATCATTTTGGCAGCAATCTCTATATCAAAGACGAATATGTGAAACCGGCTGCGACCTCTTGTTTAACGGAGCATGCGACAAATTTGTATGAAAAGGGCCTAGAATCTAGTTGTAAGGTATGATAAGTGTTTAAACAAACTTTGTAACTATGCTGAGAAAAAGATAAACACATGTGGAATCTGAAAATAAATTTGCTTCTTGAAATTTTCTTTTGTTTGGTTTTTATTTTCAAATGACCCTTACTTAAGAATCAACCATCGTATTTATGTGAAATATGTAGGAGTTAAATTTCTAAAGACATTAAGTATATTGCTCTGTCATTAAAAATTTTGTTATGATTTCTTAACAATTACTATAAGTAGAACTTAAATTTTTTTTTTCAAAATTTCTGTATGAAGTGTTTTAATATTGTACCTAATTGTATTATTACAAAAAACTATTGATTTATAATGTCTTATAACCTATATTTCTTCGTAACTAATATTTCTGTGGAATGAAAAGTAATTTTCTTCTGGCCCAATTATTTAAAAAAATTTCTAATCGATTTTTATGAGAATTTTTTGTTTTTTTGATAAAGCTTATTAAAATCTTGTTGTGTGTGGATTAATTATATGTTAGCAAAATTTAAATATCTTAAACATATCTTAAAACTGTGCTTTATTGTCATGTCTAATAAAGAATTATAATAAAAAAAACATAAATTATGCAATTTTTGCTAATTATTATATTAAATAATAAAATTATATGTGTATACATATAAACTAAAATAATAGTTCAGTTTTCTGAGGCATTTATTCGAAGAATGTATACTTTTTCCATGCAGTTAGCATTAATAATAAAGAATGGAATGATGTTCTGTAGCCGCATTATTTCAAAATAAATTATTCCCTTATAGAATAAATCCACTATTTCAATTATAAATAATCTGTTTTAATTTTTCAGCTTTTTCTGGAACAAGTGTTTTTCATCAGTGTCCTTTTTGCAATTTCAAAAGCAGTTGGAAGTCATGTCTTAACAGACACTTCAGAATTCACACAGGTGAAAAACCCCATCAGTGTAGCGTTTGCTCCAAACAGTTTAGCAGGGCATCAAACTTGAAAATCCACATGCTGAGACATTTGAAGATGCAGAAGTGTTAATGTATAAATGTTTTAATGAAGTAATTTAGTTAGTTTTATCACTGACTATTAATTATCATCTATTTAGCTAAAGGAAATTATTATTTTTTATTATATCATATTTAAAATATGTGGGAATATGAATTTCTAAGGAGTTAAAAACTATTGTTTTTATTAGTGATATTGAATTTTTTTCAATAGATTTTTGCAGCACTGTAATTTAAAATTTTGTAATGAATACAAATTTACATAATTAACAATTACTGATAATGGAACTTAGACAGATATGATGGAAATGGTTGTACACATTGATAATTAACCTATTCACATTTCTTCTCTTAGAAGCTGTTAATTTATGTTATGATTATTGTTATGTCATGATTGCTTATTTATGGTTTGATTACTGTTATGTTATAATTACTTGTTTTATGTTATTGTTTGATTCATCTCATGATTTCTACTGATTATACTTCATAATAAATTATTATCATTACCATTGTCCGTGCCAACCCAATAGATATTTTTAATATTTCTTAAATGTCTTTAGTTATCAGTAAGATTAAGCTTTATTTATCAAAATGTATTTTTTGCAAGACGTAATCTTTTTAGGAATAGCATCATAAAATTCACATATATAAAGATATTTAACATTAGATACTAAAAGTCCACTCATTTTAGCAGAGAAAATGTTGTCCTTCCTTCCTTCCTCAATGGCACGACAGCCCCGGGTGGGCCCTGGCCTTCTCAATCAACTTCCTCCAGGCCTGCCTCCGCCTGGCAGTTATCTTCCAGTTTGAGACTTTTAAGACTGAAAAGTCTCTTTCCACGCAGTCGGTCCATCTCAGCTTTGGTCGACCTCTGGGCCTTGATCCGATGGGCTGAGCCAAAAAGATTATGTTTGTCGAACGCTCTCTGTTCATTCGAATGATGTGACCAGCCCATTTAATTCTTTGAATTTTTACGTACTTGACAACATCAGGCTCTCTAAGGGCCCGATAGAGTTCTGAGTTTGAACGTCTGTACCAAGTACCACAACATAAAAAACTTTCAACTGTAGCAGATGTTTTAGGCAAAGATATCACATGTTCTACCTTTTAAAGAAAATCTCAATATGAATATTTTATTTTTATTTTATAGCCGGCCCAATTTTGGGTTTACGACTACCAATGTTCAACTCCGTAGCCTTTTATTTTTGAACCTAATACAGAAGACAAGAGAACTCGTGCATTAAGTATTGAGAGAAATTTGCCTTCAAACGGGTTAGTTTCATCAAAGAGGACTTTTTGATGAAACTAACCCGTATTTACTTTACATTGAGAGGAAAATTTTGAGAATCTCCCACAGTTAACCCGATGGAAAGTAGATTCTTTTTTTTATGTGTGTCTTTTTTAAAACTTGCATTTGAATTTTTTTTTTAAAAAAGTTTTAATTTTATTTTAAAATGAATATTATTTGATTTGTGTAAGACTGGACATGATGATTGACTTTGTTTATGTATCATATTTAATGATTCAAAGCCAGTTCTGATCCAGACATGGATGATAATCACCCGTTATTCTTTGTTTTTTCTTCCCCTTCATATGTGCAGTCTTCAAAGTGATTGCTTGACCATAGCTTAGAACGAATGGCCTACAATGCAATCTTTGTAACTACTTGATCTTTTGGAAGAATGATCTGCACAAGTATATGAAAATACATATTTGTGAAAAACCCATTGAAAATTGCACCTGTGGCAAATGTTTTGAAATGAACTTGAAGGATCTATGTTATCTCACATGAAAATGAAATAACTATTCTTTTTGTTACCAATGTAATTTAAGCGTGTTTTTATGTTTTAAAAAATAAATTGCTTTCCTTTCTTTTTTCTATTTTGTTTTTATTTAGATAATACTTTTTATACTTACAGAAATGCAAAACTATAGAAGTGCAAAAGAGGAAAAAAAAAACCTATTAAGGTTATGTGCTAATTTTTAAAAAAATGTTCTTAATGTAAAAGTTAAATAACTGTTTATCACAAAGATAATTATTAATTATATCCTTTATCTAGTTATAATACTTAATCATATCAAAAAAGAAAATTCATGAATAATACCATTTGGGTGAATTTTTATTTAATCTTTCAGTAACTTAAAAAATATTTGATAAAATAAATTGGTAAAATATTTTCTTTAAATTGTATTGCTCGTACCAAAAAAGTATGTTAATGTACATTTTGTTTCTATTCAAGCATTTATAAGAATTATGTTACTAAACACATATGAAATACACATATTTGCAGGGATTTTTTTTCCTTTTAAGTTTTTTTATAGTCTCTTTTGATTAAGTTATTTAATCGTTTGTCCTATTAAATGTATTTATTGCATTCTGTGGTAAAGAATAGTAATAAAAAATTGAAAGAACTCTTACAATTTTGTGCAATAGTAATTTAAAAAGAATTCTTTATCATAAATAACTGTGTAAAAGGGGGAGGGGAATTATTTATGATTTACATCTTTGCTTCTTATTACAATTATCAAATTTTTAAAAAAATCTTAAAAATGTTTTGTGTGAGTTTTTAATGAATTTTTAAGTAACTCAAAAAAAAAAAATTATCTTTAAATTTTTCAGCTTTTACCGAATAAGTGCATCAGTGTACATTTTGTAACTATTCAAGCGTTCATATGAATGATGTAACGAATCACATGAGAATTCACACAGGTGAAAAACCTTTTTGTTGCGATCTTTGTGACTACTCGAACACTTTTAAGAGAGGCATAACCAGTCCACACTGGTGAAAAACTCTTTCCATGTGACCTTTGCGGAAGATGTTTCTCTCAATAATCTAGTTTGAAAACTCACATGAAGCATTCATACTACTTTTTTGCAATTAATGCAAAATAAAAGTGTTTTCTTACCTATTCTGCAAAATAAATGTGTCTTTTAATTTGTTTGTAATTGATATAAATTGCAGATTGATTTATAATTTTTTTTAAACCATTTTTTAAATCTTATCTTTTCAAGTATTCATTATGATTATCCTATAAGATGTCTCTATTAAATTCCATTAAAAAATTTAAACAACCTGCTGCAATTTTATGTTGTGGTTTTTAAAGGGTGGCATAATTGATGTTAAATAAATTATTAAAACTATGAAAATATATTATGAATTATGCTTTGCTTTTTTAATGTTTACTCACTGATATATATATTTTTGAAAGAAAGAAAAGTTTATATGAAATCTTAAAAGTATTTATGGTGTGAATTTTTAATGCATTTTTAAATAACTCCAGAAAAATATAAATATTTTCTTTAAATTTTTCAGCTCTTGTGAAAAAGTTGCATCAGTGTACGTTTTGCAACTATTCAAGCATTTATAAGAATGACGTTACGAAACACATAAGAATTCACACAGGTGAAAAACCCTTTCACTGCCATCTTTGTGACTACTCAAGCACTTGGAAAAGGGGTATAACCAGACACATGAAAGTTCACACTGGAGAAAAACCCTTTCCATGTGGCCTATGTGGAAGATGTTTTTCTGAAAAATCTAGTTTGAAAACTCATATGTTAACTCACATGAAACTTTTATAGTATTTTTTTGTAATCAATGTAAAATAATAGTGTTTTTTTCTCCATATACTCTGCAAAATAAATATGTGTTTTAATTTTTTTTTAAATATAGGAAACTCATTTTAATTCAATATATTAAGTTATATGAACAAATAATAAGTCTTCTCAAATTTCTTGTTGAGCACAAAGTAAAAATTATATATATATATTTTTGTTTTGAGTTATTCATTGTTATTATTTGTTTATCTCTGAGTATATTTTTTAATCTTTATGAGTCATTTTAGTGCAATTACAATTTTTTTCTGAAAAATGTATAGCGGCAATGTGCGGTCAAAGTTTTTATAAGTCAATGAAGCAGTCTGGTAAACTTAATCGTCGTGAGATAAGTTTGTAATCTTACCATTGCATAACCACATATTTAAAACATGCTATAAGAAAATAACAACACTTCAAGTTCAACTGTTTATTCTTTCAAGACTACAATTTCAAAACTTAAAGCCTGAGTAAGTACACACACACACAAAAAAAAGAAAACTTTCAAGGAAATAAATTGTAATGTAAAAAAAAAGTGGTACAAGAAAAAATATGGAACAATGCAAAACGTATTTTCATCTTTATTAAGAACTTGAAACTTCAAAGTGGAGAAAACAGGAATTTTACCAATTATGGTACACGGGAAATTCCTGCTAGATCAATGACGTTCTGACGTCACTCATACCGTTAAAATTAAGTATATTTTATTCTTTAAATATATTTTAACTTAATGCTTTTCAACTTAATTAAACTCTTAATTCTATAGCTGTTTATTATAGCATGTTTTTTATGTCTCTCTTTGAGTTTGAATTAACAAGAGTTAACTGTACCTGCTTCTCTTCTTGTATCTACTCGTGGATGGCACTTATTTTAGTGCCATCTCATTCATATTATTTTATAGTGTGTCATCTAAAGCCAATTATTTCACATAATTTATACAAAATATTTATATAATTGACTTGTTTTTATTTTATTTTAATCTTGTAATCATGTCTAAAATAATTTTTAGACATGATTACATGATGAAATAATTATAAATTAGTTGTATAGATAAATTCTTCTCAATAAAACTATATAAATATCTGGCTACAAAAATTGTCTAACACCAGTCTTTTTAAATGTATTGTCCGAAAACATATTATAGAAAGTTCTATTTTAAAATGATCCGTGCAATTTTTTTTCATTAATTCTTCTAATTTCTTCTAAAAATAAATTTAAGAAAGAGAGTAATTAGTAAACAAAATTTTATTGCAATTATTCTCTCATTAAATATTAGAGTAAAGATTTATGTAATTTCAAGTTAAAAAAAATTACACTTAGATGTAATTTTGTCTCGTTAGGTGTTTTATTTCTGGATCATAAAGTTTTATATATTATTTTAAGATTTCAAATGTATAATAATGAACTAAATTTTTAACTATCTTTAAAAATTACTAAAATTACCCCTCTTAGTTTTGCAGTATATAATAAAATATAAAAAAGAAATTTAAAGCTATAATATTTATTTATAAAGATTTTGTTCACTTTTTTAGCACCATGATAATAAAACTTCCCTATTTTTTTAAAAATTTCTATTTTACATTTTTAGATTTTGCTAAGCAAGTTGGAATACATCAAAGTAATTTTTACAACCATTCAAGTATTTTGAATTGGGATATAGCAAGACACGAAAGAACCACCAAAGATTCGAAAAAATTTCGCTGTAGTCTTTGCACCTATTCAAGTGATTGGAGGAAAAATGTAAAGAGACATATGAGAACCCATACTGGCGAGAAACCCTTTCAATGTGGATCTTGTGGAAAGTGTTTTACTCAGAGTTCTAGTTTGAAAACTCATATAATTGCTACTCACACGAAAACATAATTTTTATTTTTTGTGATGCATATTGTGCAAATTTTAACTAATTTTTCTGCAAATATCTTACAAAATAAATACATTTTCACTCTGTTAATTTATTTTATGATTGTGTTTTTATTAACTTGTCTTTGTGATTAAATTGTCCTGTGTGGTTGGAATTTTGTTTTTAAAATTTCAACCGCTTTCTGACTAGCTGGAGCACTTAATAACTCTCTGGAAATCTGTGTCTGAAGGCAATGTAAATTTGAAACTAATACTGTCCAGTTTATTGGCAGTATGTATTGTAATTAAACACCAAATAGAATTGTTATTAAATAAAAAATACTACACCATCTGCCTAGCTGTGTAATCAAGTTTAAACTGTAGTTCTGTGCTGGAAGAGCAATGGAAGTATCAGTCATTTTTTGACCGCTTCTCATAGAATTCAGCATCATATAATCGACAAAAGGAATTTATCCTTAATAGAAATTTTATCCACTAACTACTCTTTAAAAAAAAAAGCAATTGAAAATTATCGGTTATTAGTTAGATACGTCTCTTTTAACTTTTCCTCAATCAACAACATTAAATTTGCTACACCAGAAAACTGTTTAGTTCCTGTAGTAATAGTTTGGCCTGTCACTAGATGGCAGTATCATTGGCTGTAGGGTCAAGCTTTCTTATATTTAGTTATTTTGATTTCTTTAAAGTTATGAGTAAATTGTCTGCAGGGTATATTAATGTTTTTGATGGTATCGATATTGTGTAAATTATTATGTGCCATTTCCTTCATTTTGCTAATCGCCTGTTTTTATTGAATGCTGATGTTACACTATTCTTTATTGTCACCACTCTCAGTTAACTATTTTCATTATTAATGCTTATACTTACAGTTTTGTTGTAAATTCAATCTTTTATTTCATCAGAATGTTCAATGTGAGGTTGACCGAAAAGTGTCGACCTTTCACAAAAAAGTGATTATTCAGCCTCAAAAAGATTAAGTTGCTTTTTTAAGCAATGAATGGAATCAAATGCAGTAAATAAAGAGACTAAGCAAGACAGATCTCATTGCACAAAATTTCTGATACTTTTTTGTTGGTTATGTTTTATCTTTCTCAGCTAAAGTGTAAATCTTCCGAGATGGTAGGAAAGGGAAGTTTATTACCATCTAATGAATTTAGATGTAACCATCTAAGTACAATGAGATTCTGAATTCTAGTGACTGAGTGAAAGTTGTGTCACCTTTTAGTTTAGATCAGCTATTCCCAATTTTCTTCGGCTACAGAAACCGAAGTGATCCTCCTTGTTTTGGCGGAACCCTGACCTTATAACCAAGGTTTATTTAGGTAACTGTGAACTTTATAAATTATAGAAGACTATATTTAATTAGAGAAATGATTATTTTTATTGTTTTGTCATTGTAGTGCATCTACCCACACTCATTAATTTTATATTAGGTTTTAAAACCGACAGTTAAATTTGCAGTCCTTCTATGTCTAATCTAGTTATGAATCTGGTGAATATGCATAAGCTGAAAATGAATGAAATAAGCTGAGTTATAGTTTTCTTCGAAATGAAAACTTAAAAGAACTGCTATAAACGTCAATTTGTCAGAAAAATCGTCATCTTGTAATGCTTCCAGCATTCTGATACATAATTCCAATCGACAGACATTATCCTCCGAGGTTAAGTGTACAAGAGCTGCACACGATACGGTTTGAATTGTGACTGTTGTCTTTTAGCTATTTATCTAAAAATGTTTGTTTCCTAATTTTGGTTATAAAACTCATTTTAAAGATTAATTCTTTTTGCATTAATACATTAAATTTTATGTAATTTTTTAAAACAATTTGAGAATTTTCTTTTATTCCTTCTTTTGTATAAAAGGGTGTAAATAATGACTGGAAAAAATGTGTTAATCTAAAAAAAGTGTTTCTGTAAATGGTTTATCTAGTTTTTAAAGTCCCCCAAAATTTTAAGCATCACAATTTCTTTTAACGATTTCTGTTTAAATTTTGCAGCTTTTTCCAGGAAGGGTAGACTACATCAGTGCACTTTTTGCAATTACTCAAGCATTTGGAAAAATGATTTAACAAGACACATAAGGACCCACACTGGTGAGAAACCTTTCCAATGTGGAACTTGTGGGAAATGTTTTAGTCAGAAATCAGTATTGAGAGGTCATATGTTTACTCACATGAAAATTTGAGAATCATTTTTGTGTAAATATGTAAATCAGAAGCGGTTTTCTTTCATTCATTTAATTCTGTAACAATATCTATTTAAATTTTCCAGCTCTTCATAAGAAACATCAATGTGAATTTTGCAACTATTCAAGCTTTAGAAAAAATGATCTAACCAGGCATACAAGCATCCACACTGGTCTTAAACCATATCACTGTGCTTTCTGCAATTATTCAAGCAGTTGGAAGAACAATGTTAGAAAGCACACCATAATCCACACACCTGGAAGACTTATTTCAGAAACCAATATCGACTAAACAAATGATGATTCTAAAGAACATTTTTAATGAGTGTTAATTGCAAGTGTTTCTTGAAATATTTCTAAAAAAATAATTGTTATATGTGTTCAGACTATCAGACTAGGGTTATTTTTCCCCCATCTTTGCAACAAAAAAGAAGATCTACCATTTTAAAGTTGTAATTTATCATGATTGAATTTATCGGTCATGAGATCAATAAAATATATTTTAAGCTTTTGGGAGTTTTTATGTTGTAGTAGCTTCAGGTGACATATTGTAAACTCTGTAAAACATTACAATATTTTTAGTTCTGGAATTTTTTTTGTAATAGAAAGTAAAAATTAAAAAACGAAATTCAAAAGTAACGAATGATAAAATGTTACAATATGTTGTTCTTTTGTTTATTTTTGTACAACATAACATAATGTCGATAAAGGAAACTTAGGTCCAAGCCTACATTGTAACATTTTAGCTCCCAAAATTACTAAAAACTTTATCCTTGCTCAATGAAGGAGCAAGAAAGCTTTATATGATTTCTGCAATTGTATTTCTATTTTGACATTTAATTTAAAATGTAACTCCTGTGTTACATGAAATCTTTTGATAAAATAAGTTTTTTGGAATTATTTCATTTATCTTCAAGTTATCTCTAGTTTTTTAATTAGTTCAGTTTTTTTTAAAAAAAATCATTTTATGAAATAATATGAGAAAAAGCATTCTGTTTATATAATGTACTTTCTGAGAAAGAATTTTATTTCTGAGAAATGTATATTCAGATGTAATTTTGTTATTGTAATTTTAGATAAATAAAATAAGTACAAAGTGACCTCAAGCACTGGATACTCCTTGTCCTTTTTTCTATATCCTTGTTTTTAATATGGCCTTTGAAACTTTTAATAAATGAATTATTCTCTTACTAAAAACACATATTTATGACAAATAATAATTTGAAATGTCCAAAACTAATATGCACCTTTTTTTACTGACCTAAATTTCTTACATTCCAAACTTTGAAGAAAAAAAAGGATCAAAGTAACCCATGTTTACGATACTGCTTTAAAATGAGCAAAGTTAAATTTGGTCAACCTTCTTTCTTTTATTTTTTTAGAATTACTTAAAAGTCTCTTTAATTTTAAATTATGAAGCTCATTTAAAAGAATTTTTAATGTTTAATAATTGTTAAAATTTAAAAAAAAAACTTCTATGCAAGTTGTTCATGTAATTGATAATACTTGAAAAAAATATGTATGTATAGTTTGTCTAAGATATGTGTTGTGTTATCTGGAAACATTGGTGTTACCACGCTGTGGCATTATTATTTTTTTAAAATTTGCTTGCATGAGCTTAGTGGCATGGTTATTAAATTCAGTTTAACTTTTATTAACATTGTTTTTAAACTGAGTTCTGATAAAAACTTGTTTAAATAAAACATAAAGAAGGGTTTATAGAGCTGAAAGTTTGGTGTTTTCATTTTACTTTATCTGCCAGAGTTAGTGGTATGTTAGATGATACATATATATTTATACTTAAAATTTTTTTTTGCATTGATAATAATTAATCTAATTTCTGAGCACCGAAAAGTTTGATAAACTATTTAATTTATCTAAAAAATTAAAAATTATTTTACTCTTTCTAACTTTTCAAGCGGTTGCTAAAGTACAATCTTGTAACTAAGCACGTTAGAACTCGTCATGATTGAGAAGCAGAGGTGTTGTATTGCTGCAATCATCCTTATTGTTATATAATTCTATTTAACCATTTGTTTATTCAATTTTACTTTGTTTTATCCCTTTTCCCAGGTTGCACTGCCATGAACAATCTATAAATTTTATTTATAACAACAATTTATAAAGTAACAATGTATGTAAACAATTTATAAAGTTGTATTTTAAAATTTCATTTCTTAATGACTATTCAACTGATTTCTTTCAAATGTTTTATTTGGTTACTTAAAATTACATAGGATGTATTTACAATTATGTGCAAAAGTTTTTAATCTCATAAAAAAAATTCCTGAGATATAGTGAGATTTGCAAAAATTGAAATTGGCATGAGATAGCTTCAATTTTCAATTGCTGTCCTTTGAGCCCTATTGCCCATATTTTGCTTATCCCAACTTCAAATCAGTGCACAAAAAAAGGGACTGTTACTTTAGAGAAAGCATGTTTGATTTCGTAGCTTATTGGCACCTATTACTAATTCCCATGGTAAAAATTAATCTTTAAATTGGCACTTAGTTTGTGTAAATCTAATCATTGGAACAAAAGTTATTGAGGATGATTTATTTTCCTATTATGACTCTCTGTACTCATTACTTTCTATAACAAGCATGAAATATGTGCATTTTTTCAAACTTTTCTTTTTGGTTTTTCAGCATTTTGGAAGAAGTGTGGAATACATCATTGTAATTTTTGTCCTTATTCAACGGTTTTCAAAGCAGACCTAACAAGGCATATCAGAACTCACACTGGGGAAAAACCCTATCAGTGCAACGTTTGCAAAAAATCTTTTAATCAGAAGTGCAATTTAAAGAAGCACTTACATACTCATTATAAGTTAGCCATGTGAAAATAATGTGTGGACATAGACAATTTTCATGCTTTTTATAATCTCATTTATATTTATGTACATTGTTATTTTTTTATATGTTTTGTAATTTATTATAGTGGTATAAAAGTTCTTTGCCATCCGATTTCAAAACCACTCTAGCTATTTGAAAGTCCAACCTTTTTATTTTGAAGCTTAAAATGAGAATTGTGTTTTACTTTTGTATATCTTTGAAAAAAAATGCAAAGCTTAGTTTTTATTAAAGTTAACAATTGGTTTTTATATTTGTTATTGATAAAATTTTATTGTTAAACAGAAAAATAAAGCTTAAAGCGAACAAACATTTGTGTACATTAGTTTTCAAAACATGTTTATTCATATTGTTCATCTAAAATTGATTTCTCACTATTTTTAGCATGAAAAATACAATGTGCTTTTAATTTTCTGTACTACACTCACTTTTAATAATAAGTTTTTGAAAAAAGTATTAAAAATTAAAAAAAATTTTTTTTTAATATTTGTAGTGATAACTGAAATTTATATAATTCTGTGTTATTTGAAGAACTGAGTCAGCAAAATATGCCTAATAATAGTACATTTTAATCAAATCATAAAGTATTGCAAAAAAATCAATTATTTTAATTTCTAGTTTATGGAATTCAGTTTTACTTATATGAAATCGTTTTATGAAAAAATTCTAAAAAGGATTTAATATTTTTTATTAATTAATTGTAGATTTTTATTTACTTATTAGCTGGAAGACTGATGATGAGATTGCTCTTCTTGTATATCAATAGTTTTAGATTTATTCTACTTATTATAGGCAAAGTAATGGGTTGATAATAAATGTTTAACTGTCACAAATGCAAGCGAAGCTTGGAGAAAAAAATTGGGTGAAAATAAATGTTTTGGAAAAAAAAAATCTATTCCCTGTTTTTATTAACTAGACAGCTAAATTACTACCTCTAAGGTTGTGAGCATTCTGTTAAGGTATCTGTAATTTAAAGTGTCAATTTTTAATTTAGAGAAAAATTTATTTGTGCTTATAATTTTTACAAATTGACTGTAAAAATTTTAAGGTTTGAAAACCCAAAGATTTTCTCTTTTTTTTTTAAAAAAATTATGTACCCTCTAGTGTATCTGTTTGTTACAAGAATAATATAAGTCTGTTTTATCAAACTTTTCTTTTGGTTTTTCAGTCATTTTGAGGAAGAGTGGCATACATCATTGTCATTTTTGTTCTTATTCTACAATTTTCAAGACAGATCTAACAAGGCACATCAGAACTCACACTGGTGAAAAACCTTATCAGTGTGCCATTTGTAAGAAACGCTTTAATCAGAAGGGCAATTTAAAGATGCACATGCTTACTCATTATAAGTGATCCATGTGAAGTATTACATGTAATGCATGTGTGTATTGTACTCACAATAACATTTCCTATAAATGTTAATGCTTGTGTCATATGTGAAAATTTTTCCTATTCCTTGTAATTTCTTTAATTACATGTTTTATTGATTTTCAATATATTTTCTAATTTGTTATGATAGAACTGAAGTTTTCCTTTCTTATTGTTGTTTAAAAGGAGATTTAATTTTGCATATTTTTTACTAAAAGTGAAAATCAGTGAAGCTCAGTTTTTGCAATTGTTTGTTTTTTTTCTTTGTAAATAATGCATTTTTCTCTTAAAATACACACAAAGAAATAGTTAAAATAATATTAGAGAATATATACATTTTATTATATATTTTATTAAAATAATTATAAAAAAATATATTAAATATTTTTTTCAATAAACTCTAAAAAAATATTTAATATATACAGTACAGAACCCGTTATCTGGAAATCAGAAAACCGGAAAACCAAAAAAACCGGAATGAAATTCCATACATTTCCCCGCTATTTTCAAAAGAAAATTTTTTTTTTCCTCATAAGATTTTAGGATTTTTCTTTCTACTTTGAAAGATGTTTATCTTACCTTCATTTTGGAAATAATCATTAGTGTATTACTTCGTTTTAAGATTATTTCCAAATTTTTTTTTTTTTTAGTTGGGTTTAACAATAAAAAAAGACGGCTTTTTGTAGCGATTCAGAAAACCGGAAAAATCAGTTATCCGGAATAGCGATGGTCCCGATCGTTCCGGATAATCGGTTCCCTACTGTATTTTTTATATTATTCATAAGATTTTTATTTACTGATTAGCTGGAAGACTGCTGGTTTACTGCTCTGCTTGCATATCAGTAGTTTTAGGTATATTTATTCTACATATTAAAGGGAAAGTAGTTGTTTGATAGAAATAAATGCTTCAATGTCACAGACTCAAATGAATTCTGCAGTAAAAAAGTTGGGCAAAAACGAATGTTTTGAATTATAAAATAAAATATCTATTCCCTTTTTTTATTTACTAGATTATTAAATTCTCACCTCTAAGATTGTGAACATTCTGTTTAGGTATCGGTAATTTAAAATGTGCATTTACAACTTAGAGAAAAAAAAAATTGTATTTATAAATTTTAAAAATTTACTGGACAATTTTCAATGTGTGAAATCACAATGATTTTTCTTTAAATTTCATGTACAGACTATGTATCTGTTTGTGGCAAAAGTCCATTTTATCAAACTTTTCTTTTGGTTTTTCAGTCATTTTGAGGAAGAGTGGCATACATCATTGTCAATTTTGTTCTTATTCTACCATTTTCAAGACAGATCTAACAAGACACATCAGAACTCACACTGGTGAAAAACCTTATCAGTGCACCATTTGTAAGAAACACTTTAATCGGAAGGGCAATTTAAAGATGCACATGCTTATTCATTATAAGTCTTCTATGTGAAGTGTTACATGACATGCATGTATGTGTTGTACTCACAATAACATTTCCTGGAAATGTTAATGCTTGTATCATATGTGGAAATTTTTCATACTGCTTGTAATTTCTTTAGCTGCATATTTCTTTGTTTTTAGATATATTTTATGATTTTTTATAATAGAACTGAAGTTTTTATTTCTTATTTTTGTTTAAAAGAAGATCTTATATTTTAATTTTGCATATTTTTTACTAGAAGTGCAAAGCAGTGAGGCTAAGTTTTTGTAGACGTTTATAATTGTTTGTTTCTTTGTAAATAATACATTTTTGTCTTGAAATACACACAACAAAATAGTTAAAACAATATTAGGGAATTATTTATTATTATACCTTTTATTAAAATAATTATTTAAAAAAAATTATTAAATATTCTTATTTACTGATTAACTGAAGACGGATGCTCGCATATCGGTAGTTTTAAATTTATTTTACTTATTATAGGCCAAGAAATTGTATGATGGAAATAAATGCTTCAATGTCACAGATGCACAGGAATTCTGGAGTTAAAAATGAACGTTTTGAACTATAAAATAAAATGTCTATTCCCTTTTTTATGTTTACTAAAACTAAACTCAGTGGCGCTACAGCCCATAGAGGGCCAAGGCCTAATGTGCCCATCTCAGTTTTCTTGACCTTGCACTCTGGTGTGCAGGAGCAGATGTTCCGGTCAGGTGGTCAGCCGAACGGGGAACCCCCAGTGTTTTCCCAAGCATGCTTGGTACTCATTTATCGAACCACTGAAGGGATGAAAGGCTGAGTAAACCTTGCCCGGCCCCAGGATCGAACCAGGGACCTGTGGCACGACAGCACGAAGTGCTACCGCTCAGCCGCGGTTAAATTCCCACTTCTAAGTTTGTGATCTTTCTGTTAAAGTATCTGTAGCCTAAAATGTCCATTTGTTGTTTATAATTTTTTTTTGTATTTATAATTTTAAATGTAATTTAATTTTAATTGTAATGTAATTTCATGCACACACTATGTAACTGTTTGTGGCAAACTTAAAATAAGTCCATTTTATCAAACTTTTCTTTTGGTTTTTCAGTACTTTTGAAGAAGAGTGGCATACATCATTGTCATTTTTGTTCTTACTGTACAATTTTCAAGACAGATCTGACAAGGCACATTAGAACTCACACTGGTGAAAAACCTTATCAGTGTACAATTTGTAAGAAATGCTTTAATCGGAAAAGTATCTTAAAAATGCACATGCTTACTCATTATAAATCTTGTATGTGAAGTGTTACATAATATCCATGTGTGTATGGTACGCACAATAACATTTCCTGGAAATGTTAGTGCTTGTCATGTTTTCACATTTTTCATAGTGCTTGTAATTTCTTTAATTACATGTTTTATTGATTTTCAATATATTTTGTTATTCATAATATAACTGAAGTTCTTTACCCAGAAATCGCAGAATGATACGATATGATGGGCCCTACAAATTCCTAGAAAATAGAACTTTTTATTTCTTGTTTTTGTTTAAAATGAGAATTAATAGTATCTAACTTTTGAATATATTTTAGCAAAAGTGCAAAGCAGTGAAGCTAAGGTTTTGTAAATGTGTTTACAGTTGTTTTTTCCTTTGTGAATAATAAAGTTTTATCTAGAAGCACAAAAATAATAGTTAAAACAGTATCAAAGGATTATTATTATACATTTTTATCTTAATTATAAAAAGTAATAGCAAATTTGTATGTAGTGTTTAACTGTAGGTGTTATTGATATTTAAAATGATTTGTTTTTACTTAATTTGTTATTAGTTTGACATTGTTGTTAATGATTGAATATGCTTTTAATATCTGTATCATTTTCATGCAATCTAAAACCCACTTTTCCAATGCTATTTACAAGCACAATTTTTCTAAAAGTAAAGTAAATATTTAAGAAGCAGAAATGAATAAAAAAGGTTCTGTTCATTTATGTAATTATAGTTAATAACTGCGTTAACCTTAATTTTTACCAAAGTATTAAAAAAAATGCGTGAAGTTTTTTTTTGTTTAATTAAATAATGTCTTTTTACACTCTGACAAATATTTTTTAATATTCAATATCAATTTTTAATTTTTCTTAAAATTTCTAATTTGGGACTTGCACCACATTATGGAATTTTAATTTAATACTTTGTTTTATATCTAGTTGAAAATGTTAGTGAATCAATAAACCTACTTGAAAAATTTATTGTTATAGAAAGCTTAGAATTGAAGAATTATAAAATGGCATCTTCATAGAAAATACAACTAGACTAAAAAGTTTCATAACTAACAGTTCCTCAAACTAAAACTAAATAGTTCCGTGGGTAATGTTCAACTTCAAATAATCACATGTTGTCAACTTGTCATGAAGGGAAAGTCATATTACAGGTCTGATGAGATATTTCAAGTTTTGATGGGATATTTTGCTCAATTTAATGTACAGTTTAACGGAAATAACAGATCAGTTTGGTGTAAAAATGTTACTCATACAAAAAGCAGGCTGATCACTATATATCCTCAAGTACTTTTATTGTATTTTTATAACATTTTGCAAATTGTATTTTAATAATGTTATTTCTTCTTTCTTTGTTCATTTTAAAATTGCACTTTCAACAAATAGCAAGAGCAATTTTTATTATGCAATCAACATTCTCCTAATTATGTTAATTTTTTAAAAAAATAATGAAAAGGGAAGTTTAATTTTAAATTTCTTTTTAATGTATACTATTACTTTTAATTACTGTATGTTAATCATCAATGTTTTTTCAATAAAAAATTATTTGTTTCTATACTTTGTTTAAATTCTTAACTTAGCTACTTTATTTCTGATGTACAATGATTTAACTCAAAAATTTAAATATTTATTTTATGCTGAGTTTCAATTAAAATAACATTTCAAGTATCTCATATGAATTAAAAATCTTATCGTATGAAGTAAATATTACATGGCTGTTCATCTGAATAATTGAGTCTTGACAATTGAAGTAGATTGGGAATATGACTAACTACACTCGATGCTATAGAACAATGTAGGAATGTATTGTTATATTGAATCAAATGTTAATTTTAATTAGCTAATGAACTTGCATCTAAAATTATTATAATTGGCAAAACTTAGCTCAAACTTGTAAAGAAAGCTGAAGAATTTCTCGATATACAAATTCAGGTTCTAAAGACTTAAAATTATTAACCTGTAAAGTAGCCAAATATCAAAAGCATTAGCCAATTTTCAAAACTCTTAACCAATGGCAAAACTTAAAAAAAATTTTTGATTGATTGTTTTCCCATAAAAAACTTCAAATGAAAATACATTAAAATTTAAATGATGAGTCTATTTGCAGTTGGAGAGGAGTAATTGAGCAATGAATGGGAAATAAATAAATATAGGTTGGGGTTAATTTTTAATTACTTTCTAGACTAGAGATGGGCAGTAGTATAAGGATAAACCTGAAGCATCATTAATTTGTTTTCACGTGATACTGCTGGACCGGGTAAGGAACGTATTCATCTGTATTTTGCGGTAGTTTGTTTTATGCTTATGTAATCTCTTCTGTTGCTTATGCTGACATTATCTGGATTTATTATAATTCTAACTTATCATGCGATGTATTAAACAGAAATTACTGTATTCAAATTTTTAAAAAAATATACCGGAGTTTTACGTAAAAATTCCTTTTGACCCTTTCTTTGGATTTTATTTTCTAGGATTGAGGAGAATATATATATATTTTTTCAGTAAAAGAATAATTTGCCAAAACACAAATTTTCTCACCGAGTTAACGATCTTATTGGCGAGGAAAAGAATGCTTAGCACAGGGCCTAAAATTAAAAGATAAATTTTATACCTCTATTTTTGTGAGTTTACTTCAGAGGTGAGGTAATTTAGGAATATGGTTAGAATTAGCTAAGTGTTGATTAATACCGATATACAGAGCCGGATTATACCTTTCGTAGGCCCTAGGCACAGAGCCGGATTATACCTTTCGTGGGCCCTAGGCATAGCCGTTTTTGGGCCCTCCCCTCCTTCCCCCACTCCTCCCCTCTTTTCAAAATATATGCTAAAATTTTCTTGCATATTTTTTTTAACATTTTTATTAATATGGATTTTAATTTACAAATTTGTTTATCGAACTTTATCTGCAATACCGACATAATACCGATATTGCAGTTGATATCGATAATACCATTGTGATTAGTTCGATCGATAACAATGTTAAAGATAAACTTGTGAATACTTTTCCTAATGTTCACATTGCATTAAGTATATATTTGTCGACTCTTGGATCAAATGCAGAAGGAGAAAGATCTTTCTCCAGATTAAAATCGATAAAAAATTATTTGCGTTCAACAATGATCGTTTGGCATCGCTCGCACTTATGTCTATTGAATACGACATTTTGCGTAGTTTTGGAATTCGACAGCTAATACAAGATTTCGTTGAGTCCAAAAATCGCGAAAAAGTAATATATTAGATCATAAGATTCTGCAAAATAATTTATTACCGAAAATTATTATATTTTTATATGTATCTTTATAATTTTGTGCAAAATACACTTGTTGTTTTTAAAGCTAAATTATTTTTGTCAACAAATTTTTTTCTCCCAAAGATTTTTGTAGGCCCCTGAATTTTGTAGGCCCTAGGCACGTGCCTATAGGTTAATCCGGCTCTGCCGATATATATATATATATATATTGTGTTAACCTTAGAAAATACCTAATGCTCAATATTTTACAATTAAACTATTTTTTCTTAATGAGTTTTGTTTTCTATATGTAGTTTAATAATATGCCATCGCTGTGTAAAAAAGAAATTCGATCTTTTCAAAATTGAATTCATATATTTCATGTTTAATCAATACAGAGTTTCCAATAATTACAATTTATCCATAATTGTTACAATTTTGTTATCAAGGTTACAGCTGAGTAATAAAAGCTATATTTTTTGAGAATTTTCTTTATAATCTTTCCAAAATAATTTTTTTTCCTTGACTTCCTAAAGTTAGGAAATTTTCTTGTTTGCTGTGAATTTCTGATAAAAGTAACGCTTGTGTTTTTTTTTATTTAATAGTTAACTCATCCTTAATATTAGTTAGATACCTGTATAGAATTAAGTAATCAAAACACCTTGAAGTGTGCTATTTCAAAATTTGTTAAGATTATTTTTATTATTGTACTTTTAATTATTGATAGGTTGTTTAGAAAGTTCACATCTCTGTTTATATTTACCAAGTGTAAATAAAATACCTCAAAAGTTTCATTAAAATAAATTTTATATTTTGGATTTAGAACCGTCTTTAAAAAAAAAAGCTTGTTTTTATTCCTATTTTCCCTAGTGTTTATCCCCTTTGATCCTAGTGTTCCATGGAGAACCTTTGCTTGGCTTGAAGAAAATAATTTATTCCAGCAGCTCTTCAGTTAAAGGAGTGTCAAATAATAAATTTTTCTGTTTCAACAAAAAACATTTTTGTATGATAATATTTTTGTATACAAGGAATATATATGTCATATATCAACTTGGTGATTAATCATTTTCTGAATTTAGAAAATTAGTTTTTCTGATTGATTATTAGAATCACATGTTGATTTTTCAAGTTAAAGAGTGGAGTTAAGTAACAAATGGGCTGTGTCATGATTTTAATGAAAATAATATGGAATGAATAACTTATTATGCTTAGATTTCCCTGTTTTCTTTTCTATATTTTAATTTATATTTAATGAGTGGTGTATCAATATGATGATTAAACTCTATATTTTATGAGAGTTTATCTGATTGAGCGTTTCTTATTACAGATAGAACTACGAAAAAGACATTTCTTTGTAAATGTAGTTTATTTTGCTTAGTATTAGTGAAATAAATGAACCTCAACCTTTTTTGACACGAACTTCAGTTCTAGGAAAAGTTCATAGCATTGCAACATTAGTTCTGGGCCACTGACAAAAATTCCATCTTTTTTATATGTTACATGTATATATGTATGTTTAAAAAAAATCTGTATTCTATTTTTTTAATAAACTGTGATATTCTCATTTTTAAATTAAAATTTTGAGCTTATCTGTTTTACACAAAAACTTATTTAAAAAAAGGTATTTTTATAATTAGCTTTTAAAGTTTTTTTTCTTACAATCCTATTTTTATTATTTTGAAATAAATACAGTAGACTCTTGATTTATCAGAACTGGGTTATCCAGTTTGCAGATTATCGCCCCCCCCCCCCCNNCCCCCCCCCCCCCGTGCCTTAAAATGTATAAGTAGGGAGAGACCACATTTTTCTCAACCCTTCTATTATGTTGGATTTGTTCAGCTAACTTTATGTAAGAATGTAATATACTATAGTATAATTGTAAATCTTAATGTACTAAAATTTTGTTTCATTCTTTTTCTTTTTAAAATTCTTGAATTATTGTTTAATTGTATATATAACACTTTTGTATATATGTCTATTGTACAACACTATACATGTGTTTTTTGTAATATTTTTTTTTTAAATTTCTTGAAATTTGCACACATTTGATTATTTATTATACTCATTTATTCAATATAAGACAATTCCTGCACTCCTTAGTTAATCAAGAGTTTATTGTACTTATGTATTGTTATTAGATTTACTAAATATAATGCCTGTTGTTATTTGATTTGCTACATCTAAATGTTTTCAATGATGTCAATCAACTAAAGTTATTTCCCTGAATAAATCCCCATTTATTTAAAAATATCGTGAAATGAGTATTCAATTATCTAATGATATATTTGAAATATTTATAATTTAGATGCATTCTTGCTTAATGTGTATTTTATGTATCAAGGAAAGCGAATGTGGTTCTTACAGTAGCTTTTATTTTAATGTTTCAGCATTTCTTATTCCAAGGAAAGACAAAAAACATCAGTGCATTTATTGTCACTACTCTGCTGTTAAGAAGAGAGATGTTACTAGGCATATGAGAACTCACACTGGTGAAAAACCTTTTCAATGCGAGACTTGTGGAAAGTTTTTCTCAAGAAAGACTAATGTGTTGCGACACAAAATAACACACATCAAATAACGCATTGCAAAATTGATTGAGGTAGAAAGCTGAGAATTGAAGAATTATAAAATGGCATCCTCATAGAAAATATAACTTAACTAAAACGTTCCATAACTAATAGTTCCTCAAACTAAAACTGAATAGTTCCATAGAAGATGTTCAACTTCAAATAATCACATGTTGTCAACTTCTATTGATGAAAGGAATGTCATATTACAGGGATAGACAAGTTCTGATGGGATATTTTGCTCCATTTAATGCTGTATGGAAATATTATTAAAGGTACTCGATAGTCCCATCAGTACATAATGGGTTAAGTTTTCTTCTATAAGTGTTTTACAAAAACCGTAGCAACTAATTGAGCAAACTAATTATTAATTTTTGCTACTATTTGTGAAGAGTTGAAAAATTCTTTTGGTTTATTATTTAAAACTTGTTGATTTAGCTTTGATTTTCTGAGGTATTGTAAAGCTTCACGCAAATTTTTTTGACATATAAGATTCATTCTGAGCTATTATTGATTCGCAGATTATATGATTGCTGATGAAAGTCATTTTAGGGTATTCTCTTAGCTTCAGGAAAACTTGAGTTTTTATTGTGCTTTAAGAAATTTTGAAGCTAAAACTATTATTTTATAAGTTGCTATTATTACAACTAACAGTTTTTAAAGAAATTTTGCTTGTAAATATTTTCTACTCTTAGATAATTCAAAACATCTATATTAACTTAAATTGAATGTTTAGCAGCAATTTTTGCTCATGACAGCATTAGTTTAGTTTTAAATTTCTTTTTAATGTGTACTATTACTTTACTGTATAATATTTGAAATACTGTATGTTAATCGTCAATGTTTTTTCAATAAAATTTTTTTTGTTTCTATGCTTTGTTTAAATTTATAAGTTAGCTACTCTATTTCTGATTTACAATGATTTAAATTAAATTTATGTTTTTTGAGAATTTTCTTTATAATCTTTCAAAAGTAAGTTTTTCTTCCTTAACTTCATAAGGTTATGTAATTTTTATGATTGCAGCAAATATTTGATAAAAGTAACACTCAGTCTTTTTTTAAATTTTATATTCAATAATAAATTCATTGTTTTCATTAGGTATATACCTGTATAGAATTCAATAGTAGTACACCTTAAAATGTTCTATTTTGCAATACAAAATTTGTTAAAATTATTTGTATTATTGTGTTTCTAATTACTGATAACTAGCTTGAAAAGTTAGCATTTCGGTTTATATATTTCAAATATAAATAAAATATCTTAAAGGTTTCATCAAAATTAATTTAATATTTTGGATTTAGAACCTTCTTTAAAAAAGCTTGTTTTTATTTCTATTTTCCGTAATGTTCCATGGAGAACCTTTGCTTGCCTTGAAAAAAAAATGTCAAAATTATTCCAGTAGCTCATCAGTTAAAGGGGTGCCAAATAATAAACTTTTCTGTTTCAACAAAAATCATTTTTTCTATGATCATATTTTTGTTTCAAAACAATGATGTGTCATAAATCAACTTGATGATTAATCATTTTCTAAATTTTGAAAATGACTTTTTCTGATTATTAGAATCAGCTTTTGATTTGTCACGCTAAAGAGTGGAATTATGTAACAAAAATGCTGGTCATGATTTTAATGAAAATAATATAGAATGAATAACTTATTCTGATTAGAACTCTCTGTTTTCTTTTCTATATTTAATTTTAATTCATATTTAATGAGTGGTGTATCAATATGATGATTAAACTCTATATTTTATGAGAGTTTATCTGATTGAGCGTTTCTTATTACAGATAGAACTACGAAAAAGACTTCTTCTTAAATGTAGTTTATTTTGCTTAGTATTAGTGAAATAAATGAACCTCAACCTTTTTGACATGAACTTCAGTTCCAGAAAAAGTTCTTGGTATTGCAACATTAGCTCTGGGCCGCTGACAAAAATTCCATCTTTTGTTGCATGTATATATATATATGTTTAAAATAAATCCATATTCTATTTTTGTAATAAACTGTATTTTTAAATTAAAATTTTGAGCTTATCTGTTTTACACAAAAACTTTTTTAAGAAAAGGTATGTTTTAAGCTTTTTTTTTGTTACAATCCTATTTTTATTGTTTTAAAATAAATACAGTAGACTCTTGATTTATCAGAACTAAGCTATCCAGTTTGCAGATTATCACCCCCCCCCCTCTGCCTTAAAATGCATAAGTATGGAGAGACTACATTTTTCTCAACCCTTCAATTATGGTGGATTTGTTCAGCTAACTATTTAACAATGTAATATACTATAGTATAATTGTAAATCTTAATATACTAAAATTTAATTTCATTCTTTTTCTTTTTAAAATTCTTAAATAATTGTGTAATTGTATATATAACACTTTTGTATATATGTCTATTGTACAACACTATACTTATATTTTTTATAATATTATAAAAAACAATTGCTTAAAATTTGCATACATTTGATTATTTAATATACTCATTTATTCAATATGAGACAATTCCTGCTCGCTTTAGTTAATCAAGAGTTATTAGATTTACTAAATATAATGCATGTTATTAGATTTGCTGAATCTAAATTTTTTCAATGATGTCAATAAACTAAAGTTATTTCCCTGAATAAATCCCCAGTTATTTAAAAATATCTTGAAATGAGTATTCAATTATTTACTAATAATATATTTTAAGCATTTATAATTTAGATGCATTATTGCTTAATGTGTATTTTATGTATCAGGGAAAGCAAATGTGGTTCTTTCAGTAACTTTCATATTAATGTTTCAGCATTTCTTATTCCAAGGAAAGACAAAAAACATCAGTGCATTTATTGTCACTACTCTGCTGTTAAGAAGAGAGATGTTATTAGGCATATGAGAACTCACACTGGTGAAAAACCTTTTCAATGTTCTGTCTGTAACAAACGCTTCAGTGTGAAATCTGCTGCCAAAAACCATATGCTAAATAAACATTCATTTTTCCCGATGTAACTTTCAAGCTATACAGTATTAATTCAAAAAAATTATGCAGTATTACCATAGAATATAGAAAGGAGAAGAAGTCCAGCTCTTCAAGTATGTAACTAACACGAAAAATTGCTCAGTGAGCTATGCTACACGAGAAAATCATCTTACAGGGTAAGCAATGTACTCAGATTTAACAGAGCATCATAGATACCAAGATCCATCGCATAAAAAGCAAAGTGACAGTCATGAGGTATGTTCCCTCTGAACTGGTTGGAGAACCTTACATGTATGCTGCCTCCATCATTTTATTCTTTCTTTCTATGTCAAAATGTGTTAGCAGATTAATGAACATGGATGATATAAATGTATTCTCCAAGATATATCTTAGTTAATAGTATGGTATCAATAGTATGAAAATGCCGAACAAATAACAAAAAATAATAAGTGAAAACTTTTCTTCTCCTCAACCCCAGCAGTGAATTGGAGAAGAAAGTGGAAACCTGTTTCTAAAACCACTGTTGTTGTGCCTCTAAAAGTAGTATTTTTTCTTTTATACACAGGAACCACATCAAACCTCGGGGGGGGGGGGACTGGTTTACTTTATGTCTATGGAATCTAGTTTTCTTCCCCCATTTATCTTCTTTGGTATAACCTTGCATGGTTGAAAATTCATTTTGATCAATGGTACTTGCAAATAGTTCTGTTTTTTTTATTTATTTGACTGTTCAAGTAACATTGTTTTGATACTGTAATTTTTTAAAAAGTAATACTGTTTTGCGTGACAAGAAATATTTTTGTTTCAGCACTTATCATGAAAGCTAGACTTCACCACTGTACTTTGTGCAACTATTCAGCCTTTAGGAAGAATGATGTAACTAAGCACATTAGAACTCACACTGGTGAAAGACCCTTTCAATGTAACCTATGTAATAAATGTTTCACAGTTAAAACTGCTTTATTCAGACATTTGATAACTGTTCATAAAAAGAATCCTTATTTGTAATTTACGTCAAGTGCTTTTTGCTCTGAGTTAATTCAAAGCTTTCCTGTCAAAATATTGCATTTATTCTAGCCTTTAAATGGTTTTGTGGTGTAAATTAATTATAGTGTGTATTATAGTAACTCTGTTATCCTATTGTTTTGATGTTTCAGCACTCCTCCGGAAAACTAGGCTACATCGTTGTACGTTTTGCAACTACTCGGCAGTTTTGAAAGCAGATGTTACCAAACATATTAGAACTCATACTGGTGAAAAACCTTTCCGCTGTTTTATTTGTAACAAATGTTTTACTCAAACATCTACTCTAATAAGACACATGGCTGTTCACAAAGAAAATTCATATTTGTAATCCATGTAAGTTGCAAGCCAAGTGCAGGTATCAATGTGAATTTCAAATCTCTTTTGCTGCAAGTATTTTTGAATCTGCTTGTTAAAACATAGTGATTTCACTGTCTGTTAAAGAATTTTATATTATTAAAGGCTTTATAAATGTGAAACATAAATTTCTATTTTATTATTGTATTAGTTTATTGTTAACAAAATCTTACTTTGTTTTACATATCATTTTATTGTTTTAATCGCTTTTTTTCATAAGCAAGGCCACACCAGGCTGTGTGCAAGAGAGTGCTTTTGACATAGTATGAGTCAAAAAAAGAATTCTAACATCAGTCTTCACTTCATCTACTCTTAATTTATTAACAAAAGAAATCTTAATTCACTAAACATTATTAAAGTCACTCATTGAATTATGTCTTTCATGATTTATATCCTGCAAAATACCCATATACTATGAGATTCACTATCTCCATTTCTGCAAAATCATATTTCACAATTGTTCCATTGTTTTTGTAAGTGAAATAGGTATATTTTTTTATTTTCACCATTGTCGAGGCTTTTAAAGTTTTGTGTTTAAATAAATTTTGAAGTAGTGCCAAAGGTTAATCAAATTGGGTAATGTTTTTTTACACTGTGATTTGATGAAACATCAAAATCCAACAATGATTATTAAAATCATTAAAAAAAATAATAAATAAAGGACGTTTAATTCAAAATAGACTTATTCAACTTTAAAACAATAACGGCTCAATTGATTTAGTGTAACATATTAGCTATTAAATATTTTTCTCACCTTTATCATTAAAATAAATCATGAGGACATATTTGAAGTATCTATTCAAATTAGATTCCTTTATAATGCATACAATATGCTTCATTGACCTCGTAGTTAAAAAAGTTTAAAGTGTGAAGGATAATTGCCTAACATTTATTAGTGGTACAACATTTAGAGTATGTAAATTTAACTTTTTCTTGCCTGAAGATATTTTTGTGGTATTAACTCATAGCACATTAAACATTTGAAATACTGTCAGCAGAAAGACAAAATCTAGCTAGTCTTTGGGAGCATATTATAATGTTGCAACCTTGCTTTAATCTTCATCTGAATCAAATTTTTATTTCCAAGAAATGCTGTGCATGATGCATTTTGCTTTTAAAAAATCGTATGCAAAAATGTCTTGATGGAGATAACAACTTACAACAGTTCTAAAATTTGGTAAGTTTAATTGAAACCATTTTATTGCAGCTCAAAAATTTCAAAATGATCTTTGTATGATGTTTTTCCTGTAAAATATCCTTATTTGTAATCCATGTGAATTGAAGGTATTGTTGTTTAATGCTAGTGACTGTAAAAATTGTAAGCGCCATTTGTTTCGAGTTTATCTGTATCCCTCTTTCCAAAATCAAAGTGGTTACAGTTGTTTTATTGTGTTAATAGATATTTCACGTAGCATAAAATAAAAATATCTTACTACAGTTACCATTTTACTATTTCAGCATTCTTCCGGAAAGCGTCACACCGGTGCTCTTTTTGCGACTACTCTGCAATTTCAAAGGCACACCTAAATAGACACATGAGAACGCACACAGGTGAAAAACCTTTTCCGTGTGACACTTGTAATAAATGTTTCACTCAGAAGTCTACTATGATCAGGCACATGATGACTGTTCACTTGAAGAATCCCTACTTGTAATCTAGAAAGTGCTTGAAATATTTTCAAATCTCTCTATGAAAAACCGAAAAGCTTTTTAATAGTTCTATATTTGCAAATTATTACATAGATGCATAGCATAAAACCAATTTTGTTACAGATATTATTTTCATATTTCAGCGTTCTTGAGGATACATCAGTGTTCATTTTGCAACTACTCAGCTGTTTCAAAGGCGCATGTCACTAGACACATGAGAATACACACTGGTGAAAGACCTTTTCAGTGCGATACTTGTAATAAAAGTTTTACCTTTAAGTCTGCTATGCTGAGGCATATGATGACTGTTCACACAAAGAGTCCTCACTTGTAATCTGTGTAAATTGCAATCAAGTTCTTTTTTTAAGAAAAAAGGAAAATTTTAAATTATTCTTTTTATTTGTACATATAAAATGCCCTATGTACAAGGGGTGATCAAATGAAAAGGTACGAAACGTCACGGTGGGTACAAATGCAGACTTTATTCAAAATATACACCATAGGCCTGAGCACAACGATCCCACTGATGAACACCGCAGGATTCCTTGTTCCCAGAATTCCTGTGGCCGTGACGAGACCCAGTCCTACACAGCGTCCTTGAGTATGTCGTCCGAATTGAAGTGCTTCCTTTTCAGGTGTTTTCTTCAGTGAATCAAACACATGGAAATCGCAGGGCAACATGTCCAGACTATAGGGCGGATGGTCCAGCGCCTCCCACTTTAACTTGGCCAGTTCCATCTGTGTGACTCTGGAGACATGTAGACGCGCGTTATCATGGAGCAGAACCACACCCTCTGTGAGCAGCCCCGGTCTTTTGTTCTTGATGGACCTGCATAGGCGTCAAAGTGTCTCACAGTACGCATCGGAGTTAATGGTTTTTCTGTGCTCGAGTTTCTGCTCCTCATACGGACTGTCGCATCATTTGGACGCCGCTTTTGATAAGAGCCTCTGCTCTCTCCTGCGCGGGCGCCCGCCTGCGCATGCTCCGATTCCAGTCAGAGACTCCAATCGCTTCCCGAGATGTCTCGCTACGTTCTCCCATGGCGGAATATGCAAATATTTAACTGTTACGTTTTTACATCGTTTCGTACCTTTTCATTTGATCACCCCTTGTATATATGGTGATAAGACAAACTTGGAGGTGTGGTACAGCTTTTTGCATAGCAATGTATGGTTAGAAGTGTCACATTGAATCATGAACATAGAAAATGAGGTGCGACAAAATATCGTTAAAAGTGTTTCTTCGCAATAATGTTAACATTAAATGCTTGAAATTGTGACTGCTAACACTATCAGTAGTATGAAATGATTGATTGGTGAGCAGTTCCGATAATGCCAAGCATGTTGTATGTACTTGCACTTTCAAAAAATCCGAAGATTTTTAAAAAAATTCGACCCATTTAAAAAATTAGTTTTTTAATTGAGTTAATTAGAATCTCCTGAATCATTACCTTCAAACAGCTTTCATAAGAAATATTTGATGTTCTTTAAATCTGGACATATTGTAAAAGATGGTGTTGTAAATGAACATTATTTTTCTTTTCATGTCTCATTTCATATTTTTGCCCTACCGTGTCATTGCAGACCAATAATTCCTATACAAAATTCATATTTTAGTTAGCTGTAACCACCACTCAAATTTTGTTCCCTGACCAAACAATGTACATAATTTTTGCTACTAGAAACAATTTATTTTATTTCTTCTAATTTGTGTTTTCATTGTTTTATTTCTGAAAATAATTTTTTTAAACTTATTTCCATTTAGAAGTATTGAGAAAAAATTCCTTTCCCAACTTACTTTTTTCCTTCAGACATTTATTTTATATTAAAACACTGAAACCTCCAGGAAAGACCACCTCTGTGTAGTGACCTTCTCTTTTTATGAACACTTTTGAAGGGACTCATTGTTTTATTCCATAGACGAGAAAACCTTTGGGAGAGACATCAAAACCTACCTCAGCGACCGGGCAAACCTTCACACCAAATGCGATAAAAGTCAAATGGGGAAACACGAAAAAGTATCAAAACAAATAAGTAGATTTAAATGTATTCAAAATAATTGAGAGTAGCTTTTATTTAGAGATCTCTTTCTGACGATCTCTGAACGAGATCGATAACCTCATGTTGCAGTCAGAGTGCACTTAAGACAATGCTATGTATGATTTATTTTCAGAGTTGTAAATTAATTTTGAAAGAAACTTATTTTAGAAAAAACTAAGCATTTTAAGCAAACAAACTATTTCTCATTTTCTAAAGTTAAAAAAATTTTATGATATAAAATGAAATTTAAACTTAGGCAAAAAACATAATTGTTTATTTTATCTAAAGTAGTTCTATCATTCATACTTGATAAATTGAAGCTAAGTTTTATTCATTGATCGGGTTTTCATGAACCCAACACAAATGGAACTTTTGTACCAAGAAAATGACACTAAGTAAAATTTAAATTGCTTGAGAAAACAATCATCTACCTTCGATAACATTTTGAAGTCAATGGAAGTAACCCCTAATATCGACCAACCTCCATTGACGACCCTTTTTAATGTAGAACAGAGAGTGGTCTCTCCGAAGAGGTTACTCAGTATTTGTTTCAAACTTCCTAAATTTTAGTATAGTTGAATACTTTCAACTTTTTTTTTGTTATGTGTAAGAATAAATTATTGTATTTTTGTGAATTGTTTATTAATTTAATATATGTGTCTAAATTAATGTATGCAAAATTTTTTATCATTTATGTTAAACTTGTTTTTCATCAAAAAACACAGTTTTAATCAATGCTTGTTTTTATCAAAACCAGCAAAAATTAATTTAGAGAGCAGTGAGATGAGAATTTCAACAGTGCATAATGTTAAATTTTTGAGGAATTATTTTCTTTTCTGAATAGTCAGGCAAATATCACTAAAATTAGATTTCTTTTTCATCTTGTTTTAGTTAGCAAGATATGTAATCTTTAATTATTTTGAACAGAAATGTCATTAGAGTGGTGCAATCAGGAAATTTTTCTTCATTCCTATTATTCTATGTGGTAGTGATACTATTTGGATATATGTATCCTTATTAACATCATATTCGGAAATTTTTCTATTCTTAAATATTTCAATTATTTTTAATATTTTTCTTTAGTATTGACATTTCAAAATTCATTATTGTTTTTTATTAAATCATATATATGAAATTTCAAAAGAAGTGGCTGTCTCTGCATTTTTAGGGGTTTATCGAACTTTATATTAATCAAAATTATATAGTTATAACTAAGGTTTATTTAAATATTTTTATGGGATTTTAAAAGAGTGGTCACTTAACTCAATATATTTACTATTTATGCCCTACATGTTGTCTACATCAAATGTAAAAATTAAATGACAGTTTATAATTTGAAGGAAAAAATATAAAAAAGAAAATTTAAGTTTGTTTTGAGAGGAAAGGAAGGAAAATAAAAAGGAAAAAAATCATATCTATTATAATAATGTAAGCGATAAAGCGGAGTTCTAAGTAATTTAATTTTCTAAGAGTACAACAGACAGAAATGTCTCAAAATGTTTTACCCAAGATTCCCCAAAACCTGTGATAGTACTGATTATAAACTTCAATAATACTTCTAGTTTTGTAAATATCCCAGAAAGAAATAGAAAAATATAGCTATCTTTATTATTTTAATGTTGGGATACTGTAAGAAGACACATGATGTGCAGAGATTTCTTGATAATAAGATATCACTCTTACTGTTTGTCAACCATGCTTCTTCTGAACAAAATTCTATAGGTATACTTTAATAGTCAATAGAATTATGTACAAATGCATCAATTTTATTTAAAGTGTTCTTAGTATGTTATAGTCTCTTATACCTTACAGGTTTTTGGGTCTTAAAAATGACCTACAGATGATAATGTATGTTTAAAATCCATCTTACCTGTAGATTGTTTTTGCAATAATACTTGAATAAACTAAAATATTCGTATATATTGATTTATAGATTCTATATTTTTCCCAAATTTTTAATATCTGGTATTATTCTGAACATTAAACTTTTTGAATTTTTTTTTCTATATCATGACATTTATATAAAATTATTCTTTTTTGTATATTACTAACAGTATGTTGTCAAATATCATAATGATCGTCAATTGTATATTATATCTATGAGCAAAAGATGTAACAGCTTCTAAATAAAATTTATTGTAATTCGATTTTATATCAAATCTAGAATTTTTTTGTTTTATTCTTTTATGCACTTTTACATTCTAATACATATGTATCTCTCTAATATGGTTTGTTTTTATTACCTATTTTTTGTTTTAAATTGTTTTTGTAATAAAATTACTATAAAATAATTTTATTGGTATTTTAATCTTCAAAAATTATACGCATTTTTATTTTATAATATTCTCAGTTTTATTTTTGCAGCTTTGGAAAGAGGGTTCAAGATTCACCAATGTTCCTATTGTGCATACCGGACGGCTTTCAAAAAAGATTTAACCAGACACATCAGAATTCATACTGGCGAGAAACCCTTTCAGTGCACCTATTGTAAGAAGCGTTTTACACAGAATTCTAACTTGAAAAGTCACATGATTACTCACTTTAAGAAACTTTAGGATTTAGTGATTTTGTTTAGTTGAAAATGATTTTTTTAATTGCTCTCATTGGGTATCACTCATTTGTTATGTATTTACTTATTTATTTCTAAGTTCAGCTTGGGTAATTTTCTTAAAGATTTGCATTTTTATTTTTTTCTTCTATTCCATTGCTGCAAAAGATTTACTTTATTATCCAAAATAGTTATTAACTATTTTTCTATATATTTTTGTAATTATCCATAAAGTAGAGTTAAAAGAATATCTGGCAAAAAAAAAAAAAAAAAAAAAAAACGTCTCTGGATTTTATATATTTATTTATTTTAGTTCTTTGTTGTTGTAATGTTTTATATCTTAATAATATCATTATACATATATACGTCTGTATGTACAGTAGAAACCTGGCTTTCTGGAATTTGCCAAGTGTTGAAGGTTGAAGCTTCAACTATCTGGAATTGAGGTTTTGATCTCTCCTACATCCTACTTAAAACTTTCTTTTATTAAACAATTTGTGTGTTTAATTAGACGATAGTTATGAAACTATAAAAAAAAAAAAAATTTAACTTAAATTTCTCTTAATTCATTTACTATTTAAATAGTGACATACTTTCTTGTTATGGTTTGTATAAAGGTGGTATGCGTAATGAAAATTTGTCTACAAGTTTTAAAATTGTTTACAAATGATGGTTACTGAAACTATAAGACATTTTAACTTAAATTTCCCTTAATTTATTTACCATTAAAATAGCGACATAATACTTTCGTGTTATGGTTTGTTAATAGGTGGTCTGTGTAATTAAAATTTGTCTGCAAGTTTTGCAACCTAATTTTTATAAATGATGGTTACTCGAGCCACGAGGGCTCAGGGGATTGAGGCCTCACCTTCCAATGAGGTGAGCCGGGATCGCATCGCAGCTATGTCTGGTTGATATGAATCTGCATCCAACTTGTACCCACCACAGTGCTAATGTGAAATATCCTCTGTGGTAGACAGATCATGGGTTACAGTCACCTTGTTGTCAGGCTAACCGTAGGAGGTTCTCATGATCTTCCTCACCATGTAACACAAATGCGGGTGCGTTCCATCAAAAAGTCCTCCAAAAAGGCAAACTTCTCCCAATACTTGATCCAGGAGCTCTCTTGTCTTCTGGATTGGGTTCAAAATTTTCAAGGCTATGGAGTTGAACATTAGTAGTCATAAACCCCCCAAAAAATTGGGTCAGCTGTGCAACGACGGTTATAAAATAAAATAAAATGAAATGATGGTTACTGAAAGTATAAAAATTTCAATTTCTCTTAATTCATTTACAATTTAAATAGTGACTTAATACTTTCTTTTTTGATTTAATGATCAGATCTTCACATTCGAGAACTTGTACTTTATGGTTCGCGGGGGTGATTTCAAATATGCTAAAAAATAAGTACAGACGATATATTAAAATACGAAATCGGGCACAAAAATGTACTTTCTCTGAATAATGAGTTTGATGGATTCGAATTTCTGACTCCTAGAATATAGGGGGTAGCTGTAATCTAGAAAATATGGTCCTAATATTTTGGTTAGGAGAACGCTCCAAAATTTGAACCCCTTAATGTTAATTTTACTTTTTGCATATTTCTCTATATAAAATTTCTTGGTCACCTCCTCGTTTAACAGCAGCTCCAACTCTATCGGTAGCTCCTTAGTCATGATCAGTCTCAAAAAATCACCATGATTCATATTCAAAATTTTTCTCAGCTATGAGCTTCTTTAAAAGGGAAAAAATTATGCTGATATTGCATTGTGGGACCATCCAAAAAAGGGTGTCAATTTTTAATGGAACTTCCTTAAGGTGATCTAATATTGGTTGAAGTTGAGCTCAAATTACAGTTGGCTTATAATCATCATAGCTCTGAAATTGCGTAAAAAATTAATAAAAAAACTGATTCTTCTTTATATAAAATTCTAGTTTCTATTAAATTCTTCTTGTTTTCTTGAACCTCCAGGACGATATGCTTGAATTTCTGTGGCAAGTTTGCAAACATAATATTCTGAGAAGTCAATGTGAACTGTTGCTTTATATTGAAGCTTTTCTTCATAATTTTATTATGCATGATATTGCTGTCTAATATTGAAAATGTGTTTTATGAATCTGTTCATGGTATTGAATTTTGTTATCAGTTCAAAAATGCTAGTCTCCATTATTTCTTTTGACATAACATGAATCTGAATTCTTCTCTATTTGTAGTAACAGTTTTCTATTGCTCATTTAATTTATTTGACTGCCACTTTGTTTTATCACTGCCTTCATTGAAATTTGTATGTATTCATAAAATTCATATGTAATATGTATATCGTCACTGCTTGTTGGAATACATAAAATGGATGAAGTCTAGTGAACGCACAATATGTAACTTTCACAGAGACATTTTTCTTGACTAACGTTTTATGAAGATTTTTTTAAAATTATCTTAAGAGATATCTACTTTGCCTTTTTATCATGTTAAGTTTGATAGTCTCATTTTTTTACCAACTATTGCCCTTCTGAACATCTTGTTGTAAAAAGAATGTACATGTTCATATGATTCTATTAGACTTAGAATAGATTCTATTTGACTTAGAATATGATTCACCAGAAACGTAAAGTGTTTTTGAAAATTTATTATGAAACATTAAAATGAGTATATAAAATATAGCATTATAATGGTTGCAAATGATGTTAAAATTGATTTAAAAAAATTTGGGTAAGGAAAATTTTATTCGTAATTAAGAATTTGAATTCCATATTCTGATTAAAATTTGTCCGAAAAAGAGACTTTTCGGAATTTTAACTTTGTCACAAGTTAGACATGTCATTTCAAAGAAGAAAAAGAATCTTTTGGCAAAACAACTCTTACAAATATTAAATATGATTTTTGATTTAGATTAAAATATCTCTCTAAAATAAATTATCTACTATATAACAACAACTATATATTTCTTTCAACCTTAGGTCAGTGTTGCTCTGTTATTTATTTTAAACTAATTGGTATAGCTGAAAAGAAATTCTCTTAAATTTTTATGTAAATATTAGTAAGGCTAGCAATCTTTGAAAATGTTATAATATAACAGTAAAATCTTAAATTCTCAAAACTGGTAGAAGTCGGTCATCCCGTTTAACACATTTTCAATTATATAGTATTAAATGTCTAATGCACATATTTTAGCATTATAAAAATATATGACTTTAATGAATTAATTTTAAAGATTTTTTCACTTTTATCTTTTTTAAAAGTTCTGTCAAAGGAAGATTTTTTTTTTCTTACTAAAATCGACCTAAAAAATTCTATATGCATTAATTTAGTGAAACAGGCTTAATGTTGAAAGTTTTCTATAACAACCTATTCCTTCATTAAAAATTACCATTTGTTTATCATCCTCACCTTTTTTTTAATTAATTTAGAATTTGCCGGTAGAATAAAATAATCTCTACTAGTCTTTAAGGTTTTTTTTTAATTAATGTGAAATGCAAATTCTGTGAAGTATAAAATAAAATTATTTTATTATTGTTGTCATTTTAATATTCCAGTGCTCTACGGGAAAACTAGGAAACATCAATGTACATTTCGTAGCTACTCATCATTTTGGAGGACACATGTCACTAGTCACATGAGGACACACACTGGTGAAAAACCATTTCAATGTGACTTTTGTACTAAGTGTTTTACTTTTAAATCTTGTATGTTATGGCATATCAGATGTGTTCATATGAAAAATCCTCACACATAAGCTTTGTGTATTTTACGTGTTGTTCTAGCACTTTTCTAATTGTATGTGTTGCACCAGTTAATTTTACCACTGCTATGTAGTTGTTGAATCGGGAATATGTATATATCTATATATTAATTGACTTCAAGCTGGCGTCCTATCTATTCAGCATCAATTATTCAAAAATTAGCAGATTCTTTACAACCTATTTTGACAACCTTGTAACTCTAATACTCAGTTGATTATTTACATATTTTGATAGCTTAGCATGTCTGAACTTGGAGAAGATACTGTGAAATTTAATTGTACTTTTAACCAAAAAGAGTGTATTATGAAGTTAAAAAAGATAAATTGTTCCAATGGCACCACACAGGCTTGATTCTATCAATTTAAATTAAATGAAATTGTCATCGATATTTTATCAAATACTTATCTTATATCTTATTAAATACTCATATCATATAAACTTATTTTGTATTCACACTGTCTACATCTATAGTGACTGTCAGAAACCATATTTTTTCCCTTTTATCTCAGAACAGCATTTTGATTTCTTAAAATTAAAGCATGTGTTCAAAAGAACATAGCTTTGTTAAAAAAAAAAAAAAAANTGAGAAAAGACTTTGTTAAAAAAAAAAAAAATAGATGCCACTGGCTCCGTTTATTTGGAATAACAGCCAATCATTTTAAAAATTAATAGTCATACCTCCTTTAATGATCCAAGGAGTTTTTTTATTTTATTTTTTAGTTTAAGATTGATAATTCAATACACTGTCAATAACACTTTTATTTTGTTACTTATTTGAGTATATAGTTGTAACAGCAAGTTGTTTTGTTTAAATATTTTTTATTTATTTTAAAAACTGATTTCATGCTTAATGTATCATATTTTTATTTTAAGAATGTAGGCAATGTTTGAACTATGTAAATATTTACTCTAAAGCTGCAATTTAATTTATATAACAGTAGAAAAAATAATGGAAACATCTTTCATGTTAAGAGAATCAAATTTCAAGTAAATTTAGTTTTTTTTTACCGTTTTAATGTTCTGCATTGCAAATGTGTTATATGTTTATTGGAAGTGTATATTTATGCAAAAAGTTTATTTCAGTTTCATCATGCACTTAGAATGTGTAAATAAATGCTAAAAAATTTAACTGTAAATCCTTGCATATTTTAGCATTGTAAGTTTTAATTTAAAATGTGCTTTGTTGATTGACACTGAATTTTTGTAAAAACTAGGTACTTTTTTTAAAAGTATCAAAATTAATGATTTTTTTAATTTAAATAATTATTTTATAATGATACTTTTTCTTTTGTGTTACAATTAATGTTTCTTACTTTCAAAGTAGCAAATTGTGTTTATTGACTCAACAGTTGTGTTTGAAATGATAATTGGGTGCCTCTGCGCAAAACAATCCGAGGCTTTTTTTACATACAAGGTAATTTGTAGGTAGAAAATAGTGTAACGTTTTTCAAATGTGCACGACCACTTAGAGAATTAAAAAAATTGTGATATTCTGCTTGCTATATTTAGTGCATTTTCAACAATAACATAGTTCTGTTTTATATACAATAACATTTATGTCCAAAAGAGCCAAATTGTCAATCTTATTGAATTTAAGGTCAAGTTAATAAATGAAGTACTTTACAAAGCATAAATTTTTGGTTTTTGTATTATTTCTATTTCAAAAGTATTTTATTCAAAAGGTTTTTCACCTGCACAACAAACTTAGAAGTTAAAAAAAAATTATGATATCCTATGTGCTATATTTAGTGCATTTTCAACAATAACATATTTCTGTTTTATATAAAATAACATTAATGTAAAAATTAGTCAAATTGTCAATCTAATTGACTTTGAGGTTAAGATGAAGTATTAATAAATGTAATATTTTACAAAGCATGCTTTTTCGGTTTTTATATTTCTGTTTCAAAAGTATTTTACTTTATTGATTAATTTCTTTTTCAGAGCTTTCCAGCAAAGGCATCTTCCATCAGTGTATATATTGCTCATACTCATCTTCTTTAAAAGCAAATTTAAGCAGACACATCAGAACTCACACTGGGGAAAAACCCTTCAAATGTGCCACTTGTAATAAATGTTTTACTCGAAAAGCATCTGTGATAAGTCACATGCTAAGTCATAATAAAAATTTTAGTTTTGTTGAGAAAAGAAAAACAAATTTAAGTTGACTTAAAATTGTGCTGTGTTAAATAACATTTCCTGAACTGACAACCATGAAGGGGAAAATGGAAAACGTGGTTAATAAGAAACCTTATATGTATTTTATAATGAAATAAGTTAAACTTTAATTTTTATGATGTGTAATATGAATTTCACTTTGTTTATTTATTTGAAAATGCAGTATGTGAAGGCATAGTATGATTATCATATATTTTACAATAAAATTTGCTACATGCAAGAAAAAATTTGTAATGTTATGAATATTTGAATAGAGTTTACTCTTGATATCTCAAAGTTGAAGGTACGCTAAAAAAAATTTGAGATAGCGAGTTTTCGAGATAAACTTCTATTAAATGTGTATGTAATGATAGTTGACTATAAGTCTAAATACAACGATGATTATTTTGAATTAAATAGAAAAAAATTGGTTTACAATGAACTTATACTTTGATTTTTCCAAAAAAATTCATTTTCTGTTTTGCAAAAAAAACCAGACTTGGCAAGGTTTTGAGAAGAAACCCTTCGGCATAGGAATTCAAATTAACGCTAGGTGGATTTATATGGCCAGGGAGAAATTTTTTTTTTGACATAGCAAGGTTTGCGGGATATCGAGAGTATACTGTATAATGAGTAATCATTAATAAAGTTGAGCAAAATATTTATTGTTATCATTTATATCAAGCATTGTTTAAACTCTTATTTATATAATCATTAAATAATTTGCTTACAGACTTTCGAATTTCTGATAAATTTTTGGTATTCACAGGATTAAAATGAATTACTTGCATTTCAGGATTGTTGTTTCCTCTGCAATATTATACTATATGCAATACTCTTCTATAAAAGATGATTCTAAGAGTAAATGATTGTCCTTTTCCGTAACAAAGAAAAAGTGTTTATTGTGAGGTTATCAAGTTAATCGTCGTGTAATTTTAGTTAATGTTTCTCTGAGTGATAATTGAATTCATGAGATAATGAGTGAGTTTTCTGGTACATATTTTGCTAATAAATAATCCTTTAATTACTGAGTATGTATACTTCATAACAGAAAGAATTCAATGCTAATTAAGTTAATTTTAGATAAAAATTAAATTAATTTTTTTCTAAAATTAATTTTTTTACATGCAAAAGTCAAGCATGATTGTCTTACAACCAGATAACTTACATATGATTAATTGAGCATATGCTTTATAGTGAAATATATTTTGTGATTTTTATCTATTAGTTTTTCTCATTTTGTAGCGATGTTGAACGAACTAGATATATCTTAAAGTGGAATAAAAAATTTTTAAAAATCGAGCAAAATTAGAGGAACATTATTTATTTAAATTTTTTGACCTGATGAAATCTGGAAGTGCGCAAATTTTTTTTTATCTGGTTAAATTTAAGTATTGAAACTTGTATCTAAACAGCCTTGTTTTTTGTTACTTTATAGAAATAAAAATTGTTTAAATTTTGCATTTTAAAGCATTCTTTTAGTTTCTTAAATCAATATAAAGCATTTTTTTATACTGATGTATTTGTTTAAAAACTTTTTTAACTGTAGTTTACTTTTTAAAGAAAATTAAAATTTTAGTGTGAAATGAAAAATATATTGTAGAGAAATTTTTCCTATGGTGTGTTGCAAATGATAAATGTTTTTGACCTTTTTGAAAGTCTTAAGTTTATTTTTGTACAGACTTGTCAGTTGTTTTTAAATTGATCTATTGTATAAATCTTCATCTTTTGTTCTTGTTTAACTTTCATAAAAAAATCTAAATATTATTTCCCTATGGATGGTGTTTTCAATATAAATGATAACAACACTCTCGAGCTCTACCTGCTCTACTTCTGGTTAGAAAGTATACAGCTGCTTACTACAGCTTATTCTTATAATTTCTAAGCTCAAATCTGCTGTATATCATAAGATTCTAATGATATCAAGTAATTCTTGTGAGTTTGAAGTGAAATTTTTTTTAGTTATTTATAGATTTTTTGTTAAAAAAGGTGATGTGGTTTCTAGGTTTAGAAAATACTTGCTTTTTTGGTAGTCCTGATTTGACGTCTTTTTACTTATTTATTACAGTTTGCTCTTGTTGCAAGCTGTGCACCACCACACGAAAGTATTAGCATATTGGTCGAGCAGTGAAATTAAGTTTATTTTACAAATTATCATTTAGTTTTAAATTTCAAAGTTAGTATATTGTTGACAAAGTAAGAAGTGTTTTATGTAATAGCGATTCTGTTTTTCAAATAATGATTCTTACATTTTGAAATAACAAGTCTCCAATTGACGATTTTTTTAACACAAATAATAAATCCGGTAATAAATACACCTATACAAGAAATAATATTCAAGAGAATCTGAAAACACAATAATCACGTGAGCCGAATGGCTTCAAAATACACAGGAAGCAGAAACCCAAAAGTATAAGCAGCAAAAAGTTTACAGTGTAAGTTTACCCTAGTGTTGAAAACACCATTCATATTTGCAAAATTATATATTTTGTTTTAGAAAATTTTAAATAAGTAATAAAATACTACATCCATTCTACATAATTTTAATCTTGTCATTTTGTATGGTGCCCCAAGAAAACTGGAAAATTTAATTTCTAAATAAAATCGTTCTTTTTTACTGAATAAAATTATTTTTTACTACATAATGTAGCCCTATTGCTACTATGTTGGTATCAGCACTTCTAACAGGGGAATTGCTTTGAGAAAAGTTTTAATCTTGGTAGATCTTAGTGTTCTATTTTGCTAATATTCTTCAAGTCTTACATGATTGTATAAATCCTTTGATTAAAAACAGAAAATATTTTTTTAAAGTATCTAACTGCATTGTCTAATGCAACAATTCTTGTATGTAATCAAAAGTAGAAATTGCATGACTAGCAATTAGATGAGAGAAAGTTTAACGATGTTTCTAAACAGTGACAGATTTACCAGATGTGTTGTTTCATACATAATGTCTATTTAAAGATTAAATAAAAATTTAATTTGTAAAGAAAAGAAAATTTGTATCTTTTTTAAGAGTTTAAATTTTATGTTCTAATTTGGAAACATTAATTAGTTGAAAACTAATTGTATTATTTTTTTCAAATGGGTAGGTAGTTTCACTAATTTAGTGCATTACAGGCATTTTAATAGACCGGAATACTTTGTTCACTTTATAATAAAACTGCCTTACCGGAACTGAGTTTGAGCTTTTTTAAATGCTAGTGCATTTATAAGGGCTTTTGTTTTACAAAATATCTTTTTAATGATAATTATGTTTTAAACATATTTTTTAATACATGATTTTATTTTTCAGCAGTTCTGAAGACGGGTAAAAAACATCAGTGCACTCTTTGTTCTTACTCAACTGCTTTAAGGGCTAATTTGGCCAGACATATGAGAACTCATACTGGAGAAAAACCTTTTCAATGTACCACATGTTACAAGAGTTTTAGTCAAAAGTCTTCTATGAGAAGTCATGTAATGCTGGTTCATTTGCAGAAACATCTTTAATAACCAGTAATAGTTAATCAAACTTACTTGTATTTGTTGACTTCAATTAATTTATATAAATACAAACTTAACTATTACTGGACATTCTGTGTTTATTAAAATTTATATTTCATTAAAAACTTTCTAACTTGTAATCAATATCAGTTACAGATGTTGTTTAACACACGGGCTGTTATAAGCGGAAGTTCTCATATTTTCCAGACATGCATAAGTGACTGGTAACGAGTTTTTTTCTCATTGTAATTATTTTTCTCTTTTGCACGTCCCGCTATATATAATTTTGCTTACAATGTACCATAGTTATTGAGGTTACTAGAAAAAGAATAAGCTTGCATAGTTGCCAACTCTATTGGGTTTTACAGTAGATTACTGGATTTTGCCAGTTTTACCTGGTCTGCTGGGTTTTTTACATTTTTGAGAATCACCTAAAATTGAGTAAATTTCCTAAGAAATCCCTTTTTAATGAAAGTTTCACAAATTTTTTGCTTGTTTGAATGTTTAAATAAGTATTACTAATACATAATGAATTGTAATCAGTTTAAAGCTTCTTTTTTTTTTGGTTCTAAAATTTTTAGTTCATTTTTATTCAGAACTTCCTTCTTTAATTATTTAAATCATTAATGAATTAAATTAGAATGAATTCATCTGTCTTTAAAGAATTAAATGACTATTACTGTTCAAAATTATGAATAATGATAAATGGAAAATATTACTAACCACTTTTTATAATTTATTAGTGTAATAATGTTGTTGTATTTCAACGACTTCAAAAATCCCTAAAATTCCCTGTGTGTAGAATATTCGGTATATTATGCCACAATTATTATCAAATTTATATTTCGTAAAATCTACTGAAATTTTTTCTCATCCATGTTGGCAGCTAGATGCTTGTAAAAACTAGTTACCCAACATGACTTTTGAAAAACGCATATTAATGTCATCTAAAATTAAAAAAAAGTGATCATTATTTCAATGGAATAAGTCTACTGTTTATAATTTTTTTAAAGAAAAATATTTAACAATCAATTATTTGATAAATCTAAACAACTGCCACTTTTTAACATCATCACTAAGGCAGATTTCTGCAATGTACCGCTGCTCTGTGTTTATTGCTTGGTTCTGACTCTTTTTCTAAAGAAAATGCTAGTTTTCAATTTTTAAATCAAAATTTTTTTTTTTTTTTTAAATAAAGTATTTTTGTATTTACTAGTTTGGTGATGAAGCATGTAATAAGCGTTTTTTTGTACATTTGTCATTTTAATATTTCAGCACTGTTGAAGGAAACTAGGATACATCAATGCACTGTTTGCAACTACACTGCAATGGTCAAGTCAAATGTAACGCGTCACATGAGAACACACACTGGTGAAAGACCTTTTTCGTGTGATGCTTGCAATAAGTGTTCCACTCAGAAATCGGTTATGTTGAGACACAAAATGCTTATTCACATGAAACACATATATTCATAATATTTATGTTAATCGCAAGCATTATTCACAAAATTGCTAGTGTTTTTATATTTTTTTCGAATGTTGTGCAAATAGACTTTTTTATTTAGTAACAAATAGACTTATATAAATTTAGTTCTCCGTTTCAGAACATTGGATTTTAGTTACTTTTTTATTTTGTTAATATAGTTGAACTCAGATTTAACGTCACCTACCAATAATGTTTACCTGCTTATGATGCCTTTTCAGCTTGGTCCCCTTTTATTTCCCATATCAGTGATGTAAAAAAGAAAATCCCAGTATCTAGTACACACACTAATCAGACATATATTTTTCATCTTTTTATTGTTTTCTTTATAGACTCATTATTGCGCATTGTTCATACTTGTAAAAACTGTACATATGTAAATTGTATAAATAATAAGACTCTATATAAGGAATTTTTACGATACTTAATCGAATTGTCCAAGTTTTTTTTTTATTGCCATGTTTTGTAAGGGAAAAGTCATTGTGTCTCCCTTCTATACTATATTCTTGACTTTTGTACTGTAAAGTTAATTTGTTCCGATATTTGTACTTTGGTTTCCTCAAAAACTTTAAGGTATACCTTATCTCATAGTTTATGTTGAAAAAGCGACCTCATTGTTGCTAGTTGTGCATAGTTACTTTGTATGCACATTTGTATATTTGTATCTTGTTTCCCTTAGAGTTAATCAATAATTGTTATGAACTTTTTTTTGGTATAATTAAATAGATTGGGTATTTTAGAAAATTTCAACTGAAAAAAATAATTAACAAATAATAAAAGTAGACTTTTACTAATAAATAAATTTAATTGGTTTTGGTTCAAAATGCCACAATGCAGAGGCCCAAACAGGTATTGCAGTTTTCAGCAATAGACTTTAAGTCAGCAATGGAACAGATTCCTTTTCGCTGATGAGAAGCTCTTTTCCGTCCAACAAGCTGATAACTCTCAGAATGATACGTGCTCGCCTGTAGACAGACACTCCAAACACCTCTACAATTGTTGAGCTTAAAAATCCAAAGTCAGTCATGGTCTGGGAAAAGTTAATGGAAGTGGCAATACACCTGGTTTTTGTGGGTGAGGACATTAAAATAATTCAAAAAGTGTGCCAGTGGGATATTCTAAAAGCTGTTGTACTTCTGTGAACCAACAAGCACTTTGGCAATGTAAAGTGGACCTTGCAGCAAGTCTGCACCAGCTCACAAGAATGGTGCAAGGTGCATTTTTTAAACCCGATATCATCTGAAAGATGGCCACCTTACTCACCAGATTTCAATCCCGTGGATTATGGTGTATTTTGGTGTCTAGGGCTTGATCTAAACCTCAGAAAAGTTTGGACCCTCTAAAGCAATAGCTTTGACGGCAATGGGAGAACTAAAGGCTGAATACTTGCTGCCCGTTGCTGAAAATTTCATTTCTCCTCTGCATCACAGCAAACTACGACCATGTTGAAACTAATTAAATTCATTTATTAGTAAAAGTTATTCTTACTATTTGTTATATTTTGTTAATTTATTTATTTTCTATAAAACTATATTAAAAGTTCTTTGTCCAAGTTTTTTTCTGCATCTGTACTTAATATATATAAGGAATACTTTGTTAATGTTGAAATCAATGAAAAGATTGTGGTTAGTAATAATGGAATCTCATCATTTCTTTCAAATCTGTTTTAAACTGGAGGTCAACTGAGACCAAGAAACATTAATTAATGCAGCATTACTGTCATGATAATTTTAAATGAGGATTTCATTTATTCAAACTTTTTTTTAAATTTAAGTATGTGTATTGGTTAGTCACTGTAATGTTGAAATAGAAGTGTGGTGAGTAAGGTCCAATAAATGTTTATTATTTTTTCTAGTTGCAATTGTTTTATTAACCTTGTTTATTGTTTCTGAATGTTTGTTTAGAAATTTTTTTTTAATATAGTGTAAAAACAATTTTTTGTAAAATTGAAATTGTTGCTTTTTAAAGTCTGAAAGGTTTAACCATGTGTAGAGCAATGGAGTTTTCATTTAAAATTCTGCAGCTCTCTCCCTTTAAAATTTTTTTTATTTTTTTGAAAAGGAAAAAAAATGAAGATCATCCAATTTTTTGCTGAAAAAAAGTAGAATCTCACAGTTGTAGTTCAAAATTGGAAGTTTTTACTTTTGAGGAAAAATTAAGCTGTGAAATTGTATAATATCATGTCAAAAGTCTTTTTCCTAAGTTTTTTTAGAGACTAAAATCTCTTAAACAGTAAAATGTTATATAGTTTTTAATAAATCTTTAATCTGCATCTTTGATTTAAAAGTTTTTTACATTACTCATCATAACACCTTTCATTCCCTATTTTCAAATGAAATTTTGAAATCAAAATTTTCATGCAAGGTATAATTTAATATAACATACGAAAAATTATTGTCTTTTAATGAGTCCAGTAATTCAGTTTTTAAATATAGAAACTCAAATTTACATCCAAACACGAATTTAAAAAAAAGTTAACCGTAGTATAATTCAATAATTAACCGTCTGAAGATCGAGTTCCTGCACAGAATTATACTAAACGTTATGCTTCACTCCACTTTCTGATTAAATAACAAATTTGGTTTTTGGTGATAAAAAGCCCGCAGCTTTAGGCACCTAAAATTATTCTTTCTAATTATTCTCAATTATTCAGTATAATTCTTAAGAATATTAAAGTTCAAAAAATTTCTCTTTATATGAATGCAAATATTAGTATATATTAGCAGTGGACAAACAGCAGTAGTGTTATAATGGCTTTGAAATAACTATGTTTTAACTTAATAAAAAAAGATTTGATGTTATTTAAAAAATATTATGATGGCTCAAAATATTTGTTAAAAAAAATATCTTATAAATTAATTTTGCCTCATGTGTGTGCACTGTTCAATAAATTTGCACTATTTCAATAAAATTTTATTAACTTTTAGCTTTGAACAGGCTTTAATGATTGATACATGATTTTCTAAAAATTTAATTGTCTAATATTTTACCTATCTAAACCTTCATGTAGTTTAGTACTTTGTTGTAACTTTAGTTTCATTTTTTGCAGCATTTTCCAAAAAAGGATTCAAGATATTTCAATGCTCTTATTGCAACTATAGTACTGTTTTAAAGAAAGATTTAACCAGGCATATCAGAGTTCATACTGGAGAAAAACCCTTCCAATGTACCACTTGCTACAAGTGCTTTACTCAAAAGTCACACTTGAAAAGTCACATGGTTACTCACTTAAGGAATCTTTTTATGTGACTCGTTTCAATTCAAATATTTTCTTCAATACTGTAAATAGTTATTTTTTTTTTCTTATGTGTGCAAGTATTGGTAAAAGAGACATTTTAAAAAACTCGAAACTGAGTGAAAACTATTTCTATCTGTTGGATATATACTATTTTGTACACAAAATTTATAACTATGTACCATACTTTTCCTTACTCGCTGCCCTTGCTGTACAACATATTTTGAAATGACCATCCTAAATGTGTGTTTTTTAAATTTTTATTAAGAAATATGGGAAAAAAACTATACACTTTACAAGTTGCAAATTAATGTTAATATTTATGAGAAAAAAATGAAATCTCAAATGTTACCATGACCTAAAAAATTATTGTTTCATGAGGTAAAATTAAAACATTAAAACCTGTTTGATGGCCTTAAGCAATCTTGAAGATGTTTTCAATAGTCACTTCTCATGTTTTCTCGAGCAATCGTATCGGTTTTGATGTTTTTAATCTTGTTTTCCTCATTAATACTTCATCAGATTAATACAAGTTCATATTTTTAAACATTTACTATGCATATATTTTTAAATTAATTTTTAATAAAGATTTTAATTTATGTAAAGGGTGGTGATTTAAAAACCCCTGTATATCTGTTTTAATGTAATTTTGGGTGCTAGAATTATCTATTTTCCAAGTACTAGATGCTCTATATGTGTTGCTGTTTTTTTTTTCATTGATATTGCACTTTTTCCTATTTACCTATTACTATTATATAAAAATTTACCCATTTTTCAAGTGTATTGAAAAAAATTTAATTGACAATAAAACATTGCAATTTTAAATTGACATGGCAATTAAAAACATTGCAATTATCAAAACTATATAATTGTCCATGGAACAGTGCATTAAAGACAAAAGTAAATTATGTTTCTACTTATGTTTTATTACTTTTTATTATTGAATAACAAATTATATATTTTACTATACTGCTCATGGAAATAATTTATTTTCTCTCTTAATAAATTTGTGTTAATCTCAATTGTAATGTTTGTTCCATAACACACAAAAATTTTTTAATTTTTAATGCTGCTTTCATTTTATGTTTACAGTCAAACCTGCCTTATGTCACAATTATGTTTAGGTACACAATAATTTTTTTGAACTTATTGCAAGGTAAACACTTTTTTTAAATTACGTGATTTTTGCACTTGCACCAAGTCCATAATTCACTTTATCTGCTCCAACCTGTTTTAAAACATGCATTTTTCAAAAAGAAAAAAAAAACATGAGATTTTTACTAATAAATAATTAGTGTGTGACAGATATAGAGAAAGTGTGTATTTAGTCCAGGTTTGTATTATTGCTATAAACTCTTTCTGCCATGCTGAAAAACTTTATAACAATTCTCAGGTCAGTAAACCTTTGTTTTTCTAATGGTTCCAAAAGCTGTAACTAGTTACTCTAAAATGCTATTAAAATGCAAACTTTCTGTTTAATTGCCTAAAAATGAATGGGAATTGTTCATTCACCTTATTGCATCGCTAAACGTGTTTACTCGGGTCACATGGAACATGTTGCCGTTACCAAAACAATTTTCATTCCACGCTTCTTTTTTTTTATTTTTAAATTTAGTAAATTACTTGGTTGTGCCTCAGACAAGATTTAAGGGCTTTTATGCATCTTTTCAACTTGGGCTGTTACTTTGCCTGATTGTTATCTCCAAAAGCAAAATCTAAAAAATTTCTACAATTTTCATCATAAGCTAGCTTTTTTTTAGAAATATTTTTAAAAAATGTTAAAATTTCAAAATCAAAATTTTAATAAATTATCATTTATTAAAATTTCCAATTGGAAACAGGGGCGTGCTTTGTTTTATTACCCCCTCCCCCCCAGGCTTTCTGAAGTTATAGGTCCTTATGCCGATGGTGTCCTTTATGTTAAATCCCAAATGATTTTCACTGTACTACTAATTTTCGATAGCAACATAATGCAGTTGTGTTGTCTGTAACACTTGTCAATTCATTTTTTTCCATTTGAATCAAACAATGCAGAGTTATTAACTGTACATTATTTAAATTTATTGTTAATTTTGTTTAGCAGCATGAAATGCAAGAACCATAATCTGTTTTTAATGTCTGTTTTAATTTTTCAGCAGCTTTAAAGAAAGGCAAGGTACATCAGTGCACATATTGCTCCTATTCAACTATTTTAAAAACTGATTTGACCAGACACATCAGAACTCATACTGGAGAAAAACCTTTCCAATGTACCACGTGTTACAAGAGTTTTGCTCAGAAGTCTTCTCTTAAGAGTCATATTGTTGTCCATTTTAAAAACCAGGGTCTGTGAGCCAATTGCATCAGGAAAATGTTTGGTCGGTCTATGATTAATTTATTATTTGTTACTTAAAATCTTCTAATTTTCACACAAGGGGTAACTTCTGAAAATGTTCCTCCTGTACATGCTGATATAGAACCGAATAGGTGAAACTTGTTTGTTTTGCTGTGAAGCATGCAAGTTTGAAGAACTTTTAATGCAGATTTATGTAGACAAAATGACATGTAGATTACTAAATGTATGGACAATGGATGCTATTAAACTTCATATGAAGAGATCTGAACAAGCAGAACGAGACATTTTCCTAATTTAAAAAAATACATTTACTGCTTGAAAAAGGATTACAAGAGGTATCTTACCAGCTTGTTCCAGTTAGCTCCATGTATTCTCAACTATAGCAAAGATTGCAGAACATTCAGTTTTTATTATTATTGATTGGTAGGAGACTTTTTATCGGAATTGTATAGATCATGCTATTTTTTTTCTCCAGCTAAGATTGCTTATTGCAAGTTACAATTATCGTATTGAAGGCGATTTTCAGCATGCGTGTGAGTTTTTTCTTTCTAAAGTTGTTCATTTATCTAGTTCTCTATTAAGCCTATTCTAGATAATGGATATGGAAAGTATGTAAATATTAAGTCATGTCTTCAAAATTTTAAGTAGATTCATCTGTTTTGTTAACCATTAAAGAAACTTGAGTGTTGAGGATATCTTACATGATTCATTGTTCATTATTATGTGCATTATCTAAGTTATTTATTAATTTTTGTCGCATTTTTCAATGAGATCAGTATTGAACATATTGTCTCAATATTAACAACAAATTTAAGCTTTTTTTTCAGTCTTTTAGATGAAACTATATGATTTTGTATAAATAAAAGGTGTCTGATTCATGTATCAAAACTAGAATAATCCAACATGTGTCATTATTTTTTTGTTTGGAAAAGTTTCTAGGGAATTTTTATTTATCTCTCTTCATTAATGCATCTTAAGCCTTAGTTTGCAAACAAGGTTTTTGTTATCAAAATGTTCATAAGTTGGTGACTTTCCCACTGTAAATGGAGGCACCTTTCTTTTGTTTATAAGTCGCTATTGTGTTCTGCTAAAATATATAAAGTCACTAAGCTTTTAAAGTGGATTTTAGTAAAATGGTATGTGATAAACAAGAAATAATTACAGAGATTGCTATCGACAGCCAAATGTATACAATAAACATTTATTTTCATCTGAAGGACATTTTTCATACTGTACTGTATTATTAGGTGAACTACATTTTGCACCAGCTTTGCTCTGTTTAGCCCACTAACGGTTCTGCACGTAAAAAGTCTTAATTTAACCTGCAGTCTCCTCCACATGCAAAACCGGTTTTTCCATGTTATGAAGTAGGGAATCATTGTATTGGAGAAAAACATTCTCCCAATTTTGCCCATATGCTAAACCTCCAGTGGATTGATAAAGTGACAAATGTAAATCCATTCTTTATGGACATTGACTATTATAGTATGTTGCTCACATTTATTGTAATATTATTTCATTTTGATTCATTATTCATTTTGATTAAAATAAAAAATAATTAATATGTTAGATTATCTTTAAGACAAATTAATTCATTTTAGTTAAAAATATCATTTTAAAATTTGTTTTTGAAATATTACGAATGATAGGAATTTCATTGTTTCTTAACTTTGGGAGTGGCGTAATAATATTATCCTTTTGACTTAAAGTTGAACTTGTCAGGGTCATAAAATGAAACAGATTTGTAACTCATCATCATTGGATGTTATGAATATGATGTAATATTTTAAAATTGCAGTGAAAGTTAGCTGAAATTATGTAATTATTACAAAAGCTCACAACTGTAAATTTTTACTGATAATTTTTAAAATTCAGTATTATGTTTTATATTAAAAACTAGTTTCTTGCTGCAAAATTATGTAATCTAGCTTCTTCCATAATGTTACACAAAGTGTAGTATATTTATTTAACTTATTATGTTTGATGTTATTTATTTTTCTGTGAATGATATGCAGATTGACTCTACTTTCAAGTGCTTACAAAATAGTGTGTGCTTCGATATAATTACTTTTTGATATAATTATTAACTTTAAAATAAAATGTCTGAAAATCCTAATCCATTGTAGTTATTGCATGAAATAAATGCATTCTATAATAACATTTCACTAATAAGTTTTTATTTTAGCCTTAAAATATCTTTTTATTTGAAATGCTTCTTATTGAAACAAATAACTAAAATCTGTAAAGGTGTAAAAGATTTAAAAAAAATATTAATTTAAAAACATTATATTACACTTCCTTATTACTACATANGTTCACTAATAAGTTTTTATTTTAGCCTTAAAAATATCTTTTTATTTGAAATGCTTCTTATTGAAACAAATAACTAAAATCTGTAAAGGTGTAAAAGATTTTAAAAAAATATTAATTTAAAAACATTATATTACACTTCCTTATTACTACATATAAATTTTATTGTTGATAATTTATAAATAGTATTTTTTTTCTTGTGATTAAACTGAAATTAAATCTTATAAAAATGGCTATAATATGTAGAAAATTATTTCATTCTACTTATACTTTTATTACATTAAATAATGAACTGAAATTTTACTTAAAATTTTTTTACTTTTAAAAAAAGGAAAACATTTTTTAATTAAAATAACTTACTTAGACATAGTAGATTACATGACATATATTTTTGTTACTCATTGTCTTTTATTATTTCAGCCTTTTCCCAGACAGCATTTTTTCCAAAAATATTTAAGTGTAATACATGCAGCTACACATCAATTTACAGAACATTTTTGACCAGGCATATCAGAGTTCACACTGGTGAAAAGCCTTTTCAATGTTCTTACTGTAGTAGAAGTTTTGCCCAAACATCTGCCTTATACAGACATAAAAGGGTTCTTCATCACAAAAAGAAGTCTGTCTAACCTCAAAAGAATTGCAAGTGTTATTCATTTTATATTATATATTTTTTACTTTATAGTTATTGTTTTCAAAAATCGATCATCTGAAGACAATCCATTGAAGTTGCCAACATTGTGCTAAAAATATTGTCGAAAATTTATCTGTGTGCACATTTTATTGCTTAAAGCAGGGAGGGATTATATTTGATTGTACCCTGGAATTCCAGATTTTTCTTATCATTCTTTGGGGTCTAATAACTAGAAACAGGGCTTGTGATTGTTCCGTGAATATAGCAGAATTCCGTGTGTCTCAAGACTGTTGGTTTGTGGACGAATCAAAAACTCATAATTTGACCATGGGGAGGAAAACCTCCCACGGTTAGCCTGACAGCAAGGGGAATATTTATGATTTTTAAATATCGCAATTATTTTTGTTATACTTATTTCATAGTGCTTGGTCCCTTTTTTGAAGGGAGAAGTTGAGCTTGAGCCTATTTAGCCTATAATAAGAGATCCACCAATGGTTTGTATTTAAGGAATAGAATGCAATTTTATTTGTAAATTCATTAAAATGTTTTTTATCTATGTTATTGCTACTTTCTTAAGAACCAATGCATTTATTATTTCTTAAATAATGCAATTTATGTAATTTTCATGCACAGTTTATGTTCATGAAAATTACAATTTGGATTACAGTTGCAATTTTATTCTTAGATTACAATTTGGACAAATATTCAATCATAATTATCAAATTCCTGTTTATCTTTGAACATCTTATTTTTTATTTAAAAATTTCCTTCACATTGTACTATATTGCATGTGTTAATACTATGCATGGTTCTGTGCTCCATCAGTCTGGTATCATTCAAAATTAAACTCAGAGCACCTTAAAAAAATTATCCGTGGTTCCTGAACCAGCAATGGATGTAAAGGATCGTATGCTGATTTTTTTTTTATTTGCAGTATCATGTTTTTGTCTGTGTTGTAAATATTACTCAACAGTTGTATGGTACTTTTTTTATATTAATTTACCTTATTACATTTCGTTTTACAAAAAATTTAATAGAGACTTGTAAACGCGTCTGTGAAAATATATACCGACTTGTTCAGGGACAAGTTGCTAAGTTTTCTTAGTTTCAACTCCTGTTACGTAAATAATATCTTCAGAGTTGATGTATTCTTTTATTTTTTACAGGGTTTATAACTAAGGAAAGAATATTTCTATGCCAGTTGTGCAGTTATACCAGTATACGGAAAGGTCACGTGAATAGACATATGCAATCCAAGCACTTTCAAGAAAAACCTCATAATTGTACGAAGTGTGGGAAGACTTTTTCACGTTCAGATGAACTGAAACGTCATCGTTTTAGATGTTTACAAAACTGGAATTAGTATATTTTCTTAAACTTATAAAATTACTTATGCCTATACGTATTGTATTTACGAAATTCGATTCGAAATGTTGAGTTGACATATATTTTATTCATTCATTTTGATTATAATTTTTGAAATTTATTCGTAGAGTTGATTGTGTGATTAAAATATTTACCTGCTTTTGCATTCTCTATATTCACTGGATATGATCTATATTTTAATTAAGAGCTATTAAATATTTTTTGAATTATTAAATTATTTTGCTTATTTTTAATCAAATATTGGTTTTTTTAGCTATACAGTGGAAAGTCGCGTATCCGGAATCGGCGGGACTTCCGGAAGTCCGTATATTTGATTTTTCCGTATAATTGACCTCCAAGGTAAACAAAGCTTAAAATGATCTGAATCTAAGAAGCAGAAAATAAACATTATTTTTCGGCAATAATGTTTTAGTATTAGAATGATATCTAATCTATCATAAACAAAATATTAGAAAAAAAATAATTATTGCTATTCTAAAAATAAATATAGAAAACGAAAAAAATTCACAGTTATGAAAATATTAATTGCTCTCTCCGCCATTTTGGACTAGAACGATTCAAGCAAGAAGGGGAAATTCCCGTCATTCAGTAAGGTGGGTAGGTGGAGAAGAAAAATTCATTTTCTCCTTACTTGTCATTCAAGTTGAGGACGGGGTAGGGACAAATTCTTATTTTCTCTCCCATCATTGGCTATCAATCAAGCATAAAGGCGTGGCATGCTGATTGGGTTCTCTTTATTTTTTCTTGTGTGACTAAAGGGGATTCCCCCTCCACTTTAACATTTGCTGTGTTTATCCTATTTCACAGTATTTCTTCTTCCCCTGACACTCAAATGAAAAGGTTCCAGGAAATGCCTCTTTTACTAACCAGCTGCATAGGAAAGAAGGGGGAGGGAGGTGACTCAGTTGTGCTCTTTTGAAAACAAATCTCCCCCACCCTTTCCTGGGTTCCAGAGGTCATGGGTCATGGTCTTAGTAGATCTTCTGTTCTCTTTTCTGTTGATTTATGGGTTCAATGCATAGATCTCTAGAAGCTGAGAAGGGGAAAAACCTGTCAAAAGACTTCGTTTTTTTTTATTATTTTTTTTAAAGGAGAGGGGAAGATGAAGAAATTTTTGTTTATTTTGATTGTTAAAAAGTGTCCGGGAAATCGACCCTTCCGTAAAAGGGACGTCCGGATATGGGACGTTACACTGTATATTTTATGTGTCTAAACCTTAGTGAACACTTTTTGTGAATTACATATCATGGAGATTTCAGATGTATGCGCAAAATATTCTATAATTACCGTCCTTAGTATATACATTTAAAATCTCTGTCAAAATAGTTGTACGACCATCTGGTGTTGCAAATTATGAAGTGTGGAAAAAAACTTAAACTTTTAACAATTTAATATGTCAATTAACAAAGGGAAAATTAAGCTTTCAAAATCTATTACATCTTAGCTAAAGCAATCTTAATAATAATTCATCAGGTTTTAAACCTCGCTTAAATATTAATATTTAAGCATATACAATTTTATACATAGAGCTGTATTACAAATAGAGCAAGTTCATTGTTATATTTCCCCTTATCTCTTAGTCCCCAACATCATAGTCTCGTCTGGCATATGCTCCCTCTGTTTGTGCGGAGAGAAAATTGTGTCGTGTGACGATTGAGTTGAGTTAACTTTTCCGGTAGATTTGAGTTTTGTATTTTTACAGGCAATAGAGGAAAGCTAAAAGCTTCTGGAGCATTAAGATTAATTTATTTATTTTATTTTACTAACTCTTCTAAAAGCTAAACATTATTTGTGATATTTTGCTTACTAAATGTAAATATACGTGGATAGCTTTGTTCAAATCAGTGAAGATTAATAATGAAATTAAAAATAAAAAAACCTTTTCTTGTGAAAGTAAATTTTAGAAGGAGATAGTGTTAACATAAGCTATTTCTATGGTAATAAAATCGTTTTTATTAGTATGATCTTATTTTTAAAGCATTTGAGAAAGTTGAACGCCTCATTCTTTTATTGATTTTCCTCAACAGATTTTTAGGTCAAATTATAAGAATAAAAGTGTGTGAATTATCCATAGAGCTGTAATACAAACAGAATACGTCGTCACATTTCCCCATATTTACACATGTGATGACAAGGTTAATCAGCTTCAATACCACTGCCAGTATTATAAATTTTTATTCCTGCATTATTGCAATTAAAAAAGAGCAATTATAGTGCGATTTTAATTTAAAAAGATCTGACGATTTAACCAAAGAATTTATAATTAAATGTTAAATATTATTTATATCAAAACTATTCCATAAAAAGTAATATTAATACTTTTTAACGAACAGTTTTGTAATAATCTTTCATAAACTAACCCCACTTCTCTTAAGATGTATTTTAACTACTAAAATAATTCAAGCAAATGTATTTTCTGTTCTAAAATAATTCAAAACAAGCTACTGAATTTTAAAAAAAATATTAAAGATTTTATTTTTTTTTGAAGTATTATAGAGAGTAAAAAAAAATGCAATGTAATTAAACAATGATAGAAAGAAACAACATTGTCACCAAAACTTGGCATACTACATTTTAGCCCTAAAATTAATTTAATGAATGATTCTATATAATAATTACTTTATACTTAAATTGTGTCTTTATTTATTTAGATTTACTTGTTAGATAGTTTTAAAAGTACACATTTGGAATGAATAAAATTGAATAATGTGGTTTAATATGATGTTTTAAAGAAACGAAAAACATTTTAAAAAGAAAACTTTTTTTTATTCTTTCCCCACTCTCATGCCTGTTTGAAACAAAACTTGTTCATGTTTTCAAATAAATGGATTTGACTGCCTCTAAGACAATTCATTTTCTTTCATTAGTATGTTGCTTATTATCAACTCTTTTTCGTTGTCATTTCGAAGCATCAAGCATACAAACATTCATAGTACATCTTATTGTTGTGTTAAGACTATTTGTATCACTAGAGCGCTATTGTCACGATGGAATTCTGCTCAAGAAATATGCATATTGGTAAATTCACCGCTCATATGGCTTTGTGATGACTACAGCTTTTATGATGCTTGTTTGTCTGAAAGTCATGTGTCCTTAAAATTTACAAATTCAAATATAGTTGTCATATTACAAAAATGACTCATTTTAGAACTTCTGTAAATTTTTTCTCAAAAATTGAAAGCATTAAAATTGTTTGCCTAACAATTTAGGCTATTGTTTAAGAACATCATACTGTTTTTAGATACTGTTAATACTGTTTTTATATTTTTGAAAGTTTATTTATTTATTTATTATTATTTATTTTTTTTTTGAACTGACAAAAGCTTATTTGAGTTATAGTATTAAATTAAAAAATTATTTAAGCTTAAAATGGTATGACGCTGCATTTAATTACCTTCGTAACAAACTGTGTGCTCACCCAAACAGGTGTAAACAAAATTTTACTCAAGACATAAGAATTTTGGTTAGAAATATCAGTTGATTGGCACAATTGATGTTGTTGATTGATTAAACGTTAAAAACTCTATTATAGAAAAATAATTTAAATAAAGAATCTGTCAGAGTGTTTTATTAAATCTTAGTTTGTCCCCTTCATATTTTTTTCCCAAAAGTTGGAATGATGTTTATCTTATAATGTAATGATGTCTTAGATAGTTAGGAGTCTGCTGTGTATTTAAAAATTTGACTGAAAATATGTGCTTTAATACTTAAAAAAAAGTTTATGGACCCTATTTGTTATAAATATGTGTTTTGTCTTTTGATACTCTTGTGAGTTAAGTAATGTTGGTTACTTTTTCCACTGCATTTTTGTTGATTTATTTTCATGTCATATAGAATATGGGTGCTTTCCTAATTTTTTTTAATAAAAATTTTTTTTCTTCTCAGTAAATTTAATTAAAGTTAGCTTTGCCACATTCCAATGTTTAACATTTTTAAGCAAATGTCTATTTATTAATAAAATATATGAAATGTGTTTCCCCTTACTTATAAAAATTTGATGATTAGATTTTTTTAATAGTTTTCTTTATTTTTTTTTTAGATATTTCCACAAGAAGTAGAAGATTTCATTGTTTTCTGTGTCCCTATTCCACTGTTTTGAAGACAAACCTAACCAGGCATATCAGAATACATACTGGTGAAAAACCTTTTCAATGTAACACTTGCAAAAAATGTTTTAACCAAAAGTCTGCTATGAAAAGCCATATGTTCACTCACTTGAAGTAACATTTAATATTTCTCTTCCTGTGTGTTATTTGAAATGTTATTTATGATTTTTTTTATTAAATGTTGTGATTTCTAGTATGCCATGGATTTATTCAAACTTTTTTTTAGATAACCAGTTATTTCTCTATTTTTAATATTAAAAAATGTTTTTCCAATAAATCATAGGGAGAAAATTACTGTTATGGACAACTAAATTACCTAAAAGGTTGATTTGGGAAGAGAGAAAGAGTTTATTTTATTGTTTCCTTTTAAATGTGCATTTGTTCTAATTAAGAAAATGTTCCCAAAAAAATAATTAAAGTTGTTACTATAACTGTAACTATATAAATATAACATATTGGTGGATCAAACCTGTAAATATTAGAACAGAATTCTGTAAAGTTGATAAATAGTAGATCCTCGATTTCGTGTTTTCCCTCAGACCAGCCGTAAAAAAAAACGCAGCGGGAAAACATAAAATCTGAATAAAAATAATCTAAACATACTTAGCAAAAGTGAATACCTGATAAACTATTGAGAAAAAAAATGTGTAATATTTAATGTTTAGCCTTTTTGCTTTTAGATACAACTTCAACAATAGCTTGTTTAATACTAACAATGTTTCGTAAATTTGTTTATTTATTATTATTATTATTTTTTTTTTGCATTCAAATATAAAGATTGTTTCAGAGTTTTTACACATTTGAATCCCTTAATCAGCTGTGGGTTCATAATCAGTTCATTTTCACCATCATTATCACGAGCGGGCATTAAATGAGACCTCAAAGGAATTTGTGAAGCATTTGGATGTCTGTCACATTCGGTCAAAGGCAAATTTGTAACAGGAACATTTTCTCTGGCCACTGGAATCAAGAAAAAGTGATTTCTGAACTGGTTGTGTCATGTAATGCTCTTTAATTGACCAGATGATTCCTAGATTTGAAGGTTGGAATTTGTTGAAATCGTCCAACAGAAATTGAGAAAAATATATTAAGCTGGTTTTTGTGATAGGGTATGACGTAAAATCTTTTTAATGTTACTGGTAAAGGTGAATTTCAAAAACCAGCAGTAAACGATTGAGAGGGATAATGTACAAAAAGAAAAATTTTAAATCCGGATTCCACTGCGTAAAAAAACTGATCAACTAGCATTCTTAGAATCTTCAGCGGTTCTTCCCTGACTCTAGCATGGAGAATCACTTGTTTGAATTCAATATCTTTGGGAATGAGGTAAGTCAGAACTATATTCTTCTGTACTTAATCGGATCTGTTAAATGAACTGGACTGAATTTCTTTTTCTTGATGATGTTATGTAATCCTCTGTTAAGATTTTCTTGATTCTTTTCTCAATTTACCTTTGAATGACATTTAAAATTATCATCCTTGCTTTTCACAATGTTAATCATTCAATTGATGCATTTAGTGTTTTTTATTAAAACTAACTTTTATAACCTTGATGACTTCATTTTTATCTTTGGTAGAAATTTTCTTTAAAATTTCAATGTGTTTATTATGAATGTACTATTTGCTAAAATATTTTACAAAATGTGACGAAACTTATTATTGTAATATGAGATATACATTAAATTTGCTTAAATTTATGTTGATTGGCATTAAAACATTCATGCCACATGGTTTGTCTTGCATTAGAGAGTTTTTATCAGTGAGGCACTTCATAAGATTAATTTGGTGCCCCATTGATTTAACAAGGCACTACGTAAAAATAATGTGTCAAATATATATTCAACACAAAATAATACTACTTGGCTACATTTTTTGTTTTATTTTTCAGATGCCTTGAAGCAAAGAAAGATGCACCAGTGCACTTTCTGTAGTTATGCAACCTATAGAAAAATGGATGTAACAAGACACATGAGAACTCACACTGGGGAGAAACCTTTTCAGTGTGACACTTGCAATAAATGTTTCACTCAGAAATCTGTACTCTTAAGACATGTAATTATTCATATGAGGGATCCTTGTTCATGATCTGCTGTGAATTGTGGATGCCGTTTAAGTCTTGTATATGTGAAGTGTGTTATGACTTTCTCCATGACTTGTTTAGAAAAGCAGTGCTCTGTTTGACAGTAAAATTTCATAGCAACCAACTGTTCTGATTTTTTAACTTTGTATTGAAAATACGATTTTAGATACAGATGCTCTGATTTTTCGGTATTCTAGTGCCTTTTCACTCCTTATACTGATTTTCTTTTCACACAGGCGGGTCTAAAAACTAGAAAGCAGGGCATGTGAATTTTCTGCGAATATCGCAGAATTCCTCATATCTCAAGGACCATTGGTTCGCAAACTTCCATGAATTAAAATCTAATAATACGGCAAAATTGCAAAACTTTTACTAAATCCCATTAGTTTACATACATATGAATATTAGATATTTTGATTCTGCTATTCTTATTCACGCGATTTAAAAATCGCAGTTCCTATTGATGCGATTCAAAAATCCAATATTCCAATTAGTATTAACGCACTTGTAATATCAATCATCAATTTTCGTATTTAAAAAATCGTACATCGTGATTCCTATTTACGGAATTTAAAAATGCAAGGTCGCAATTTGTATTTTCACATTTTTAAAATCCAATTTCGCGATTCTTGTAAGAATCAGTAAGTTTTTTCTTGAATTAGTTACTATAAAGATGTGATATTCTTCCTTAGTAAATGATTTAATTAAAAATGTTCAAAAAATTATGTTAAATACGAAAAATGTTTGGTTTATAAACTGATATGTAGATATTGATTTTTGGCACATAAAGCTTTCAGGGTTTTCAACTTGGTATCGCAATTACTCCTGATTGGCTTATCATGCTTTGTGTTTTTATTTTTAACAAGTTGGCAGCTATGAAATTTTGCTAATGAGCATCAAGCTAAATGTTGATTTTCAGAATGCAAATATCTTCGCTTGCTTTTTGTATTTTTGTTATAATTTTTTTATACCAGCTTTACTTTTGTTTGTAAAGTAAAACTTTTAGCACTGAAATTGGCAAGGTTAGCCTCCTGAAAGTGACGTATAATAATCTGCCTCCTATTGATTCCTTCTGAGTTTATTATTTACATACTTAATAGAAAATTATTCTTCAATAGCCATTTTAATCTTTTTATAAAAAATACATTTAAAATTTAAAGAGAGACTATTAAAAAGTATTGTTCTTTTGTTCCTAAAATAAATTTGGTTGTTTGTTGAATTCTTCTTACAATTAAATTGTTAAATTCTGATTTATGTAAACTTTAAAAATAAATTTTTCAGGAGAAGACAGTGCTTAGTTTGAATTAACCATAGTTACTTATATCATAATCTGCACTACCACTGTCAGTTCTGAATTGAGTTCAGGATGGGTCTCAATTATTTTTATGTGTAGCAAAATGTTTTTGCTGAATAAAAAAAAAACAATGTATGCAGTGAAATGTTTGCATACATTTTTTTATTATGCTTGACTGTGAGAGTTTTAATTGAAATGTTGTCTTCGAAGAAAGTTTTTTTATTTTATCTAGGTCTGACTATGTTATAATTTGGAAATACATGTTATAGTTTGAAAATTTGCATACTATTAAATTTATCTTAGTTTAATTTTTTTTTTGCATTCATTCAAAAAAATATATTTAGCAGGTTTTACATTTAATCTATGTATGAAACTGTAAAGCTTTTCATGAATGCATAATTAACACTGAAAAATAATTTTATATAAAAGGAACAAATAAACAAAATATTTACTTTTGATCATTTTTTCAGCCTCGCATAGAAAAAGTGGAATGCACCAATGTTCATTTTGCTCCTATTCTACCATATTAAAGACTGATCTTACAAGGCATATTAGAACTCATACTGGAGAAAAACCTTTTCAGTGTAAATGTTGTATGAAATGTTTTGCACTAAAATCTTCTTTGAAAAAACACATGATTACCCATTTCAAGAATTCTTATTTGTGACTGATAAAATAAAATCAGATGTGTTTATGAAATTCTTAATTATTCGTATCTTTTGTTCATATCTATAAGTTTTTGCTCTTTATTGTATTTGGATTTAAAGACCTGATGGGCTTAATGTTTTTAACTGTTTAGTATGATGTAACCTACCGTATATTCCGGCGTATAACGCGCACCCGTAATTTGTAATAACTTTTTTTAAATTTCAAGATATACTCTTCGTATAACGCGCACGAAAATTTGGATTGTACATGTGCAATATCTCGTCTAATATCAATAGAAAACCAGAAAGCCTTTTAGTGTGGGACATGTTTAGGTCCCATCTTACAGATAATACAAAAAAATTGTTGAAAGAATGTAACACCGATATGGCAGTTATCCTGGGCGGATTGACACCATTAGTTCAGCCATTGGACGTCTGCTTAAACAAGCCATTTAAAGCCAATTTAAGAAAAACAGTGGAGCACTTAGATGTTGGAGGGCGAGAAAACCTTTACATAAGGAGGACATATGCGTCATGCAAGTTTGGAAACAGTGTGCGAATGGATATTAAAAGCATGGGATGAAATTAAGCCTGAGATGGTTAGAAAATCATTCAAAAAATGCAGCATTTCAAATAATCTGGACGGATCAGAAGATGACTGTTTATTTATGGATGAGGGTAACACAGATGATGAAGACGAAACAGATTGTGATGACGTGCCTGAAGAAATAACGGAAGGCGGATATAATGAACTATTTATATGTAATAACGAAAATCAATAAAGTATATAGGTAAAGGTATGTTATTTCTTTAAAATAAAAGTATTTTTCTATATTTCAATTTTTTTAATCTATAATTTTTTATATTCGGCGTATACCGCGCACCCG
>NC_092205.1:8429586-8676108 GCF_043381705.1 Parasteatoda tepidariorum
AATATAAAATAACAATTATGTACAAATATTTTGTTCATTTCATTTTTCCATGTTATAAGAACATTCATTATTTGCAAAATCTTTACAATGAAAATAAAGGCGTCAATAGGAAAATGAAGATCTCTTTTATATTCTGCTTATTTAATTTATCTAAAACCTTGTTATATAATAACTTTTTAATTGTGGACCTTGAATTAGGAACGGAATATTGCTGCTTTTCTGTACAGAAAACTAGTTTTTCTCTGAATTAATGAGCCCATTATTTTTTTTCATTATGTTCCTCAGTTTCTATTTCGAGCATGAGAAGTCTTGCAGTCCAATACAAACAAGAATTATCTTTGGGAGTAGACAGCCAAATAAGAAGAGCATCTTTGAGGATGGAACAGTTCCATTGATGCTCCACAAAAAATACTGTCAGGAGAGACAGCAAGTGTGCCTGAAGGTAGTCGTGTTCAGTGAGCAATCGGAAGGATGCTCGTTGATTTTGAATTAGCTGTTTGATTTGAAATTTGGCATTTCTCAGGTTAGTGGGTGACACAGCGAGGTCCATGCTGGATGCCTCTTTTGCGAGATTATCTGTGTTTTCATTTCCCCATAAGCCACAATGCCTAAGGATCCATTGGAAAAAAATTTTCTTACCAGTAGAGTGTTGTTAATGGCAGTTTTACAATTGAATTCAATGGCTGTCAGCTGAGGTGGTTTGAGATGTAGGTGTACTGCAGCTTGACAATCAATGAAGAGGACAAAATTCTCCTCTGATCTCTCTAAGATCTTCTGAAGAGCCAGGTAAATTTCAAAAATTTCTCCATCGAAATTATCTGAGTTAAAACTTAAAGGCTCTTTGAGTTGAAAAGCCTAGAAAAAACACCAGCTTCGGTTCCTCTAGAAGTTTGCTCAGCTGAGCCATCTGTGTAAATGTGTACTCAATTGCTACTAGGGTATCTTTCATTGATCGTGGCAAGAGCAGCAGCTTTGGGTTCTGCTGGAAGAGAAACTCTCTTCTGTACTGGGAAGAAAAGGTAAGAAATAGGGGTTGCGTATTTCATAGTATACCAGGAAAAATAGAGGGTCTGTATAGTAAGTTTCTGTTTTTCGGAGTATCAAAGGAATAAAAAATTACTAAGGAAAGAAGAAATACCATTATAATAACAGGAAATTTTCCCATGTAAGTAATTTAACAGTCATAGAGTTAGAAATTATCACCTGACTATATTTTCACATCCAAATTTTGTTTTTCTTATAAGTAATAAATTAATTGCAGTTGTATTATCTATCGTTCCTCGGGGAGGGGATTCTTCCTATCTTTTTTTTCCAGTTTTCTTTGATATCTTTGTCATTTTTTACTCTTTTATGTATTTCTTTATTCTTTTAATCTGGTTGCTGACGTAGTTACTTACGCTTTTTAATTTCCCTACTCTATTGCGTTACACTCTTTTCTGTCACTTAGTTGCTCTATAAAGGTATTTATGTTAGTCAACTTTTTTCTACAAAATTGTTTAAAAGATGAAATTGTATTATTTTTGTATATAAAATTCCATTGAATTGTGCTATTTTTCAAGAATTACAACTTTGGAAAAGAATTCATAATGCTATTGTTCAAATTTTAAAAGTCAAGGATATGTCGGTAGCAATAATTTTGGTTGCAAAATGTTTGATAAATTTTGTTTAGAAAGAAGCTACTGGTTCATCATCATTTCTGTTAATAAATAAATTCAGAAAATAGTAAATTTAAAAGCAGTGTTCTATTTCTTCACACTTTAGCAGAGTTAAATAAGTTTTTGCAACTTATTTTTAAAAAAAATAAAAAAAAAGATTTTTTTTTTTAATTTTCAAATACTATGCTCACCTTCATAATGTGTAACTTAATGACATTGTAACATTTGTACATGTAACATTACATGTTACATTGACATGTAACATTTTGTTCATCTATTTAAACATTTTTAATGCTACTCTTTCTTTTCTTAATGTTTGAATTGAATTTGTCATTTAAACTCATAGCAAGTATTTAACTACCAAGAACATGTGCAAGTCCATTCAGGACCACAGTAAACACTATAATATTGCGCATACGATTCATTGTTTTATGAAAATTTTCTGTAATCCTAGTATCTGCATAAACGATCACTTAATCACTGTTTTAACTTTCAGCTGTTCCCAGGCAATTTAAAAAACATCGATGTACCATGTGCCATTATGCATCACACCTGAAGACGGACGTAACGAGGCATTTAAGAATTCACACTGGTGAAAAGCCCTTTCAGTGTAATATGTGTAACAAACGTTTTAGTTTAAAGTATAATTTGACGAAGCATATGATTATTCATCTTAACAAATATTTTTAATTATTTTAAGGATACAAAATGTTATTCATAATTTAAAAAACACCTTGATGTCTATTTTGGTGTTATTCTTTCAATTTAAAGACATCCCTAGCTTCTGGTGAACCTTTTTTTGACCTTTTGACTAGCAACAAAAATTTTAATTTAGCACATGTTGGTTGTTTAACTAATTAATTTCATCAAATTAATGTTAATTAATTTGATAATGGTAAATGTTAATCAAGCTTTAATTAAATAAATGTTTTTATACTTATGTCTAATATGATTAAAACATTTATTTCTTGTGATAAATATTAAATGTAATTTGTTTTTGTTCCAAATGTTCATAAATGTTATTATTTATTATGTACTTAAACTGATTTTTGTAAAAACATGACAAATAAGTGTAATTACTAAAATGTTTGAATAGTATCCAAATCTCTATTAAGTACCTGTTGATTTAGTCGAATAACTGTTATTAGCACATATCAGCAGTGTTTTCACTACAATGCAAGAATCTCGCATATTTTTTCTTTTCTCCAAATAAAAATTTATTAGTGCGAGAAGTTTGTGCACTCTATTAAACAATTTTAAAATGCATGAATCTCTCGAATTTTGGAAAAAAGTTTCTTTTTCTGCCATTTTGAAAAAGACATGAAGACAGCTACGACAAGAGTTGAGGAAAAAAATGAGTCCTTTATAATAAATTGTTTAAAGTTATCTCTAATTTTAGCTGCTAATGAATTACCAATCTCCCTCATCAACAATTTGTAAAAGTTGAAGTCTGTAAAATTTATACTGGGAGACCTAATAAGAAGTATGAACATGGAAATAGCTTCAACGAACTTCACTATTCTATAACAGAAATAATTGAAAAGCTTATACTGGCAGATGTAGAGGATAGGAAAGTGTGTGCACAATGCTACAAATTTAATTAGTGATTCCGAATAGTTCAGCATTTGTTGCAGGGTCATTTAGCATCCAAAACCGAATTAAAACAAAATATCATATAACAGATTGATGATTGCTGTTGAGCATTTGAGCAACCTAATGAGAATAGCTGATGAAAAAGTGGATATACAAAATTTTCCATATGATGATGCAGCAAAAATATTCCATGGTTTAGAAGTTAGAAGATGTTAAAAATGTATTGTAATTAGAGAAATATTTTTTTCCAAGTCTGTTAGTGTTTTTTTAATTTTTAGAAATCTCACCCTGGTTTTGAGAAAGGGTGAGAAATTCTCTCCCATTTTTTTCTGTAATGAAAACACTGCATCAGTATCATGCTTCAACAGTTAATCTCTTGATTTTACTTTTCTCAAAAAATATGCAGGTATAACATCCATTTAATTTCTGCAAATTGTATTGAAAATAGTCCTTTTGTATTTACATTGATAGAATAAAACTACATCTATTTTATCATTATTTTGTTACATTTTACATAAGCTCAGTCAATGGTTAGTCTCATCTAGCTATATTTAGAGCAAGTTCATCATTTGAAATTGAAGAGTGCAGTGCAGAAGCATATTAATTGACCTTTTATAGTATTTGTGAAAATCTATTTTAAATATTGCGAAATGGCAATGTTCTAGCAATATTCTTGTGGTGAAGCATTTTTTAAAAAAATATATTTTTCTTATTTTTTTTTTTATTTTTTATTCAATTAAGCAAAAACTGTCAGCATAATGGTTTATATGAAGAAAAGTAACAAGTTTTCTTATAGAAAAATCTTATTAATATAAGTTGGTCATTTGGTTATGTGATATTCAATTAAGTGACGACGACTGCAGTTATCATACTTCTAAAACAATTTGAACTATGTTTTCTGTTTACTAACTATCAGATAAACAAGTATATTCTAACAACATTATTTGTTTGGTGCTAGATTTACGTTTTTTTTTTTAACACAAGTTGCTGTACAAAAAGTTTTTTTACTAAATATATAAAGTGATTGTTAAATAAATCTTTTTTGCGAAGAAGTTGTATCTGTGTTTAAATTTAATCCTATATTCTGTGATTTCCATATTTTTTCCTAGAGTCAGAATTTTTTATAATTTTTTTTATGAAATTGTAATTTCTGTTTTATTCTACTATCTAACATGCTGATATTATGAGACACATTGCTCATAAATGTTCTATTTTCAATGAACTATATAATGTAAACAATAAACACAAAAGCAATTGATTAAAACACATCTGTTTCAGTGCTGTTATGAAATACCATGCCAAAACTTTAAAAAAAACTGCAAATTATGAAGCTTCATAACTTAAACATAGCATCTTTTGATTTTTATTGTCATTATTTTTTATTTACATTTTTAAATAAAGTAACGCAACAACAGCTGCAGTTTTTTTCTTCTTTGTATTGCTTTCATAATGATAACTACTTATAACATTGAAACAGCTATATAACTCTTTATCAAACTTTTTAGCATATTATGTTGTTTTTGCTAGCACTAATAACAATAGCACATTCTCTTCTCATTATTTTGCAGGAATGATTACTTATTTCTAAATATCTGCTGTTTAGATTATTTTTTAATACATTTAATTATAAATAATTAAATGTTCTGTTGCAATTTCTGTTTTAATTTTCAGCAGCTTCCAGAACATTTGGAACACATCGCTGCTCATTTTGCAATTACTCTTCTTATTCGAAGACTGATGTGACAAGGCATATCAGAAGTCACACTGGTGAAAAGCCATTTGCATGCAGCATTTGCAACAAACGTTTTAGCGTAAAATCTACTCTTACCAAGCATATGCTTATTCATTTTAAATAACATTCATTGGGATTTGTTTCAAGTTGTTCATTAGTGCTTATTACAAAAAAAAAATCATCAGTTTAATCAAACCTATTTGATTATGATTTATGTTACATATCTAGTATATGTTACCACAAATGACATATATGAATAATATGTGTGTTACATAAATGATATAAATAAATAACATATATATTTGTGATTCACAAGTAACGTGTGTATAATGAATGTTGTTAAAGGAAATCTATTCTCATTTAACATTTGACTATTCATTTTAAATAGCATTCATTGTGATAAGTTTAAATTGTTGCTCATTAATAATTCTTAGAGTAACAATTCTAAATGTTTCAGTTTTTTTGCTTATCAGTTGTGTTGTACAGTTAAATCTGAATTAAAAATTGACTTTTCCTTTTTTTTCTGTTTCCATATTAAATATGTCCAGCTCAAAGCGATAAAATTTAAACTAATATTTAAAAAAACTATTTTATTTCTTCTTGCTACTTCTTAGGTAGCTATATATTTATTTTCCCCCCAAAAAGCACACTAAAAGAGTTGTTGAAAAGAGATAAAGGAAAACATTCTTTGGAAAGATGAACATTGATGGAACTGAATAATAATAGTGTTTGAAAAGAACACTAGCAGGAAAATTTATTTTTCTTTAAATTATAGGTATTTCCTTTAAAATATCTAGTCAATTATATTCCTTGTTTTATTATTATTTTTTTTACTAAATTAGATTAATTTGTTTTTGATATATGAGGCTGGATTTTTAATATTGTTTTTATCATCTGCTCAATTATATTTATTTTTTTTTTTACATAAATCTATTTTATACTAAACATTTTTAAAAATCATTCAACCCATAACTAAACTTTTTTGTATGAAATTAGCAGTAATTAGCGTCCATTCATTATTACTATTTTTTTTATTTATTCAATCATATTTTAATTCTCGTTAATCTTAAAAACTTATTATCCGCAATAATCTATTTTCCACCCTTCCCTAAGTCCCAATTATTACAAACTTTGGACTTTCTATATGTTACTAAAGTAATATATATTAGTTACATGCATATGTTACTCAAATAATATTAATAAATAACATATATGTGTTTCACACAAGTAACATATAATTGAATTAAATAATGAATTAAAACGTTTTAGTAGAACTTTACTCTGGTGTAACATCTGATTATTCAGTTTTAATAATATTCATTGTGATTTGTTTCAAATTTTATGTGTTAATACTTTTTACAGTTCAGTTGAATTTTACTGTAGACTTTTATTTGTTGTGGTGTACAATTAAATCAAGATTAAAAATTTATATTGCCTCTTCTGTTTGTTTCCATATTAAATTATGTCCACTTTAAAATATAAAGTTAAAATGAAATTAACGAAAACATTTAATGCTTGTGTTTAATCTTCTTATTCTACGAACAATGTATAATTTTAGATTTTCAGTCTGCTCAGTAATGGTAAAAGTACAGCAATGTACAAGTTGCATCTACTCATTTATTCGAACAACAAAAATACTCAAGCACATGACATCACATACCGAAGAGAAATCCTTTCAATGAAATCTAGACATTTAAATAGAAAGAATAATTTAAGCCATCTTAGGATGACTTATTTATAGAATATATCCATATGTACCATTTACAATATTCCTAAATATTTATTATACAGTATACTCTAGATATTTCAAAAATTTTGCTATGTCGAAAAAATATTTTCCCCCGTGGCGTTATATATCCACCCAATGTTAATTTAAATACCTATGTCAATGATTTTCTTCTCAAAACCTTGTTATTTCGAACTTTTTAACAATAGAAAATTAATTTTTTTTTGGAAAAATCACAATGTAAATTTATTGTTAACCAATTCTGTTCTGTTTAATGCATAATTATTTTTGTCTTACTTTTTTTAGAAATAAAATAATCATTATTGTATTTAGATTTTTGGTCAACTTTTCTTACATCAATATTTATTAGTATTTATTTTTATATTTCATGGCTCTAGTTTTTAGATTAATATTTTAGAATATATTTTTCTACCTTTTAGAACATATTTAGTTCTGAACTTGTTATCTCGAAATTTTTTTAGCGTCCCTACAACTTTGAGATATCGAGAATATACTGTATATTCCATTATCATTTCTAATGGTACCTTTATTCTGATTTTTTTTCACATCATTCGTAGTATTTAAAATTAATTATTAGTTAACAAACAAATTTATTGAAGTGCTTTCTTTAGTTATTAAAAATAACTAAGAATAACTTATTTTCTTGAATTATTATTTTAGACTTATTTATTTTTTTAAATTATTTAGATCTGTTTATTTTCTTAAATTATTAGAGACTTATTTATTTTCATGATTTATTTAATTAAGATTCTTAGTATCTAATTACAAAACTGTCTATACAGTTGGCAGAAAAAAATCTAATTGTTTTTAAATTGTGAAATATTTCTGAAAAGTAGAACAAGTCATAAGAAATTTTTTCTTTTAATATGTTTGACAGTCCTTTACATAACGTTATTTTTTGATGATTGTAATAAAGTAAATGAAAACATTTAATACATGTGTTTAATATTCATACTGTGTAAATAATGCTTTGTTACATGTATAATTTTAATTTTTCAGTTTGCTCGGTGATGGTAAAAGTGCACAACTGTACATTTTGTGATTACTCATCTATTAGAGCCACAAATCTACTAAGGCACATGGCAAAACATACTGGAGAGAAGCGTTTTCAATGCAACAGCTGTTCTAGACGTTTTAATAGAAAGGATCATTTAAACCGTCATAAGATGACTCATTTACAGAACATTTCCTTATGAACTGAACAAACCGTACTAATTCTAGTTATTTATGTTATATCATTTTTAGTGGTACCTAAGATACTATTTTTAAATGTTTTCTTTATGCAGATTATTCATAGTGTTGAAAATTAATTAGCAAACAAATGTTTTGGACTGCTTTCTTTGGTTATTAGGAATTACTTGGAATAAATTATTTTCTTGAGTTGTTTTAAGACTTGTTTACTTTTATGAATTACTTAGATCTTGTTTGTTTCCATACATCATTTAAGATTTGCTTATTTTTATGATATATTTAAGATTATTAGTATCTAATTACAAACTGTATGTACAGTTCGCAGAAAAGAAATCAAATTGTTTTTTAATTGTGATCATTTTACTGTTCTTGGAGAGAAATATTTCCTTAAATTTGCAAAAGTCATAAGTGAAGTTTAATTTTTATTAAATATGCTTGACTGTCCTTTATATACCATAATTTTTTTGTAATTATATTAATAATTTATAATTAGGCTTTTTAGTTTGATTTATACTGGACTTGATTAGAACAAGTTCTTTGTTTTTTCATTACTTAAGTTTTAAATTATAGAAATTTTTTTACACAACTTGATGTGTTGCCCTCTGGAATCCAAGAAATCTCTGAGCAAATGCCCTTATTGCCCTACCCTATCGATGGCTTTGACGTGAAAAATTCTAAATAACTGTATATTTAAAAAGTAAAACAATAAAATAAACTGAAACGTTTTAGAAATCATACACTGGGATTCAATATTCACTCGATTTAAAGATTGCACATTGCATTTCGTATTCGTGCAATTTTCTTCAAGTCACACAAACAGCAATTCGCATTCACGCTATTTAAAAAGCACACATGACAATTCGTATACACGCTGTATAACCTCGTATTATGATTTTGCAATATTTTCTGACACTTTTACTAAGCATTATTGTGGAGGATTTTCCACAATTTTCGAAACTGGGAAAAATCACCTTGGTTATTCCAGTAATCTGTGCAGCAACTGAAAGTGGCCTCTCTTGCATGAGGAGAGTTAAAACTAGTGCAAGGAATAGACTTACAGATTTCATTAGTGAAGCCAAATTTAAAAGATGCTTCTGAGAGTTTATCTTTTTGCAAACAAAAAATTAAAAAAAAAGAAAGATAGGATTTGTATGTGTGATACATAATTGTGATTAATAAATAAATCTATTCTTATTTGCAAATATACAGAGTATATATACTTTTGCAATGAAGCCTGTTACAAATACTCCTGCAAAACGAACGCCTCTCATTGTGGAGATATTTTTCATTCCCCCTGAATCTTATATGAATAAACCATTATGTACCTTCACCCCAAAATGGACGCTCCTGTAACCAGATGCAGACAGTCATTTATGCCCCAAAAAATTTCTATCTCTACAAACTGGACAGCAATTTTTCTAAATTTGTAAAAAAAAACTATTTCTGCTTTAAATTGTAAGGAAAACAATTTGCAACTTTCCACCTTTTTTAAAGCATGTAGTTTGTTTTTTTTACCTTATCCGCAATTAAAAATAAAGCTATTTCACTACTGAAAAATCAATCATTCTCATTTCTTTATCTTTGCAAAGAAAGGTAAGAAAATGATACTGCTCATACATATTTCAGACAGGGGCATCTCTTCATCTGGACAGTACTGGCTGTGAGATCACGCAAGTTGATATGATGCCTTAATGCCCTCAATTTCCTTTCCCCGCAGAAAATTCATTTCTACATATTATAAATTTGTAGGCAATAATTAACCCAGCTGGGTTAAAATAGAACAGAAATCTGATCATTGAGGCGTTCATATAAATGAAACATTTATTTAGACATTTGACAGATGATCAATTGTGAGTATGACAACTCTATAGAACCTCATGTCTTATAGGTATGCATTGTTGCTTTATTTTTGTTCCGTGATTAGTGGGAAGTTTACTTTCAAGAAGGTGTTATCATGTTTCCTATCAAGTGATGGGGAGGTGTTAGAGGGTGTGTTAACCTAATAATAAAACTGGCGGAGGAAGTGACATAGGACTAAAAGCTCCAATTCAGTATCATACAACAAACTTGAATGTATGTTTAAATAGGAAAAACATACTCATTTTTCTGTAACTACATCTAGAATTATGCATACATAAATACATATCAAATGTTTTCAGATACTTTTTTTGCATTGAAAAAAGTATTTTTCAAAGTTTAAATGAATATTATTGCAAATAGTTATTCTAGATTATTTAATTTTTTCTATATCATTGCAGTTATTTTAAAAGCAATTCACAGCATTTAACTTCATTATTAGGGTACCCTTCCCGAACAATTTTTATCACTCCCAAGAGTGTCCGTTTCACCAAGATTTCACTGTATATATATTAATTAAGTAATATGCCTCTCCATTACAATTTCTGGAACTCTTTTTTTTTTTGGCAGCAAAACCTATAATTTTTACTTTAGTGTGTCCCTGGATTTCAGGTTGACAATAGTTCAGGCAAACACTGCCAGAGAAAAAATATATTTTGCCATTAGTTCTGAAACTTTACCTACCCTGAGATAAATAATTGAAAATTTGTAGACTTTTAAACTTATATATGATTTATTATCATAACTATTTGGTATATTAAATATGCATAGCTAGTCAAATTTGCCACTTCATTAACTGAATATTTAGCTATCTAAGATTGGTGCAATTCTTTTTTAACATTATTGAAATGCATAATATGTAGTTTTATTTTAACTTTTGTTTTTTGATTTACAGTTTCTAAGAAAAAGAAAATTCATGCATGCTATCTATGCTCGTACGCATCCTGTAGAAAAACAGATCTAACAAAGCATATAAGGACACACACTGGTGATAAACCCTTTCAATGTGACTTTTGTGATAAATGTTTCGGCGTCAAATCCAACATGACAAGACATATTCATAAGCATCATCCACACTTACTTATGTCAACAACAACTGGACAATTTCCAATTGTCAAAAAAGAGAAAAATTAGCATTGAAAAAAAATGGGGCTTCAAATCTCTTTTTAGAGTAAAAATTATTTTATAAAATTCTTTCCATTCTAATTTCCTTTAATGATTTTTTAAAAGAATATATGCATAAACAACCTGAAATGCATTCCAATATGGAGGATCTGTAAATTTAACTAACCAAAATTTTCTTATATTTTGTGTAAATTGGATGAATTAATTTTTGCATAAAAGTAGAAGGATATTTCTTTGCACTAGTAAATCAAGTATAGCCTGTATTGTAGATTGTAAAACCAAAAGTGGAAAACTGTGAATAAAACACAAATTAAGTCCAAAAGTGGACATATTATTGTTTCGGTTCTATAGACAAGAATAGAAACTATAGTATGTCCATTTCTGAACTTGATTTTTCACTTTAGTTTGTGTAGTACTAATTATCATTTAGATATTGTAAAACCTGTATTAAAGATTATTTATTTTAAACAATGTTTGAACTAACAATGCAATAGATTTATTGTTATTTTACCTATCAAACATAGTCATTTAATGGTAGTTTCACTAGTTCCAGATTGCGTTTTGTACTGGAATCAAAAATGTCTAAACCTTTTAAATAATAGCTTTTTTTAATGTTCAAAAATAAAATAATGAATGAGCATTAGGTTTTTCAATAAAATTGAAATATATCTTATTCTTGGGAAAATCATTAAGAGAAAACCTCTGTATAGTTTAAAAGAACGGTTTTTATGAAGTTGTAACAGTGTAAGTTAGGCACATGGATGCAACTTATTTGTTGTATATTTTTTTACAGCTTGAACATAATTTAAAAAAATTATTTCATGTTGTTATTTTTTTATGATTTATCTCCTGTTATTGCATTATTTTGTATCTAAGTGCATTTTCTTTTTCTATTGAGTTCACAATAATTTTTAATTTTGAGTTACATTTTGTTATTTTTTTTTTGGAAATTGATGTCATATATTGATTGTCATATTAATTTTATGCATATCATAATGTCATAAATACATTCAGCATAAAATCAGGTTATTTTTCCTTTTAGGTTTATTTTATTTTACACATTTATTCTCTGAATTGGTTTTATGTTTAAATTCAATAAATGGCCCCTTAAATTAAAATTATTCTAAAAAATGATCTTCTAGCACTATCCATTTCATATTATGATATATATTTCTCACCTTGCATGCCTCTGCACATGAGTTTCAACCTAATTTTTATGAATATCAAGTAAATATTTGAAGTTAACTTATTGTCTGTGCTTTGACTATTTAAGTGTATTATTATTTTACTAAAACCCTCTTGGGATCAGTGATCCCTGGGGTATTCTAATGAACTTGTTTTCTTTATTGTGTTTGTTTTCTTTCTGTTTTTGCATCAGACTTAGTTTGTAGCACTTTTTATTTTGTTATCTCAAGTATGTAATGTCTTGTGTGTTTTAGCTATGTACCTCTGCTTTTGGCTACTTAAATTTACATTCCATCAGTCAATGTTTCTATGACTAAAAATAACAATGTCATCTTATAAAATTTATTATTATGATACTTTATGCTGCCTAAATTAAATTTTTTAATTTATATGTAAAAGATTATTTTTAACATCCAAAGTTCATTATAAATTTTATTTATAGAGTATACTTTCGATGTCTGGAAAACCTTGTTATATCAATAAATTTATTTCCCCTTGGCCTTATACATCTACCTAATGTCCTAATCTGTCACTTAAATCTACAAATTTAAACACACTACTGATTGCAGTTAAATTCTTGAGAACTTTTCAAATGTTTAAAATTTGATATTTTATTATTAAGAATATTTAATACAATGTTTTCTTTCCTGTTAAATACAATGTTTTTTTACCTACAAATATGTGAAGATATATTTTTTCTTTATTAATAAAAAAAAAACGTTTGTTATTTTAATCTGCAATTATTGAAGTAGATATGTGTGTTTGTATATAGTTATAAGCTTCTTATTATTCTGAAATAGATAAAGTTGATTGCATTGTAGATACACAAGGGCAGGAAACCTAACCATTAATTAGAATACAAGTAATGAACACATTATTAGAATTCAAGATAATAAAAAATTATTCGGATGTAAGTATTTTAAATTGAAAAATAATTAGTTTTTTTTTTCAATTACTTGTAGCACACTGAAAAATCAATCAATCTTGGTAAGTATTTTCAAACTGTTACGAGTTTATGCAACTAAAATTAATAGTAATCAGATATTGTATATTAGAGTTTTTATTATTTATAATGAAGCTTCATGATGACTGTAACTCTTATTTAGATGCTAATTGGTCTGAAAGCAAACAAACACCAACCTAGTTGAAATCTGTTTTTATGTTACTTTTTTGATTTGTGGTTATTGCCTATGATTATTGCTACATTAATGACCGTTTTAAATTTTTTATGAATATTAAATTTCATTGTATAGTTGCATTTTGTCAAAATTTTTGAATTTAATAGTTCAATCAAAATTTTAAATCAAATGAATTTTTTGGTCATTTAGACATATTTGAAATCCTTTATTCCTAGAAATCTTTAATTGTTTTTACAAATTATAAATAATTTTTAGTTGAAGTAGCAGCCCTTATCAGGTATGTAAACTGAAAATTTACAATCCTTAAAAAGGACGATTTGTAATATAGATATTTTAATATCTGATGTTGTTTTTGCAGTGTATTAATATTTTAATCATATATTTTGATAATTTTATACTCTTTTAATGATCTTTCATTTATTATTTTTTTTATTTGTGCTAAACGAATTAAAATTCAGAGAATTCAGAATTTTGTAAGTCTATTCTGCTTTACTTTTTTTAATAAAGACGTCCGAATTATAATAATAAACACGTCCGAAAACCTTTTTAATTTTTAGTATTTTCTAATGCATTTAGAATTTAGGTATCTATCTGCTCAACAACAAAAAAAAGGACTAATTCACAATTTTTTTGCTTATTTAAACACATTTGAAATCCTAAATTTTTTTATAGATAAGTAGTTTTTAGTTGACACACCAGCCATTATCTGGTATGTAAACTGACAATCCTTAAAAATGAAGATTTGCAATATATTGTATTTTAATATGTGATGATATTTTTGATATATTATTATTAATGATTGAGAGCATAGTATAGTATTATGTTTAACAACCTCTTTAATTTTTAGTATGTTTTAATGCATTTAGAATTTAGGTGCCTATCTGCTCAAAAATTATTTTAACGAATTCAAGCTTTTAGGAACAGATTTTAGCCTATTAATTCTGATCGTTACTACCATCAAAAAGGATAAACGTTATAAAAGTCACATAACTCTATACTCTGGGCTCAAAATTGTCCTTAATTTCCTCTTTTTTTTAAAAGTGTTCTTTAATGTCCTTGGTTATAAAAAAATTAAATAAATGACCTGAATTTTTTGTTGAAGTTAAGAGCAAGAATAAATATTATTTATCTGAAAAAGAATTAAAAATTTTAAATTCAAATAGTTTGTTATATGCCATGAAACAAAGTATATGACAAAATGAACGCTTAAGTCTTCATATCGTGTCAAGTATGGTATTAGTTTACTTCCATTGTTAGAGACAATTATCAAGTCTAAACTTAATGGTATCGAGCATTCGATGTTTGAGAAATACACAACAAGCTCTTATGTCACTTCTCTCCTTCCATCACTATATCATATTCTACTGATTTTCACAACAGAATCCTTATATTTTACTACTACTTAAAAATTTTCCAAATTTATAGTATTTTCTCCCACTTTTTTTCCTATAAATTAAAAAAAGAAAGTTTTACATAATTTGTTTTAAAATAAAAAAAATTAGTTTACTTGAAATGTTCATTTTGTTTTGCTTGAGTGCAGGAACTACTGAAACTACTGAAATTTGGAGGCATTTTAGTCCTTAAATTTTATATTCTGTACTTCTAGCCCTGTATAATATTTTAATAAAAAAATTTCGGTTTTTTTCAGGTGTTAAGCGAGTTAGAAGATTCCATTGCGGTTTTTGCCACTATTCTTCTACTTTCAAATCAACTCTAACGAGGCACATTAAATTTCATACTGGTGAAAAACCTTATCAATGTAACATTTGTTGCAAAAGCTTTGCCCAAAAGTCTGATTTGAAAAGACACATGATTGTACACTTTAATAAAGCTTCATTGTAAATCTGCCTGAACTATAAGCTATTTTTAAACCCAAGTTTTATTGACACTTTTTTATTGTATTTATTTCCTCTGTGGCCAGTACACAACAACTTTTTAAGTATAACTAGAGCCACAAGTACTTGGTTCTAATATCCGATTCAAAAAGCCAGAAATTTTCCTTTTAAGACTGCAAGCCTATCGAAATTTTCATTGTTATTGTAACTATTGGTCTTGTATGCATGTTTTTTTAATGTTTTAATTTGTTTCAATAATTTGTTAGCATTGTGATACAAATTATGAAAATATATTTACTCTTAACTTTGTGTGCTTTAATTGACAACTAACCCTAGTACTCCAAAATATTGTAAAATTTTTCTATTTTTATCTACAATCAAAATATTATTTAATGTGTGGAAAGATATTCTACTGTATAAACATACTAATGTTACTCATAATATTAAATAATTTATTTTTGCTTGCTTTAATTTCTATTACAAATACTCATAAGAAGAAAAATGTCTAAACCTGAACTTCATTTTTAATTTTGTTCAACTTTATTCATTCATTTTCAACCAATTTCTTTAAATCAAGTACTTTCATTTGTTATTTTTATTTTACTTAAATTCTATTATTTTTCAGCAGCTATTTCAGATACTTTAAAAAAATTTTTTTTAACTGTGTCTTAACTAAACAATACTAATTAAATTTTCTTATTCACCAAAGTGTATTCTGACACGTATAGCCTAGTTCTGTCCAACGCAATCAATACACCGCCTTGAACCTAACTATTCCGCATGGTTGATTTATGATCTGTTATTCTTCTTCTTTTATATTCACACTAGAGATACGACAATTATTCGGTCAAGTCTAATGTATTTTGTTTTGGCCAAAACTAAACTGACTATTAAGGACTACAGTCTAAATGCTCATGTTTTCAAATTTACTCATTAAAAGTTTCCAATATAACATTCATATTCATCATGTTGTACAGATAATTTTTTGTTGTTGTCATTTATGCACATTAATTTAGACTTTCATTGATCAATTAATGAAGGTTTAAACTAATGCTAATAGTACTTCAAAAGCATTTAATTATTTTTAAATTTAACAGCAATGATGCATCTAAATCTTCTAAAATATAATTTCAATACATTAATTACGATGCTACACTTGGAATGTTTATAAATTCATGCTTTTATTTCAAATATTTTGCATACAATTTGATTATATACTTGCAAAGGAAAAATATATTCTTGTTATCATAAAGTTTAAAAAGTTTTCACTCGTTTGGTTTATAGTTACCTTTTGGAAAGTGTATATAAGTGTTTTTAATTGTCAAACTTTATTGTTAATCCACTTTTAACTGATCACCACCACTGTCATTTGGCGAAATTTTACTGTAACTTTAGTTTTTAGAGAAATTTTATTGTAATAATTTTACTTTTATCTCCNTTATAAATTCATGGTTTTATTTCAAATATTTTGCATACAATTTGATTATATACTTGCAAAGGAAAAATATATTCTTGTTATCATGAAGTTTAAAAAGTTTTCACTTGTTTGGTTTATAGTTACCTTTTGGAAAATAATATATTAAAAATTTTATCAGTAATTTTTCTTCAGACATTGTTAATTTCATGAGTAAATTTTCTTTGATAATAAAAAATGATAAAAAAAATATATATATATTCTTATTATCATGAATTTGAAAAAGTTTTCACTTGTCTATCTTTTAGTTACCTATTGCGAAACAATCTATTGCAACTTTTATCAGTAATTTTTCTGCAGTATTAATTTCATGAGTGATACTTTGATGATAAAAAATATATATATCCTTATTATCATGAATTTTAAGAAGTTTTTACTTGTTTTACAAATTTTATCAGTAGAGAATAAAAAAATATCTTATTATCATGACGTTTAAAAAGTTTTCACTTGTTTGGCTTATAGTTACCTATTACAGAACGATCTATTAACAATTTTATCAGTAATTTTTTTAAGGCAGTGTTAATTTCTGTTTAAGTGTACTAAATCAAATATATATCTTATAGTAGAAAAATATGTTGGTCTGACCTCATCACTGATTTTGTTGCATTTGACAGTGTTATTTATTTCTTTTAAATCCATGTCTGTTTTCTTTAAAAATATTTAAAACTTGATTTAAAAAAATTTTGAGTTATAAGATTTTGATACATGTTTTTTTTCCTCACTTTTCAGATACTTCCATGGGAATTAAAAGATTTCAGTGTAGTTATTGTCACTACTCAACCTCCACCAGATCAAATATAAACAGACATATCAAATTCCACTCTGGAGTAAAACCTTTTCAATGTGATATTTGCCATAAGTGTTTCGCCCAAAAATCTGATTTAAAAAGACACATGATCATTCATTTTAAAAAACAGTTACTCTAAAGCATGACTAAACTGGCTGCTATTTAAAAATAATATCATTTCTATCATCATTAATGAAATATTATAAAATGTAATATTGTTTATTTTGTGGCAACATAAATCCGAACTTATCAAATATTAACTAAAAAAAACTTTTTTAGTATTTTTATGTTATAATAATACCATATACATTGCTCTAACTTGCTTTTCTTCATTTAAATATTTTTTTTTTCTGTATTCATCATCTGTATTATGTTATTTACATTAAAAAATAATGCTTTTTAGATATATTTTTGAAAACATTTTGTTTAAATAATATGTTAATTTTATTGAAATGAGTTAGAAATATTTTATATAGTTTTTATCAAAGTTGTTTTCAAAATATGTCTATAACTCATAAAAACTAAATACTTTTTTATATAGTTTTTATGAACTTATTATAAATATAGTTTTTTGTCATATTTTTGAAGATATTTTGTTTAAATAATATGTTAATTTTATTGAAAATGAGTAATTCTTGGCTATGCTAGTAATATTTGACTGATTATATGCATTTTTAAACATATAAATGGGTATTTACTTTTAATTGATTTAAGACTGGTTAAGTTTTCTCGATTTTAGTTTATAATTTTTATATCATTACTCTCTTGCAGATTCTCTGAAAGGATATAAAATATTTCAGTGCATTTTTTGCAATTACACAAATGATTGCAAGTGGAAAATAACTAGACACATCAAATTCCACACAGGGGAAAAACCTTATCAGTGTGCCACTTGTCAAAAATGTTTTACTCAAAAATGTGATTTAAAAAGACATATGAAAAACAAGAAAAATTGTAGACCTTTCTAATTTTTCTGTATTGTTAGTAAATATTAGTTGGGGGGATGGTATTTCATGTATATTAGAATCGAAATTTATAAACACTTATTTTTATAAAATTTTATTACAAATATTATTACATTTTATATCAGTTTGTAAAAATTTAGTTTAAAGAATGTATTTTAATAGTATTGTGTTTGAGTAATTTCATACTCTTTTTATGTTTTGAGATTGTATTAAGCAACATCTTTCTTATATGTTACACATTACCAAGCATTTTTTTATAAATTTGTTAATTAATAAATTGAAATTGTTAAGTTTTATTTTTAAAATTTTAAGAAACACTCAAAATGTTATCCATAAACCTATCATCTTCTCGATAATACCAGGCATTGATGTACAGTGCCCCAAAACAAATTGGATCACCCTGAATGACTTTTGATCTAAAGAATCGAATTTGGTCAGTTCCTGAAAAATCCAATTTTAAAGAAGTCGTATATTTAAAATTTGATTTCTCAGGAACTCTTTGACCGATTTCGCACAAATTTTGGTATTTTGCCATGTAAAATTACATACTTTAAAATTATGTAAACAATTGTATATCTTACAATTCAAAATTTTTTCAACTATTATTAAATAAAGTAATAAATATTTATTAATAAACTAAACTCAGCGGCGCGACATCCCTAGAGGGCCTAGGCCTACTGTGTCCATCTCAGTTTTCTTGACCTAGGGCTCTGGGGTGCAGAAGCAGATGCTCTGGTCGGGTGGTCAGCCGAACGCCGAACCCCCAGTGTTTAGTTCCCAAGCATGCTTGGGTCTCATTTATCGACCCACTGAAGGGATGAAAGGCTGAGTCAACCTTGCCCGGCCCAAAGATTGAACCAGGGACCTGTGGCACGACAGCGCGAAGCGCTACCGCTCAGCCACCGGGCGTCAATATTTATTAATACTAAGTAATAATTATTTATTTTTGAAATTATCTGTGGATAGACAAATTTTATAATTGTGAAGATATCGCGTAATACGCAAAAAGAAAAATTAACATTATGGGGCCCAAACTTTGGATCGCTCTCCTGAACAAACTATGGGGACCATATTTCCCAGATTGTGGCTACCCCTTATATTTTGAAGTCAGAAACCAAAATCCGCTGAAAAAAGGTATGTTTATTCCGAGAAAGTACATTTTTGTGTCTGATCTCTTGACTTAAAATATCGTCTGTACTAATCAATTAGCATATTTGAGGCCACCCCTTCTAACCATTAAGTTTAGGTCCTAGAACATGAAGATCTGATCATTAGATCAAAAGTTACTCTTTGTGGTCCTTTTTTTTTGGCGCACTGTACACCAATGTCTGCTTTCTTTAAAATATCATTTCAAAGAGAAAGTATTTGAAAGATTTGATTTATAATATTTTAATCAAGTTGCTCTCTCTCTATTTTCCAGATGTGCTCAAGAGACGTAAAGTACATCAATGTAGTTTTTGTCCCTACTCAAATTTTAACAAGTACAAAATAACTAGGCAAAATAACTCACACTAAAGAAAAACCATTTTGGTGTGACAGTTGTCTAAAAGGTTATACTCAAAAACATGATTTGAAAAAACATATGAATAATCATTAAAAAAAAATTTAAACCTTTTTAATTTTTCTGAATTGTTTATAAATGTAAGTTTTGTGGTTGGCTTTTATCTTTGTCACATTTCTTCCATTTGTAGGATGCAAACTCATATCTACCAAAAGAAGAATCATAAAATTAAATTTCATCTATCTTTTTATACCTTGTTTCTCTTACAATATTTAGTTATAAATTTTATATACCTTACTGGAACTTTGAAAGAAAATTAAAAGTAAAAATTCACTGAATATAAAAACAAAATAGTTATTGTTTGGATCACTCAAAACAGCAATAAGTCACGCAAAAAAATTTATGTCTATGTATATATAATTACTATTTGGATCACTCAGTACATTCTTAGAAATATCTGCTCTTATTATCACGCACTATAATTTTTGAAAGTGTTTCAGCAACAAACAACTTAATGAAAAAAGACTTGTTACTGTAGAACCTGTACTTTCCAACGCCCGATTATACACCTTTGTTTTCCGACATGCAGTACAAGTATTTCACTTGTTATTACCACCTCATCATTGTTATGTCTGACATTACAATTTTTTTTGTTGTGACAATGAATCCAAAATCTTGCTAGTTAAAACTATCAATTAAAGAGAAAACTTTTTTTGTGATATGATATTGTTATTTATGATAGAAAACTAAAAGCAAGTCCCTGCTTATATTGAGTGATTTAAAATGCAGTTACACTTAAGTATTTCAAAAGACCTGCCGATTATACAATGATTTCAATTTTCTGACACGCCCCTGCAAGGTAGCAAGGGTGCTAGATAATTAAACTGCATTAGCAAAATTTTTCTCTCCAAGTTGATTTGAAGAGCTTGCTGGAAGAACAAGTTTAACATTTTGCATTTCTCTGCTTTTTAGACATCTTCAGAATGGGCTGTTGTTATGCAACATTATTTTAGTCTAGCAAGTTTCTAAATGTCATTTTTTGTTAGAAAAAAAATTTTAATTCCCGATTTTTGATATTCCAAAATTTGTTTTCTTTGATTCATAAAAATATTACTTGAACTTCCATGTTTTTTTTTTTTTTGTCTTTTTTTTACTGAAATAAAAATTGGTTAAGTTGTGCAGTTTATTTTTCTGTGCTTACTTTCAGTGTTATTTATAATGTGTTTGGTTGCCAAGTTATTTTTTTTTTGTAGTATATCATCTCTTATACATTTATTCACATTTGTATGAATGTTGATTCAAAGCACTACTTGTTCGAATGAATATTAGAGTCAAATGAATGTTTATTTTAAATATTACTTTTTTATCAGTTTCTAAGAATATGGTCTATAGAATGTGCTTCAATAATTTTGCTTGTTGCATTTAATTGAGACATTTTCTTGTTTGAGATTGTATTAAGCAACAACTTTGTTAAATGTATTACCAAGCAACGATTTTGTTTCATATTTTTTATCATTGGTTTTCAAATAAAAGTTATATGAAATTGTTTTATTATTTTTTGACATTTTTGTTATTTTTTGACATTTTTGTTATTTTTTGACATTTTTGTTATTTTTTGACATATTATATTTTGATCTAGTTACTCTTTTTTTTTTAGATTTTCAGAAGAGAAGAAAAATATATCAATGCAGTTTTTGTCCATACTCAAATTTTGACAAATACAAAATAACTAGGCACTTGAAAGTTCACACTGGCGAAAAACCATTTCAGTGTGCCCAGTGTTTGAAGTGCTTTGCTCAAAAATGTCATTTAAAATCGCACATGTTGATTCATTTTAAGGAACCTTTGTATCAATCTGGCTAAACTAACAGTGCTATTTGTAAATATTTATTTATGGGATTTGTCATTGTATAATCACAGTACCACCTCGATCATCCAAGTCCTATTCAGAATTATTTGATATATTTAGGAAGAATCATTATACATTAAAGAATTGTTCAAAGCTGAACTGAATTGTTAAAAAAGTTGGTAGTAACTTTCATGGTGCATAGCGTTTTTAAAAAGTGCTTAAAGGTGCTTATTTTTGTTTTTTAAAAGCCCTTAAAAGTGCTTTTTTCATTGGGTGTTTTTAAAAAGTTCTTAATTTTTCGAAAATGAGGTAACAAAATAACTAGGCACTTGGTAGTTCACACTGGAGAAAAACCATTTCAATGTATTATTTGTCAAAAATGTTTTACTCAAAATTGTGATTTAAAAAGACATATGATCACTCATTTTAAGAAGCACTTACTATAAACCTCTTTTAATTATATTATTGTTTTGAAATTAGTTTCTTACATTATTTTTTATATGCAACCCTACAAGTGTTTTAGGCATTTATACAATTAAATACTTTATCTAGCCCAAGGAAAAAACAATGTTTTTAAATACCACTAACTTTTTCTGTTTTGTATATCTTTTGTAATATTAAATTAATGCATAAATATTTCGTGGTTTCTTTTAACTCAGTATATTATAGAGTGTTTTATCTAGTTAACTTGAACCACAATAAAATCGCTTGCTCGTGATTTTGTAAAAGGTTTCTCTTATGAGCCCATTTAAAGAGGTTTTGGAAAATGTTGTGTAAAAATAAATTCATATTCCTAGGTTTACTCATAACTGAGTTATCTAGTTTACCCAAATAATTTTACCCATTTTTAAGAAATATTCAGTGTGACAAAATGTGATATGTGCACCGAAAAGAATGATGTTATTCTAAACCAGTTAACTCAATTCCATTGACTCAACTAGTTCTTATGCAGAAAGAATCACATGGAAACAAAACACTGAGCTAGAATGGCTCCATAACTTCTAAACTAGAGACGTTGTAGTTGGGGAATTTCTCAGAAAAAAATTGGAAGCATTCCCTGAGAAATTTCACATTGTGGCTATTTAAACGATGGGGTAAATTATTTTTTAAGAAAGATATCTCCATCTTTTTTTAACTGTATCTTTTTATATGTTTCCTTGTATTTCTTCTAATAAATAGCTATTTAAATGTTATAATTTTCTAGCAACGTAACGATTGTTTAGCATAAATATAATTTTCAGAAATAATAAATAATATAACAATTTGTCAACTGCCTGCAAGTATATTTTAGGCAGAAGGATATATTTGTCCAGAAGAGAGTAGAGAAGCAGTTTTCAAAATGTCTGTTTTATCAGCTGTTAGGGGTCAATCAAGCTTGACATTCAGTACGTATGTCCTGAACATATCGTTTCGAAGTTCTTTGGACAGTTCTCATACGATGTTAGTAGCAATATTGAGGTCTTGAGCCATGGTGGCTCACGGAATAGAGTGTTTGGCCTTCCAATGAGGTGAAGCAGCTTCGAATCCCAGCAATGGTTGGTCGATATGAATCGACCACGGTGCTGATGTAATAACTTCTTTAGTGGTAGATGGATCCTGGATTAGAGTCTCCTTGCCAACAGGCTAACAATGGGAGGTTTTCTTAGTTTTTCTATCCATGTAGCTGTTAGTTCCATCAAAAAATCCTCCATGAATACAAATTTCTCCCAATACCTGATCCACGAGTTCCCTTGTCTTCTGGATTGGAACAAAAATTACAAGGCTATGGAGCTGAACATTTTTAGTCGTAAACTGAAGAAACACTGACTTAAATTCTGTTTTAATAGTTGAAGTTATTTTTAACACATAGCATTGAATGTTGGAATCTTAATGAAACTACTTTATGAAAATTCAACCTTATGAATATAATTTTGACATAGTTGCTGTCACCTTTTTTTAGATCTCTGCAATGCAAATACTGTGTATAGATGCAATTTTTGTCCATACTCAAATATTCGCAAGTCAAAAATGAATAGGCACATGAAAGTTCACACTGGGGAAGGACCATTTAAGTGTGCCACTTGTGATAAGTGTTTTGCCAACTTATTCAATTTGAAAAGACAATTTATTACTCACAATAAATCTCTTTTGTAATATGTGTAAACAAGAAGTACTTTTTAATATCTATTGTGATAAATATCGTTAGTTTAAATTGTTTTACTCCAGAAAAATGTTAGTATAAGATAAATGTATTCACTGGCAAAAAAAACTATTTCAGTGTGCCACTTATATGAAATATGTTATAAGACAAAAAACGTGATTTTAAGAAACACATACTCCAACTCTGTTTTAATAGTGAAAGTTATTTATTAACACTAGTATCGAATGTTTTAAATTTGGATCGCATTTATTTGATTCTGTACGAACTTTATCGAAGAAAAATAACTTACACAAATATTTTATGCCTATGTAGTTTACACAAATATTTTCTATGTTGTATGTTTGTTTTTTCATTACTCAGTACAAAATTAATATTCTTGCTAATATTTGGTATTCTAAGTTCAATTAATTTACTGTTCATGGATGATTAAAGTGCAGTTATGTAGTATAGGATTTATTTAAACCAGTTCTAGAAATGTGTCATCTTTTTTTTTTTGCATAACTTTCTTTCATTATTGGGATGTTATAAGTTGCATGGGCAAATGCACTGCTTACCCAAAGATGTTTCTGCAGGCTTATTCAAAAAGCTAATAGATTGCCTAGTATTAACCCTCTCGGGGTGTAATTTTTTTTTTTTTTTATGAATCTGGGTTCATTGCATATTTTTTATTACATATTTAAAATCTACATATATTTTGGTATTAAAATATTCAAAAAAATTTTGATGTAAAAGTTTTATTTATTTTTTTAAATGTAGAATTGATCTTTAAAAAAAGTAGTCCGAAAAATTAAATTGAAAAATAAGCATACAAGAGCAAAATTTTGAAAATTTATCTTGGTTAAATAATGATTTATTTTATGAAAAACAAATGTAAAATATATAAATGAAGTGTATAACGAAAATATGAAAAAATACTTACAAAACTTGCTATCAGTCTAAGAGTGCAGGTCATATCACGCGCAAAATGCTTTCTGTTAGACATCTTTGAGCTTTGGAAAGAGTGTATAAAATGCTGCAAAATATTCATGTATATTTCACTGAAATATGGACAACCAATGCCGTCTTTTAACCTAAATCTGAGTAAACAATTTAGCATCATATAAAAGCCAAAATAAAACCATGAACAGGAAAAGAGCCTGTTACACACTTAAATAGACGAAAAAAATGCATCTCTGCAGAGATTACAAATTGAGCAAATTAATTTTTTTGTGGGCTGTGGAAATAATTGGATGTGCAGCGAGAAGTGACCTTCAACTTTGAAAATTATATCACTTAATACCATGAGTTACACCTTAAATTTCCAGTGTTAAATGTCACTGAACACAAACTTGTAAGGAAAACATGTTAAATATTATTTTGTGTATATCAATTTTTCTGTGTTACAAAATATCTTTGATATGTGCATACAAAGTTATCTTATTCTACTATATCTCATTTCTATAAAGTAATTTTCTATGAAAAATAGATTTGTAAACTGCTTTTGGATATATGTATGCATTCAAAGCTTGCATACATATATCCAAATGCATTCAAAGCCACCAAGCTTGTCATTTTGTTAAATTTAATATATTGTTCTTGAATTAAAAATATAACCGATTTTATGTAGTAAATATTTTATGTACTTTTAGTGTTTGTATCTCTACATCTGCAGTATTACTGATAAACTTCTTCTAGTTATGTCATTCACATACATTTATTCTGAAATTATTTACTTATATTAATTAAGTATATTTACATAGATTCACGAATATTACTAAATTTTCAAATTTTATCATTTGTTTCTCAAACTTTTATCAGCTTTTTATAATTTTATTAAGAATATATTCTTAAAAAACATTTCATCATTTTTTGGATTTCTTAATATCGATAGGCTATTCTACTTTTTTTTATGTCCTGTATGTAATACTGAGCTAATATTATTAAAGGAATATGAGAAGAGAAAGGTGCAGAAATGTGTTCTAAAAGTTCAGCTATTTTTGCACAATATTTTTCAAACAATGTCATTAATAAAAAAAAATTTATTTGACATTTTTAATAGTATCTGCAAGTTTGTTTTCTCGATTCTTTGTTGTATTAAAATGCCTAAACATCTGTTTTCTTTTAAAAGATAAACCCTCTGAGTAAATGGCAATTTTTTCAAAACTTTAAACAGCAGATTTTTCTGCATTAAAACACTATTTTCTTCACGTTATTCCTCAGAAAGTAGTGTGTGGCAAGAAACTCCTGGCTTGGAGATTTATATATTTGAATATCATATGCAACTTGTATTACTGAAAGATTTTAATCTTGTTACTCTCTTTTTTTCAGACCTGCTCAAGAGAAGTAAAACATATCAATGCAGTTTTTGTCAGTACTCGCATTTTGACAAATCAAAAATGACTAGGCATGTGAAAGTTCACACTGGAGAAAGACCATTTCAGTGCACTACTTGTGATAAGTGTTTTGCCAACTTATTCAATTTGAAAAGACATTCTATTACTCATAATAAATCTCTTTTGTGATCTGTATAAACAAGAAGTATTTTTTTAATGTATATTGTGATAAATATCTTTAGTTTAAATTGTTTTACTCTGGAAAAATGTTAGTATAAGGTAAATGTATTCACTGGCAAAAAAAAAAACTGTTTCAGTGTGCCACTTGTAGGAAATGTGTTATGCCATGAAAAAACATGGATGATTAAATTGCTGTTATGTACTATAGGATTTATTTAAACTAGCTCTAGAAATGTGTTATGTTTTTTTTTTTACATCACTTTATTTCATTATTGGGATGTTATAAGTTGCATACGCAAATGCACTGCTTACCCAAAGATGTTTCTGTAGGCTTATTCAAAAAACTAATAGATTGCTTAGTATTAACCCTCTCGGGGTGCAATTTTTTCTTCTTCTGAAAATGGGTTCATTGCGTATTTTTTATTACATATTTCAAATCTACATATATTTCGATAATAAAATATACAAAAAAAATTTGGTGTAAAAGTTTTATTTATTTTTTTAAATGTAGAATTGATCTTTAAAAAAAAGTTGTCTGAAAATTGAAATTGAAAAATAAGCATAAAAGAGCAAAATTTTGAAAATTTAGCTTGGTTAAATTATGATTTATTTTGTGGGCTGTGGAAATAATGGGATGCGCAGTGAGAAGTGACTTTCAACTTTGGAAATTATATCTCGTAATACCATAAGTTACACATTAAATTTCCAGTGTTAAATGTCACTGAGCACAAACTTGTAAGGAAAACATATTAAATATAATTTTGTTAATTTTTCTGTGTTAAAGAATATCTTTGATTTTTGCATCCAAAATTATTTTATTCTACTATATCTCATTTCTATAAAGTAATTTTCAATGAAAAATAAATTTGTAAACTGCTTCCGGGTATATATATATACATTCAAAGTCAATTTCTATTAACTCATTATATGTTTTCCACTAAGCTTGTCATTGTATTCAATTTAATATATTGTTCTTGAATTAAAAATCTCACAGATTTTATGTTGAAATTATTTTATGTAGTTTTAGTGTTTTATGTCAAACTCTGCAGTATTACTGATACTCTTCTTCTAGTTGTGTCATTCACATACATTTATTCTGAAATTATTTATTTACATTAATTAAGTATATTTACATAAATTCGCAATTATTACTAAATCTTCAAATAGTAATATTTGTTTCTCTATTCATTCTTAAAATCTGAAACTTTTATTAGCTTTTTATAATTTTATTAAAAATATATTCTTAAAAAACATTTCATCATTTTTCGGATTTCTTAATATAGATAGCCCATTCCACTTTTTTTGTGTCCTGTATATAATACTAAGCTAATATTATAAAAAGAATAGGAGATGAAAAAATATGACGAAATGTGTTCTAAAAATTTAGCTATTTTTGCACAATGTTTTTCAAACAATGTCATTTTTTTTAATTTTTTTATCTGATATTGTTAATAGTATCTGCAAGTTTGTTTTCTCAATTCCTTATTGCATTAAAATGTCTAAACATCTGTTTTCTTTTAAAAGATAAACCCTCTGAGTAAATGACAATTTTTTCGAAACTTTAAGCAACAGATTTTTCTGCGTTAAAACAATATTTTCCTCATGTTATTCATCAGAGGTAGTGTGTGGCACGAAACTCCAGGCTTGGAGATTTATATATTTGAATATCTTATGCAACTTGTATTACTGAAAGATTTTAATCTTATTACTCTCTTTTTTTCAGACCTGCTCAAGAGAAGTAAAACATATCAATGCAGTTTTTGTCAGTACTCACATTTTGACAAATCAAAAATGACTAGACATGTGAAAGTTCATACTGGGGAAAAACCATTTCAATGTGCCATGTGTCCGAAGTATTTTGCGCAAAAGTGTGTCATGAAAAGACATATGATCACTCACTTTAAAAAGCTCTGACATTAGATCATAAATTTCTATGTTCTTTATCGATAACTATAGAATTTAATAATGGAATGCCTGCAAATGACGTAGTGTATGTATCTTGATATTGATTGGTTGTTGAAACGTGGCATTTGTTTATGTTAACTACTGCTTCATTTTTCTTCGTTTTATTTCGAGTTAGCCAAGCCCATCAAGTATGAATTCTCTTAAGTGATACATTCTATATTCTTTCACAAATATTTCAGTATATATTTCTTACTTAGCAAAAGATAGGCATGAAACCATATGGAACATAAGCAAACTAATTATGCATCAAAATTGCCAGGTACACAAAACAAAAATATATCTAAGTTACAATAAAATACATAAACAAATAATAAATCTAAGTTAAGTAAAAGTCATAGACGTGAAAGAATTGTATTTCAACAAATTCAAAGTGCGATACGACACTATTTAATTAACTTCTCATTGATTAACATTCTAACTTATGTGGAGAATCTTAGTTCAGCTTAAGCATGCCATTTCGCTTAAAAGCAATCAGCTGGTCACATGTATCATAAACTACATACTCTACACATGTGTCATAGGTCACATGTGTTGTGTATCTGTAATCTTCTTCTTAAAGTGCAAGTACCCAATTATGAATGATTCTTAAATCAAATCTTTATTGTGTCATATATAGATAAATATATGACACATGTGTAGAGTATGTAGTTTTCGCTCAAAAATCTTAAGCATTTATTGTTACTGGCATTAATAAATTTCTTAACTTTATCTAGTGTAATGAAAAATTAATTTTTGAGGTGACATACTATAAACTTTTTAAAATTGAATTTTTTTTTTTTTACATTGTTACACAAAATTGTTTGTTAAACAAATATGTTTTGCAAAATTAATCTTTGGATAAAGTCTTAAACAATATTACAAATGAAATTTACACAGATTTTTGTATTCATTCATTTTTTTTAATTTTATTTATTTTATTATTATTATTTTATATTATATTATTATTATTATTTTATTTTATCATTGTGTTTAAGACGAGGATAGCTTCCTTATGTTTCTGTATATTTTAATTCTTAATTTCTTAAATTAAAATCTATGCAGATTTTTCTGTTTGAATTTTTGTTTGAATAGATTTAGTGAGCATCCTGCCTTATTCATTGTTGCTGACACTTTTTATATATTTATTTCTATCATTTATATTTTTCTGAAATCTTACTTGCGTTGGTTATTTATATCAACTTGTTTTCATGTATAGTGCGCATAATAAAAGACGGACCACCCTAAATATTTTTTAGTCTAATGATCAGATCTTCGCATTCTATAACTCAATCTTAAAGGCTCATAAGGGTGACTTCAAATATGCTAATTAATTAGTGCAGATGTTATTTTAAGTTTCAAAATGGAAAAAAAACGTCTTTCTCTGAATAAACATACCTTTTTTATGACAGGTTTAGATTTCAGACCAGAAAATACAGTAAATATTTAATATTATTATTATTAAAATATAGTAAATATTTTTTATTTTGTTTAATAACAGCTGGTAAAATTTCGAGTTGTAAGGCGGTACAGGTTTCTACATCATTTTAAAGAATGCAATTTTACATGGCAAAATACAAAATTTGAGAGGAATTGGTTAAATAGTTCTTAAGAAATTGAATTTTGAAAAAGTTGTATTTTTGAAATTTTATTTCTCAGAAACTATTTGACTGATTTCTCTCAAATCTATTATGCCATGTAAAATTGCATCTTGATCATTTAAGCACATAAATATATGTTTCTTTCCAAAATAATTAATGCATTATGGACAGCATTTTAGAATTTATACAATTAAAAAATTTATGACCTAGTTGTTCCTTTTGTTCAGATTTGCATAAAAGAAGTTGTACTTAATACTAAATAGTATTTAGAAATACAATGCATTCTTATTAATTTTATGTATTTAACCACACAAATGTCTGTTTCTTTCAAAAAGAGTAAATACATTACATACAACGTTATAGAACTTATACAATTAAAAAGGTTTTGACCTAGTTGCTTTCTTTCTTTTTAGATTTTCAGAAGAGAAGAAAAATATATCAATGCAGTTCTTGTCCATATTCAAATTGTAACAAAGCAAAAATGGCTAGACACTTGAAAGTTCACACTGGCGAAAAACCATTTCAGTGTGCCCAGTGTTTGAAGTGCTTTGCTCAAAAATGTCATTTAAAATCGCACATGTTGATTCATTTTAAGGAACCTTTGTATCAATCTGGCTAAACTAACAGTGCTATTTGTAAATATTTATTTATGGGATTTGTCATTGTATAATCACAGTACCACCTCGATCATCCAAGTCTTATTCAGAATTATTTGATATATTTAGGAAGAATCATTATACATTAAAGAATTGTTCAAAGCTGAACTGAATTGTTAAAAAGGTTGGTAGTAACTTTCATGGTGCATAGCGTTTTTAAAAAGTGCTTAAAGGTGCTTATTTTCGATTTTCTTTTTTAAAAGCCCTTAAAAGTGCTTTTTTCATTGGGTGTTTTTAAAAAGTGCTTAATTTTTCGAAAATGAGGTTTTTTGGCGAAAATCGACATGTATTATGTAAAAGCGTTCTTTCCACATTGTTCTATTGAACGTTTTCACAATTCATTCAACTGCAATCTGTTTCGGTGTACCGTCGGTCCAGTATGAAAGTGCCAATCCTTTTACATCTTTGATGAAATACTTGCGAGTCCGCATGTGCGTCAACTGAACTGTTATTTTATTATGATCATATTAAGTCTTTGAAAATTATTTTGCTTTTTGTTAATGTATATAGTGCTTAAAAATATTTTTTGAGTGTTAAAAAGGTGCTTATTTTTTGTTGAAAGATTTGGCTATGCACCCTGACTTTGCTTGCGTTTTAAAAGTTAAGTAATTTGGAGCGCATGCCACTGGCTCTGTATTACAGATTTTGCCCATTTCCTTGCATAATCCCTCTTTTTATTTTTACTTGTGTTGTATAATTTCATTATTATGACTTCCTCTTCGCAAAAAGAAAGCCTGTTATATTGTTATTAAAAAAAGCAGGGTTTTTATGATGAAAATTGTTTTTAAAAAATTTTACTTCTAAAATCAGAATATTTCGCTTATCTGATTGAAGTCTGGTCCCTTCGGTTTATCGAGGTTCTACTGTATTGAGATGTTTTTTGTATAAGATATCCATTTTTAATTTTGTAAAGTAAAAAATAAAACTTTAATTTTACTGAAATGTTTCTTATTTTGTTTATTTTTTGTATTGTTTTATTCAAAATTGACATACAATGCAAGCATTTTATTAGCTTAAATGCAAAGATTCTTATTAAAAAAAAGTTTGAATCCTTGTAAAATTTATTTCTTGACTTTCATGAATATCTCGAAGAAAGGTGAGAGTTCAATCATTTATAAAACAGTTGGTCTAATGGTGAAAAATATTTTCTCAACTTGACCCTACTTCCGTAGTTCATTTCCGGCCTTTGCAATAGTCATGTCAATAGCCTTTCCAATAGTCCAATAAGATATTAGTACTTTGTTATATATTGTAAAAGTAATATATGAAGAAGATATTTAAAGTCTTGTTATTTTTTCAACATTATTTTTTATTACTGTATACATCTTATTGTACTAATACTATTATGATATTCATGAATTATTACTGTTTTTATTTATTAAATGGTATTAAGAGATTTATTGCATTTTTCATAATTTAAAGCAATGAATTTCCATTTTCATCAGAAGTGTTAAATATTTATTTAAATTTCAAAATCATACAGTTTATCATAAGATTTTCACAAAGATACTCTTTCTCTTGCATAGGCACTCTTTCTCTGCACCAAGGAAGTAAAATATATCGATGCAATTTTTGCCACTATGTGCATTTTAACAAGTCCAAAATGGCCAGACACATGAAATTTCACACTGGCGAAAAACCCTTTCAGTGTTACACATGCGGGAAGTGTTTTACTCAGAAGTGTGATTTGAAGAGGCACATGGTTACTCATGTTAACAAGCACTGGTTGTAGACCCATCTAATGTTAATATTGTTACAATAATGTAAATGTTATTTTTGGATGATCTTTTTGTAGTAATTTTGTTTGTTTTTCTGACATTTATAAAATTTTATCTTCTTTTTTTCTATATAAATGGCTCTTAGAAAAATAAATTATGATGTTTGTTAAAGTTTTTTCTATCTTTTTTTTTAAATCTTTTGCGGTACTAAGTTTTGCTGTACTTCACAAAAACTTCTTAGTAAAAGTAAAATACAAATACTCTTATTTATTTAGACATGAAAATCAAACAATTGTAAGATTTTGACAAAGTTAATCTTTTTTTTCTTTCAGATCTATTCAAAGGAAGTAAAATATATCAGTGCAGTTTTTGCAACTACTCGCACCTTAGCAAGTCGAGAGTAACCACGCACATGAAATTTCACACTGGGGAAAAACCATTTCAATGTGCCACTTGTCAGAAGCGTTTTACTCAAAAGTGTGATCTAAAAAGACACATGATCATTCATTTTAGAAAACATTGATTAAAATTGCGTGTCTAAATTTATACATAACCTGTCCAGTTTCAGTGTCATTTGTAGATGTTAGTTTCGAGTGATGTCTTTTGTGAAAATTTAAATGTTTTTTTGGAAATTATATAATTCTATCCTTTTCCTATGTTATACATATTTAAAGAAAATAAATTACAATATGTACTCAAATTTTTCTATTTTGTTTATCTTTTGTAATATTTATTATAAATCTATATACTTAAGAAAACTCTCATTGTGAAGTGGAATTGCACATCCTTGAAAAACAAAATGCAGCACTGCCCTGATTTGACAACACTCGCCTAATAACAAATTTCACTTTATTGTTGTAGTCATTTTACCATTAGTCATTACTAAGAAATCATTAACTTTTTAAAAATTATCTTGCAATATTAAGGTGCAAAAATATTTTTTATCCTTTTTTTTAATGTCTTGCATGAATTTTTTTTTAATTTTAAAGCCTCTTTGCATAACAGTATTGTATATAGGTTTACTTTTTTTTATTAATCAGTGCTAGTTTTTAAAATATTTTCTGATATTTTTTCAACAATATCTTTAATTTTATGATGAACTACTGACGTATTGCCAAATTTTTTTGTTGTGTTTGTATAAATTTTTTTTGTACTACTATATTCCATACAGTATTCGTTTAGCCCCAAAAAAAAAGTTATGTTTCCTGTTTGTGATTGTACTTATTTGTACTAATGAAATGAATGTAAAATGAAAATGAAATGGTGGTTCTGTGAACATTACTTTTAAAAAGAAATTTTAGGATCCTTGTAGAAAATTATACATATTAAGATTACTGATTAATATTTACGTTAAGAAAAGTGAATTCAAAATCTTAAGAGTTTTATGAAATTGAAATCGTCATAACTGGGTTGGTTGCTGAGTGATACTTGTTGTTTCTAATAAATGCTTTTGACCTTTTCTCAGTTTCTTGTGACAATCAAACAGGTTTCGTTATTTCTTCGCTCACTTTCTCCCTCAATAGCTGCTTGCAGTACAGGTTTTCTTATTTTCTGGTTAAATATTAATTTGTAATCCCTAATGTTTGTACTTTTTTAACATATATTTTAAAAAGATGTTGATTTTAAAATACCATTTACATCCAAGCTCTTTCTGAAACTTGATATTCAGAACAAATTTTAATTCAAATTTGTCTGGAACCAACTGTGCAAGTTAGCTTTAAAAAAAGATTTGAATGTTTTTTTTAAAAAAAAAACTCTTTAGTTATTAGGTATTTATATGATTTCTGTTTCTTTCAGATATGTTTAAAAGTACTCAACGATTTCAATGTAGTTTTTGCACTTACACAAGCCTTTACAAGTCTAAAATGGCCAGTCATTTTAAAGTTCACACTGGTGAAAAACCGTTTCAGTGCCAAGCTTGTCAAAAGTGTTTTTCTCAAAAGTCTGCTTTAAAAAGGCACATGATTATTCACATAAGAAACACTAGTTGTTAACACCTGTCTGAATGGTCACTGTTATGTATAAGCAAGTACTTCTAGATGTATACTTTCTAATAGAAGAATATATTGTTAATACATTGTAATTCATCTATTGTAATTCCTTGATGAACATAAAATTGTGTTTGATAAAGATACTTTTGCAAATTGTTTTTATTTTAAAAGGTCTGTTTTTAAAGGCATTACTTATATATAGAGTGTTTCAAATAAAAATAATTCAACAGTTACTAATGATAGGAATTTAGCAGGGGTCTGTCAAGGTTTTTCTAAGAGATACCTATTTTGTGAAAATTTAGACATAATTTGTGAAAATTTAGACATAATTTGTGGAAATTAAAAATTATATTAAAAAAATATGGATTTATCGTTTCTTACGGGATACAAAAATAAAATTTTAAGAAAAAGTAGTTTGTGAAATTACCATTTTTCCAAAAGTTGAATTTGCGACCACTAGAAGGTAGTAAATTTGGCCTGGACAGACCCCTGTTTAGAAAAGTGTTCATTAATGAATTATGTACTGAAAAGTAACTAATTTGTTCTTCTTGCTACAACTTTTTCTATCATATGATAATTATTTGATGAAAAAAAGTTTTTTTTATTTTTTTGCTCTTTTTTTATTCTATTTATTGCAATTCATTTTGTCAAAAATTGCTTTCAGAAACTAATTATTAATAGCTATTAATAATTAGCCTTTCTATTGTAAAAGCTACATTGAAACTGTTTAAAATAAAATGAATAAATTTCTGTTTTTAAACTCTGTCTTTCTTTTCTGTTAAATTTTATTTATGTATGTGATTATTGAGAAAAATATTTTGTACTTTATATATTTTGAATATTATATTTATACAATGTTATGTAAGAAATAATTAAGTATCAAAAATCGTAAAATATTAAATATCCTTTTGAAGAATAAGTAATCTCTAAATATATATTTTATTTCAATTCAATAATATTTTAAAAGCTTTTTCTCTGAAATGGTACGACATAAAATATAATTAATTCATTATTTTTTGTTTGAAGGTAAGATGAAATGATATTAATGATTAATAAATAATCCATTAGCGTGTGCTTAGGATTTTGCCTAGTAATATACATTTATTATCAAAGTTAAATCATACTTTTATAATTTTTGGACATCCTAAGATGTAACAACAAAATGGAAGGGAGATATTGTCCTGATCTCAAATAAAAATGACTACAAAGTAATTTCTTGTTATTATTGAATATCCATAACACGACTACGAATTCCACATGATGAAAAAATGTGCAAATTATTTATCTACTTGCTTGTGAGTCCCAAATTTGCCAAAATTCTGACTGCTTCAGGTATTTAAATTTTTTATGAAAATTTCAATTTCTTTTTATTCATTTTTATTGAAGAAAATAATTTTTGTCTTACTACTGTTCTACTTCTCTTGGCATATTTGCTAGGAATTTTGTACTAAAAAAAAAAAATTATGATATATGAGAAATTATTTATTTTTTCCCCCTATTACTTACATTACTTAGTATATTATTTTTTGCAAAGCAGTTAAGATCACATAAATAAACAATTTCTTTTTTTATTTCTAGTTTTTTTTAATAGTGCAGAAATTTTTAAGCTTTATGCTTTTCTTTGTATGTGTGTTACATGCCTCATAAAAAAAAATTTTTATTTTTCAGAACAACCAAAGACATTTGAAATACATCGATGTACTGTTTGCAACTACTCTACTATGTTGAAGGGAGCTTTAACCAGGCATATCAGGATTCACACTGGCGAAAAACCCTATCAATGCAGCTTTTGTAAAAAATGTTTCAACCAGAAGTGTAATTTAAACAAACATATGATTACTCATTTTAATTCATCATATACCAACGTTTAAGAAACACAGCATACCATTTAAAAAGCAACTATTATTGTTAATAACAGCTTTAGATTACTAAATAAAATGAGAAAAAAAAAAGAATTTTGACGAAACTATTTCTTTCATACAAATGTGTGTTGATATTACAGTGGCATGGTTAGGATTTACAACCCCTGGGCGCAAATTTAGTTTTTACACCACTTTGCAATAGGATATCAGGCTTACAGTACCCATTTGGTGCTAATTTTAGTTTTAGATTACATAAAGCGTGAAATCCACCTAACTTGGCATTGGGCTTTTAATTTTTACATTGAATAAGATTTTCCGCCTTTTAAAGAAGATCTTTTAAAACTATATAACTTGATATCATTGTTAATTTTCATTTTATTCTCTTTAAAAGCTATGTTTTTAATGCAGATTCTATAAGATTTAGATGGTTCTAATTGTATTTATTGTTTTTGATCAATGGAATGATCAGCGTTTGTTTTAAGTTCTTTTGTCATTTAATGTGATGCAAATTTGTTTTAAATGAGTAGTAGAAACTAATGTGCAAAACCTACTACCATAATAATAATGAACAGTTTTTAAGTAAATTGGATAAAAATTTGATGAAGTCATGAAACTTATAATTAGCAAATAAAGCTGAGGATATTTAAAAAAAAAACGTATTCTGGAGTTCTTTTTCATTTATTTTTCAAGAATTTGGTATCCTTTTCAAGCTATGATATGTGCGTTATACAATAGTACTTACCTTTGACTGAAAATGTATTACATATAATTATCATGTTATCAATTACTTTTATAGGGAGCAAAGCATTTTCAAAAAGTGCTTTAAGGTGCTCATTTTTGATTTACGTTTTATAAAAACCCCTAAAGGTGTTTTTTTTTATTCGGGGTTTGTAAAAAGTGCTTAATTTTCTTTTCTTTGCATTATCGATAGTCATTCTAAATTACAAAAAATAAATGATTCTCACAATTTTCTCTGCAATATTTATCAGAAACTAGTTATTTTGTCATGTTTATTTAAAATCTTTGAAAATGTTTTTGAATTTTAATGATTTTATGTTTATAAACTAAGAACTTTAAACAATAGAAAAAATTAATTTTCATTACTGCACAGATCCTAATTCTGTTTTTTTTGGGGGGAAATGATTAAAAATATTTTTTGAAGACACATTATCCTAATGTTGATTGTTATTGTAGTCATTATACAAATCATGTCCAACAATTACTAGTCTAGTTGTATAGTTAATATGTTTATAATTGATAATTTATTATAAATATTCATGAAAATAAGTTAAAACTTTTTATTTTTTAGAATTTTCCAAAAAGTTCCAAAGGTGTCAATGCAGTATTTGATCTTTTTCGGTAAAGCATTATAAATGTACAATTTGTAGCAAAGTATTTGCTTGGAAATCCAGTTTAAAAAAAACATTCTTTTATATATTATAAAGGAAAGTCTTTAAAATTTTAGTAAAATTGTTACATTGCTGTTGTATGATACTTTGTGCAGACATAAAATTACAATTGTTTCAATTTAGTATTCATTAAAATATTTTGAATTATATTGTAAAAGTTTTTACTTGCTAACTATAATTTATACTAGCTTGTACTCTTATAATAGTATAACAAAATGTTCTTTTTTGTAGTTTATGGTAAAATAAATTGCTCTAGTGTCCTTAATATAACTCTTAACAAACAGATCGATATTAAGTATTTTTCGATGAATTTGTTGAAAAAGGTTTTCTTGATTTTGCCTTAAGACAAACAATCGAGAAATAATCTATTGGTTAAATCTTGTCTTAAATATTAATATGGTTTCCATTTATTTGCAATCTTCTATTTTCATCTATTTTCCAAATTTCTTAATTATTTTTTTATTTAGCCATCAATTTTTTGTAGCTGCTATAGTATATAAAAATTTGGGGTATTTCACTTTTAAAATAATTTTTATCAGAAATTTTTTCAAGTTAAAGTATTAAAAATAAGATTTAACTTGAGAACCCACCTTTTTGGAAAAAAATAGTAATAATTTTTATTGCTATTTTATTATTCTTTTTTAATAAATTTTGTATTCTCTATTACAATTTACGTATTTTATGTATTTTTCTTTCACTTTATTTAATAAAATGAAAATCTGAGCTTAATTAAAAAATTGTGATATTATAATTTTTAATATGGAAAGATGAGAGAGAAAGAGGTACATTTGAATGACTTTTGAGCTAATTACCATATTTTTCTATACTAGTATGCTATCTTAATGGTTCAAGAGATCAACCTTAAATGTGCATATTAATTTAGTGCAAATGATATTGTAAGGTATGGAACCAGGCAGAAAATCATACTTTTTCTGAATAAATATCCTTTTTTTCCTTAACAATTTCTAATTTTTCTTTGCTAATTTTGCCATACATCAAATACTTTTTTTAGAGTAAACAAAGTATTTTTTCTTAAAATTTTATAGCTTGTCTTTTCAAATAGGACTCTATGCAAAAAAAAAATTTTTATTATAAAAATTATTTGAATATTATTATTTTATTTATTTTTAAATTTTTGTTTTGACCACAAGAGAATTTCTTGTAGCAACTTTTTTCCCTATTTCTCTTTTTGCTTTCCTTTTTGTGTACATAGTTACTGGCTTTCTTTAGATATAATTAAAGCTTTATACCATCTTGTTATCATTATTTCAAAATGAATTTTTGGCAATACTATTACCATTCACGAAAAACATGTATTCTATTATCATTCATGTTTTAATAATTTTTTTCTTTATATATAATTGGACAAAATATGTTTAATGTATAATGTTTGGTTTATCAACGTTCTAACCTGCCCCTTCTAATGATACAAATATTGTTCCGTTTGTCAGACACTTTACTACTATGAATTGATTATTTTTCTATTAACATTTTATTACCATTTTAGTTTGAAATGTTTAATAGCAAAAAATGGCCTTAAACTTGGACACTTTAATAATTTCTCATATTAACCACTTCAGAACTGTGATTGTGCAACTCTCCCATAACGACTCGCAATATCACATGTGAAACAAGTCTTTTTAACTCTAGCGGGCTTAAATCACATGGATGTGACCTCGATATAGTACTCTCTTATTACATCTCGTATTAACATGTACATGTATATACAAACTCTGAGATTTTCCCTTCACGGCCTACAATATCACATATGAAACGAGCAGGGCTCGAAAAACCTCCCGTCTTCAGCAGCCAAAAATTGCCGCTGAGGACTGGCGGACAATGAATCTCTCGAATCCGACGTCCACGCAGACGGCCATTTTCATAAGAGAATTAAATTATTCCATAAAAGAAATAGTAGGGAACCGATTATCCGGAACGATCGGGACCATCGATATTCCGGATAACTGATTTTTCCGGTTTTCTGAATCGCTGCAAAAAGCCGTTTTTTTATTGTTAAACCCAACAAAAAAAAATTTGAAATAATTTTAAAAAGAAGAAAAAACGATGAAGTAATACACTGATAATTATTACCAAAATGATTGTAAGAAAAACATCTTTAAAAAAAGAACGAAAAATCCTAAAATCTTATGAGGAAAATTTTTTTTTTAAAAATAAATAGCGGGAAAATTTGTCGTATTTCGTTCCGGTTTTTTGGTTTTCCGGTTTTCTGATTTCCGGATAACGGGTTCTGTACTGTACTAAGTTTCTATTAGTAACCTAGTATTTCTTTTATTACTGTGTAATATAATCCAAGTATTTGTAATCCTAGTAACTACTAATTCATTGTGCAATTTATATAAATGTTTGTAATAAAAAGGAAAAAATTGTATTTTTATCTGTTTAGAAGCTACGGGTTAGTTTCAAAGGAGGACGGATGCATTGTTGGACCAGCCGTCCTCAGGGACGGGTAAAATTTCTGAGTTTTCTCGAGCCCTGAAAACGAGTCTCTTTGACTTGCGGACCAAGACCACATGGACGTAATCTCAATATTATACTCTCATTACATCTTGTATTAGCATGTATACGTATGTTCTCTTCAATGTGTATAAACTCAGAGTTGGCGAATCTTAGAAAGCATTTCTTTATCTGAGGGGGTTAAAAGAAAGTTCCTAGGAAGTATTTTTTTAATAGTAAGAATTGGAAACAATCATTAAATATTGTAAAGTGGGATTCTTTTATAGCCTTTGCTTTCTTTTTCAGATCTTAAAAAGGGTTATAGAATATATCAATGTTCTATATGCTTCTATTCAACACATTTCAAGTCTGATTTCACCAAGCACATGAGAGTTCACACTGGTGAAAAACCCTTTCAGTGTACCATTTGTAATAAGTGCTTTGCCTCACCCTCTAATTGGAAAAGACATACTTATACTCATAATAGGAAATCATTTTTATGATTTATAACGTAAATAACAAGTGTTATTCATGAATGTTAATTATGGTTTTTTTTTATTGGAAATATTATTTTTTATTTTAAACCATGTTATAATAAGATAAAATGTATACAAATAAAAATCTGTGAGTTTATCTTGTTTGATTTACTCTTTCTTTTTTAACCTTCCTATTAAAGCACATACAGTGAAACCTCTCGGGAGCGACCATTTTTTCGTTACACAGCAAAATGGCTGTTAATGGTGGTTGGTCCTTCTTAAAGGCTACCTCCATTGACTTCAAAATTTTTATCGAAGGTACCTGATTTTTCATAAATGATTTTAATTTTAGTCAGTGTCATTTTCTTGGTGCAGAAATGCTACGTCTGTTGTAGTTGTGAGAAACAGATCTATGAATAAAATTTAGCGTCTATAAAAATTATCCCAACTGATAAAATTATGTGTAAGAATTTATTTACCAATTATGAATGATAAATGTATTTTAAATAAATATGTTTTTTGTTTAAGTTTGCATTTAATTTTGTATCATAAAAATTAATTTGCCTTAAAAGATGAGAAGATATTTGTCTGTTTGATATGTTGGTTTTTTTCTAAAATAACTTTTTTCTAATTAAATTTTCAACTCTAAAAGTAAATCATTGACAGCATCGTCTTAAGTGCATTCTGACTGCAACATGAGGTTGTAACATGACGTATTGTGAAAAAGAGCTCTCTAAATAAGAGCCTCATGCAAATATACTGAATACATTTTAATCTACTTATTTGTTTTGTTAAAAATTCTGTTTTGATGAAAACATCAAAAAAATCAATCAAACATCAGAAAAATCTGCATTTCCTTATTTGATCGTTTTTGCATTTAATGCAGATGTTTGTCCTGTTGCTGGGAGAGTTTTAAATGGTCTCTCCTAAAAGTTTTCTTCAACACTAAGTCTATGGAAAAAATTCTGTTCCTTTCAAGATTGGACTTAAATAGAAGTGGTCTTTCCTGGAGGTTTCGCTGTATATATATTTTTAAAAATGTTATTCTGAAGATATTTTTCATTATGTAAAGTGTACCTGATTTTCAACTGTACAAGTAATGAGTTGATACTTAAAAATTGTAACGCAAATCAATTATGATACCTTCTTAACATTTATTTCGAACGCATGTTTTAAATTTTCATGTGCTTCAATTTGTTTTCTAATTTGGCCTGGATAAATAATACTTTTTCACATTTTCTTACATTTCTAAGGAATCTTTGGATTTTACTATTAGCAAATATATTACTAAAACTAAAACTCTGCACAGTCTGATTGCTTTTCTATTAATTTTTTTTGAAGAAATGATTATGTATTGTAAAAATATGTAGAAAAAATGTATTTTTGCTATAACCTTTTGTCTTTCTTTTCAGATTTTACCAAAAAGTTTAGAATGCATTATTGTACTATTTGCTCCTATTCAACATATGCCACTACTAGTTTAGCCAAGCACTTGAGAGTTCACAGTGGGGAAAAACCCTTTCATTGTACAATTTGTGATAAGCGCTTTGCCTGCCCTTCCAATTTGAAACGACATACTTTCATTCATAATAAGAAATCGTTTTTGTGATTTATATAAATTACAACAAGTGTTATTTCTAAATGATAATTTAGGTAATTTCTTTTATAAAATTGCTTAACTTTAAGGGATGATATTAAAAAGTAAACTGCTTACAAATGAAATTGATGTTGGATTTACTGTTTCTTAAACCTTCCAATTGGTGCGAGCATATGTAAGAAATTTCCTTATTTGGCTACATATTTGTTGTTCACATAAATTATTCCTGATTAAAAAGTCTTTCATTTGCTATACAATTAACATTGGCTAATCTTGGCACTTAAATTTTATGGCAGACTGTAGATAGAACTACTGGCTAAAATTTTACTAGTAATAAAAATAGACCCTTATAGTTTTTAAAAATTTTGTGTGAAGGTTATGTGTTGAAAATATGGAGAAAAAACAATATGGTTCTTTTAATGCTTTTCTTCTCATGTTTAAAAAAAATTAAAATGCATCAATGTAGTATTTGTTCCTCTTCAACACCTGCCTCAACTGGTTTAATCAAACTGGTGAAAAACCTTTTCAATGTATGACTTGTAATAAATGCTTTGCTAATCCTACTGATTTGAAAAGACATACTTCCATCCATGATAATTCATAGTTTTTGTGATTCATGTTTATAACAAGCATACTTCTATTCATGATGAAACATGTTTTTTATGTATTTGTGTAAAACATGCATGGATTTATGTAAATAACAAGTGTTCTTCAATTTTGTTTTTAATCAATGTCTTTTATTAAATTTTTTGCTGAAGGAATGTTATGATATTAAATATTTGTGAATAAAATTCCTCTATTTTATTTTGTTTAATTTACTGTGAAAAAGTTCCTTCTTTATTTTTAAAAATATTAACTTTTTCATCTGGTTAAAAAAAGATATCTGTAATCATAGCTTGATACTCTATGTAACTAATTATTTCCTCCAATGCTTCATGTCGTTGATTTGCTTTTAATATTTTAATTTTTGTTCAAAGATTATTCTTTCGCGAAGAAAATTTAATCCGTCATTAGTGTTCTTTATTTAATTATCACTGTTCCATGAAAATTGGTTACTAAAATTTGTGTCTTAAGGAATTTTTAACGTTAGTAAGCTTCAATTATTAGGAAAATGTTTTAAAAATAAAATCTCCTATTAGTTTCTTTGCTTTATGATAAGCATATTTTTTTTATTTTCAAAGTAAATAAGATGTTGATAATTTATTTAGTTAAGTTCTTATGTAAAGATTTTTTCTGAGTTTCTTCTCAGGTAACATGGTGTAGCATTCGTCATAAATATTTACACTGATTGATTTTGGCATATTAAGTGCATGTTTCTATTTATCGCACTATAATTATATCCAGTTCTTTAGCCGCCAAACTGTATTCAACCAAGGCATTTTGAATGTGTTTAGTTGATATTTTTTCCCATTTTTGTTTAGATAACTGTTATGAAAATTGTTGTGAAAACTTATATTTTTATTTCAATATTTTGGTTATTTTATTATTATTTTTTCTAAATACAGTTGTTTACAATATCATTAATCCCTGCGCAATTTCATCATAATTTACACTGTTAATTAGTTTTGTTACTTAATTTTTAGCTTGTGTGGTATGTTTTTTATAAACTAAATAGTTAATACAAAAAGTTGCTATTTTCCTTTATCAGAATCTAAACGGTTTTCTTAAGATAACAGAAAAAAAAAGCATTCTTATAACTTGTCCTTTTATTTTTCAGAATATTCCAAAAAACCTAGAAGACATCAGTGTACTATTTGTTTATATTCGACCTACTTTAAGGCTGACTTAACTAAGCACATCAGAGTTCACACTGGTGAAAAACCTTATAAGTGTGTCATTTGTAACAAGGGATTTGCCTGTCCATCCAATTTAAAAAATCATTCTTTCACTCATTATAAGAAACAGATTTTTGAATTTTCTAAATAGCAAAATGATACATGTGTATATCATTTTAAATGTTTGGTTTATTGTTGCTGTTAAAAGAAACAACTGAATACAGCTTATTGTATTTCTTACCTATTTAAGATCTTTTTGTACCTTGTGTGAAAGAGAAGGGTTTAGTAAATGTTTTCTATGGAAGATATTATTGATTTGAATTCTGTTTCATGTTTAGCTTTTGTTGTTTATGGTTAGATAACTCATTCAAGCATGAAGAACTGTTTTATTATGATTATAAGTTGGTTCTCTTTAATCTTTGACTAGTCATTATGTATGCTCTAAAGAATGTACATAAATCTTGAAGCTTGTATATGTCATAGCTGCAAATAAAGTGTTTTAGTTATTTGCGCATAATCTATAAAATAAAATAAAAACTGAAAGCATATTTAATAAGCTACTAAAGTATTTTCTAATCTATGAAATGCTATATAAGTTCTGATGTGCTTTCAGTCAAAACCAAACTGTAGCTAAAAAAACACAAAATACATGTATATTTGTATCCCAATAACAAAAAACCACAGCAGTTTTCACACTTAAATAAAAAAAATGAATTTTGGGCTGCACTGGCTTTGAAGTAGAACTGACTTTCAAAGCTGGAAATGAAGGGGCTGTTTTAGCAATTTCTTTTAGAAAGTGTCCTGCACATTATTACTGCACTTGCAGACTTTTTGTCTAGGTTTTATTTTTAAAAAGCAAACAAATAAATGGGGAAATATTGTTACACTCCGTTTTAAAGCATCTCCAAACTTGTTTCGAATAAAAATTACAAAGCTGAATTCAGAGAACACAGCAAATAAGAAAATCATGTTTTTTCTGTTACATGAATACAAGCTTAAGTAATTATCATTTATTCCATTTTTGCAGTATCATAGTATAACATTCAACTTAAATTTAAGCAACGTAATGTTTTTATGTATAATTTTTAAGGACCTTATATTTGCAAGTTTGCTACACGCATGTTAAATTGAGCTGACTTTTTACAATAATAATCTCTGCCTGACTGTGTTGAAGGCGCAGATGCGTCTAAACTTTTGAAGATTCGCTCTGTAAATTCTGCAGCTGGAAAAAAGTCTATAAGATTTTTTAGGACTTGAGTCTGTCACTTTAAAATCAAAATTCTTCTTTTTAGTAAAACTTTGCATTTTTTAATTTTGTTTATTAATTTAGACTTAAAATTGCTCTTAAAACTTTTGACATTAAAAAAATCTAATCTTGGCATTTTATCTCCAAAGATGTCAGTTTCATTGTTTTGCTGTAATGAATTCATTATTGCAATGAAATTTTATTAACCAATTCAATGTTTCATTTTCCTTGCATTGGCAGTAAATCAAGCTTTCCTCATAACTGTATTCGCTATCGCAATGTTCGAATATACCATCTGGGGGAGAAGACCGGTTCCATGGTTTGACCCTTCCCTCTCCTCCTCTTTTCAGTTGCACAGGAATGTACTACAATATTTTTCCCTTTCTAAATATATTTCATATTTGATTGTAACTAAATATTTTTTCAATTTTTCACGATGCTTTCTTTTGAACCTATGTTCAATATAGTTTTCAATTCCATATAGTTTCCTAAATTAAAAGTTTTTAATCTATTTGAGAATAAAGACAGAAACTAACGTACTACCTTCTCCTATGACTCTCCATCCACTAATGGTGAAAGCAAAGTATTGGCATAGGTAGAGAGTTCTGCTCTATGCCACCTGTAGCCCCATTTTGATTGCTTAATGAATAAAATGCAAAACAAATTTGCTTAGACCCAGAACAGGTTATTGTATTGTAAGAAATCAAAAGTGTATGGCAAATTGATGTCTTGATTCAATATGCTAAACCATTTTGTATAAACAAAAATTAAATATTGCAAAGTATTCTATGTTTTTACTACAGTAAACTTAATACCAATTGCAGAAAAAATTAGTTCACAATGTTTAAAATCATGAATTAAAATTACAATAATTTATAATGTCCATTTTCTTTTTATTAACAATTTCTTTATTTTTGTAGGATTCTTCCTGAAAGACATCCTTCAAAAGTCTCAGTGTTCGTATTGCAGCTTCTCAAGCCATGCCTCAACAGATTTAACCAGACACTTAAAAACTCATAAGGGTGAAAAAATATTTCAATGTTCAAACTGTCCCAGATCTTTTAAACGGAAGTATCTTTTAGAACAGCATAAGACAATTCATTTTCCTTTGTGATGTGTGCACGATGTTATTTTTATTTCAGAAAAACATTAATGGCCACAAATTGTTACCCTGCTTTTTAAAACATTTTTGCAAGTACAGTTTTAATCATAATGCTGTTCTGAAATATTGTTTTCTTACTCAAAGTAAATGCTTCTTTTCTCAGGCCATCCATAAATCTAAAAATTTGAACCAGACTGTCAATTTCTTTAAATTTTTTTTCATTTTTAAATAACTAATAAGAAAAAGGTTATTTTATGATCCAACATTTTTAATTTTTCTTAGTACATTAGTTAAAGTTCAAGCTTTTAATTTAATCCATAAATCTAAATATTTTAACCAAACTGCCAATTTCTTTAAATATTTGTTAAAAAATTATTTTATGATCTAAAATTTTTAATTTTTCTTAGTATGTTAGTTAAAGTTTATGTTTTTAATTTATCTTTTCTTTATAAATAGTTTTAAGAATATAGCATTATTTTACTTTATTTGATATATTAATAGTTATTGAACTTAGTTCCAGGTACATTCTGGTCATACATGCCAATTCTTTTACTTTCGTTACTTAAAATAAATCTATAAAACTCGTAATTTTACTTGCATTTTGTTACTTTTTAAAATTTAGTATTTTTACTTTTTTTTGGGTGCTATCTAATGGATGTATTCAATATACTTTGTACTTAAAAAGTTGCCCTAGTTGCACCTTAGTTCATAGATTAATCTGAAATAAATACTTCAATTTTTGTTTAGAATTGTGCATTTGCTTTTAAAAATGTTTGCAGACTTCAGAAACTTACTGTACTTTGTTTTGCTATAATGTATCAATCATAATAATAAAAAACTTTTTTAGTTATTATACGCATTGAAACAAAACATTTATTCACACGTTAATTATTGTAGTTATCTAATTAAAAATAATAACTAATAATTAGTACTATTTGTTACGATACATTTATAGGCTTTTTTTATTATTTTACTTTTACAAGATTTTTCAATAAAGGCAAAAGACATAGCTGTTCGTTTTGCAGTTATTCAAGCGATTATACAACAGATATTACCAGGCACTTGGGAACTCTCACTGGAGAAAAACCATTTCAGTGTATGATTTGCAATAGATGTTTTAATCAGAATTCTATTCTAAAAAGTCATATGTCAACTCATTTTAAGAATCATGCTTTGTGATGTTTCAGTTTTTGATAGGTGTGATACCTGATCTCTTCAGTTCAACTTCTTCATATTATGAAAATTTAATAAAATTTGAAAGTATTCTCTATTTTTGTTTGAAATTTTTACTATATTTTTAAATGGCATAAATTTGTAAGCATTAATACTGGCCATCTACCATACAAAAAAAATTGAAGGGCAAATCATGAAACCAAAAGAAAATGCAATAATCAGCATAGCAAAAGCTTTGTGTCCATAAGGTTTCTTCTGCTTAATAACATTCTCTCTTGGATAGACAGCATAAGTTACTGCTGCTATAAATGTTTTTACACCTTTGTTTGAAATATTTCAATGTATCTTTTTGTGTTACCTGAGGTGTTAAGCCTAAATGATATTTAGTGATTATCATTTCAGTCATGTTTGTAACAATTGAAACTTTCCCTTAAAAGGAACATATATTGTAGTTTTAATGAAAAGTTCTGGTATGCAGCTTTCCTTAAAATTATTCATAAATTACTTTTGTTCGACGTGTATTTATTTCACCACATGATGTCATGATTAATTCAACCAACAACCTCTTAATAGGGTTGGTGCCATACCTTTTTATTTTAGAGTTCAGTTTAAAAGTAAAATTATTTTTTCTCTTTTCTAAACACTTTTTGTGTAAAATAAGACTAAAACTAGTCCTTCACTAATGTAATTTAATTTTTATGGTTTAAAGGATAGAGGGTTTGAGATGCCTAAATATGTCTTCACCTTTTGTTTTTTGAGCTAAAAACCAGTTTTCCTCCTTGTTATTCAATAATAAAATTATGTATAAAGAAGATATTTCCATAAATACTCAGTTAATGCAATATTGCAATGTCAAAAGAACAGAATGTGGGGAACTACATATAAAGACATTAAATTATTAGGAAAAAAATACAGCAATAAAAAATTCCATATTTATGATGACATCGGATCACAGTGACAATTTTCTATCAATTTCTTTAAATGTTTTTGCTGATGATAAATGTTAGTACTGTTAAAATTTAGACTTTTAAGAAATAATATTACATATTTCAACTTGGTAAGGTGTGATGACTTTTGTAACTGACTTATTTCTGCCTGTCTGATCTTACCAATATAGTACATATATATATTTTTATTTGAAAATTTGTTATTAATGTCAAAAGGTTGTTATATCCTATATGTCACATGCTTTGTACTTATAAGGTTTTAAATTAAACTGATGATTATTCAAAGATTATCACAGAAAAATGTTTAAAGTTAAAATAATTTTTACTGGAAAGTCATGTAAAAGGAATATATTCAGAGTTGATAGTTTTTCTAACCTTGACTGTTTTTCTGTTGTAAATTTTTCAAAACAGTTAGTCTATTGTAAATCTTATGCTATATTATTAGGACACCCTCTGTCATTATCTTGAACACCTTCTGTAATTTTTTCATTTTTTTTTCAATTTCTTTGTTAAAAGTGTTTGCTTAACTTTGTATTTATTACTTGAATAAAATAATTAAAAAAAATAAAATAATTATCGATCTACTTTTTCACCAGTATAACACTGTAAATTATTGATGTAAGTAGATTTTAAGAAAAAAACATTTTCCTTCTCCTCTGTGTCCTAATTTTACGTTAAAAAAAGTTGGCTGAACAAAGGTTTGTAATGTGGTATTAAGCAAGTTGACTGCTATTATGTATATCCAGAGAAATTTATTAGATTTTTAGGAGAAAGAATTTGAATAATATATGGTTAATATGTTTAATTTCTGTCATGTAATATATTAGTTGTGATTATAATATTGTATATTTCATTCTAAAATTTAATTAGTACTGTTTATATTCTTCTAAAAATGCAATTCTGTTGTTTTTACTGCATTTAGTAAATATAACTTTTAAAATTTCAAAAAGAAAAAAAAATTTTAATAAATATTTAATTAAAAATAATCCAAAAAAATTTTAACACTCTTTTGTTACAGTATTTTGTTTTTGCAGGATCTTTCAAGAAGGGCAAAAGGCACCAGTGCCCGTTTTGTTACTACTCAACTGTTTATTCGACACATTTAACCAGGCACTTGAGAACTCACACTGGCGAAAAACCCTTTCAGTGTGACATGTGCTACAAAAACTTTTCCTCAAAGCAAAATATGGAAATGCACAAGATCATTCATTTGAAAAAAAAACTTTTATAATAAATTGTATGTGTCATTCGATAACAATATGCAATCAAATACTTTTTTAATTTTCTTTGTTTAACAACAACTGCTGTTAACAAAAAAATTTAGACGTAGAAATTTATATTTCTTAAATATGTAAGCAAGCTTTGCATTTGGAATAATAATGTAATGTCTTGCGTAAAATAATGTTGGGTGTTTAAAAATGCTGTGTTTTGCTGAAAAAGCTTTATAAGATTGCTATTAATCTTATTTTGTTTGTGGGTTTATTTATAAAATCTATAATAATGTACAAAGCACTTATATTTTTCTTTTATTAGAGTAAATGTTTTTTTCTGTACAAAACTGCCATTAAGAAATTTATTGTAAAAATTTCTGTTTATCCATATTATGTTTAATACTTATGTGAATCTTGTAATTTGTCACAAGTGCTTAAACTTTTTTTCTAAATAAAATGCAAATGTACCTTGATTTTTTTTTAATTTACTTAAAGGAAAGATATATGTATATATATTTATATATATGAACATATTTATATATGTGTATATATTTATTTATATATATACACTACTAAACTCAGTGGCGTGACAGCCTACAGAGAGCCAAGGCCTACTGCACCCATCTCAAGTTTCTTGACCTGGGGTGCTAGTGCTGATGTTCCGGTTGGGTGGTCAGCCGAACGCGGAACCCCCAGTGTTAGTTGAAAGGCTGAGTCAACCTTGTACGGCCCGAGGATCAAACCAAGGACAAGTGGCTCGAGAGTGTGAAGAAGCGCTACCGCTCAACTATTGGGCATCTTATATATATATTTATTTATTTATATCTATACATATTAATAAAATTACGTAATCTTGTTTCAGCTCTTACTCTTGATTATAAAAATCACAATTTTAAATTTTTTATTACACATAAAGTTTCTTATTAAGAACTTTATTAGTACCTAATAAGAAACATTTTGGGTAAAAATGCTAGAAAATCTTATCCATTTATAATAATGATCTTTAATATCCAGAAATCTTTTAGTATCCTGAAACTGTTTATCTTTTGTATCACTATGTATTTGCCAATGTTAATATTTTATTGAATAAATGTTCATGTATAACTATATTTTATGCATGTATCTGTGATATTCGTTTTTTAAAATATTTTTTATCTGCCTTGAAATATTTTTTATTCTTTTTTTATGTTGTTCTTAGTTGGTGTTTATATATGATAAGAATGTAGATGTGGTCCCAATTGTCTCAGAAGATTGAATTCAGTCATTTGATCTTTTTATAGACTAGGAAACGTTTGGGTTTGATAGTTAAGAGACCACCAACAGATCCAATTTACAAACATACCTAGTAGCTTATTTGAATTCTCTACAAGCTGAGGTCTTGTTGCAATAAAATATGTATGTAAATTTTTTATGAATGATTTGAAGAAAGAGAAAACATATCTTTTATTTGAGCTTTGAAATAGCTCAATTTCTTCAAAAAAGAATTACATATGAATACTATGTGTTTACATTATATTTCATTTTATTTTTTATAAACTTTTGCATGTTGAAATGGTTTTCATAATAAATATTTAATTCGTGTAATTTAGAGTGACAAATAAAATAATTGACATACTCTTATTTTTGTAGCAAATTTGAAGAAAGGCAGAAGATACCAGTGCCAATTTTGCCACTATTCATCGAATGACAAAACAGGTTTAACCAGGCACTTAAGAAAACACACTGGTGAAAAACCCTTTCAGTGTGACATTTGTTTAAAAAGTTTTTCCATGAAACACAGTATGCAATTGCATAAGTTAACTCATTTAAGACATAGGTTCCCATAACATAAATATGTACAGTATATAATTTCAAAATAAGTCTGATACAATTGGAAAACAATACTCATAATCATATATTTAAGAAAATATTGTTTGTTTACTTCCAACTTAGAAACATTTTTACAAATTTTAAACGTATTGAAATATGTAAGTCTATAGCTGCCAACTCTACTGATTTTTTCAATGGACTGGATTTTGCCCGTTTCTACTGGTTCAATAAAAATTCTGTTTTTAGAAAATTTTCTAAAATTGCATAAGTTTCCTAAAAAAATCCCTATTCAAGTAGAATTTTTTCAGGATTATTGTTTGCTTAAATATTGAAATAAGTATTACTAATACGAAGCGAAGAGGTTATAAAAATCAGTTTAAAACTTTTTCTTCTGAAATATTCAGTTTATTTTTATTCTGAACTCTCTTTTCAAATTAATTAAGAAATCTTAACTATCTTTGATCAATTAAGTTTTTATCACTATTCAAAATTATGAATAAACATGATACGTAACATTTCAAGTATATCTTATGTCATTCATAACTGGAAAATACTGCAGATTTTAATAAGATACTGGTTACAGATCATTGAATGAAAAATTTTCAAAGTGATTACATTAATGCTAAAATTTAATTTAATTTGTCGGTTGCCAGAGATTTGCACATGCCAACAATTGTACTTAACAAGATTGCTAAAACATTTTTATAAATACTAGCTTGTATTCAATATTTTATTTTGATGACTTTTTTTTTAATAAAATTCAATTTCATTTGTTCAATAAAAAAAAATTCTACCAAGTTTTTTTTTTAAATAATATTGTACCATGTTATCAAATTGCTTATATTATACTTAAAATTTTTCCTTTTATTACATAGCTTTTGTTTTACTAATTAAATTTTAATGAATTTTTTTCTTGTAAATGTTTTTTGTTAATTTATGATTATTTTTCTTAATTTATATTTTATGAGATTTTTCTATTTGTTTTTACGAAATATTTGTACTTTGCAGCTTTACACACAATCTATAAAATTTCTTTTAATTTTTTTTAATTTCAATTTTACAAATATATATAGAAAGAGAAAGGAAACTACAACCATGGTTTTTTTTTATGATAAGACAGAAATATTTGTGTTTACATATAGAATAAAAAAAGGCATTATGTTGTTGCATATTTAGATGTTCTATAATGTATTTTTTAAGCTGTGTATATAATTCTTTAATGTGTGAAAAATGTGTTTATTTGTTTGTTGTAAACACATTAAATTATTCTTTTTACAGATGTAAAAATAATAAATGAAACTTTTATTCTACTTTCTATTTTGATTTATTCTTAGTAGTCCTATTGATTATTCATTCTTTGTTTTTAAATATTCTTGCTTATTGAAGTAAAGATATTTAGAAATGGCTACTTATACTTTTATATGATATTTATAAAAATTATTAATTTGTATCTTTAAAATAAATTGGACATGTGATATTTGATATCATAAATGCATATTTATTTTTAACTTTGATGAAAATAACCAAAATTTATCACCAAAATATAATTAAAATCGGAAATATCTTTAAATAAAATACGAATTAGTATTTTTTGTTATGTATTAAATTAAATTGCGTTATAAACAAGTTTTATTTTGTTCTTCGTACACTCTTTCTTTCTTTATCAAATGTTTCCTGTAGAAATATTATATATGATATATCATTAACATTTACTGAACTGATCTATGCATTTGAACAATTTGCTAATGATCTCAGGCATTAAGTTATTATGAAGACTGACTATAATTTACACTATTTATTTAAAGCTGTTGTCAGTGTATTATTTATGTTTTTCGATTAATGCAAGTTTGCATCTTAAGCATTTATAAATTTTTAGTTATCTTGAATTGTTCTGATGAATTGATTTAAACTTATTGAATAGAAAATATAGAATTTCGATATTGTTAAAATAAAATAAATTTATATTTTAATAATATTTCAATTATTTATTTTTTAAAACAAAAGTTTTAAATATTAATATATTTTTATATTATACATGAACTGATTATTATATGCTGTTTTTCAAATTACTGTAAATGGTTTGCAAATTATAATCTTTTTTTTTTTTTTTTTTATTTTATTTCAAAAATAAGCTATGAATTTCTAATCTTTATTTTATGAAGTCAGAAAAACAATTCTAGCAGAAAACAACAAAAAATTTTGAGATATATGTGTTAGAATGACAGCACTTAATTTATTTCTGAAGTTTTCTTAATAATTTGTCAATTTAGATTTTATTTAGATGTGGCTATTCTAACTGTAACTTTTTCTTTATTTTTCTTATTTGATTATAGGGCCTTGGGGCACTGTCAGTTTTTAGTTTAACCACTGACAACAGAAAGTCTCCTGTGTGTTAGCAGGCAGTGTATCCCCTAATGAATAACTGTCCTGCTAACACACATATTTTAAATTTTGTTGTTTTCTGCTAGAATTGTTTTTTTTTTTACTCTATAACCTAAGATAAAACAAATTTGGATTTAACTGCTTTAAGTGCTTATCTATTTTGATTTATTATTATGAATGTTACTTACTTATTCTGTCTTTTTCTGAATTTGTAAATTAGTTTCATTCTTTGATTAGATTTCTAATCTTTATATAAGTAACATAATTGGTTTTTTTTCTATAGTTATTTAATAATAATTAATTCTCGCTAATTTAATAATCTCCAAACATGTTTACTTATTCTTCTAAAAGTAGCTATTATATCATATTCTATGACGCTTTTTCTTCAACTATTTATTGCTTGTATCCAACTATACATAAAAATCTAATGATGGTGTCGCAGGTTTCCATAGTTGTTGGTGCATTTTTATTGGCCAGAAAATCACTTGGTAGGATCCAGTTTTCCCACATTAATTTTCATATTGGTTTGGCTGTTATCAGCATAAAATTGATATAAGCCATAAAGGTATTGTTTTCCTATAAATATTTTTGTATCCCTAATTTAAAGGTATTTACCTTTACTGTTATTATTACATTTTTAATATTGTTTGTTTTCAAAATACAGTGTCTTTTATTTTAATATAGAATTAGTGTGTATGTCACTGTTTCTTATTTCCTTGAAAACTTCCTAGTGGTATTGATTACAACTAAATGTTTGTGCTTAGTTGTGAAGTTGTTTTAAAAATGTTATCCAAAATTATTTGAAAATCAAAGGGGAGAAAATGGGGAAAATTAAATGAAACTTGTCACAAAAGTGGTGTTTGGGTCGTATTTTGAAGATAACTAAGTTTTGACAAATCAATTACTTGAAAACTAGGTTCTGCATGAAAGTTATCACACAACGAAGATGAGTAATGCTGTGGAAATACAGTTCCTCTCTGTGCACTTCAATTGTTTTCTCGGAATCTGATTTCATTGACAAAAACCTTTCCCTTCCCCCTTGATCTTCATGGATAAGACAGATGATATGGTATCATGATAGTAACTATAATGAGATTAGGTTACGCGGTACAGTTCCAAACTGTTTTATTTTAAAATGCATTCTTATCTTCCACAGTGTAGATTCATATTTAATTCATTAGAATATTAGTGATAAGTACAATGTTTAGCACTAATTTGTTATTTTGTTCTTTTAGGATTCTCCAAAAAGCACCAGTGTATATTTTGCAACTACTCAAGCCATTATAAAAGGAATTTAACTGATCACATGAGAACTCATACTGGTGAAAAACCCTTTCAATGTAGCTTTTGCTACAAATGCTTTTCTTTAAAGAAAAACATGGAAAGGCATAAGATCTCTCATTTAAAATTGAATATCTAATAATTAGCATGAACTGCTATGAATGATTATTTTATTATGTGTTTTGCATTATTATGTTTGTCTTTTCCTAATTCTTGTCTGTCTTGTAATAATGTCTTTTCCTAATTGTTTTTTTTTCCTAATAATATTTCTTTTTCATGCATTTCTCATTTGATTAAGTGAAAGTTGAACTATGAACAATTTAATATGAAAGTGGTTTTTGTTTAGTGTTAATAAGCTGTGTTATACTTTTGGGAATTTGAAGAAAATGAAAAGCAGATTCTGAAACAAATACAATTGTAAAAGGAAATTCTTTGTCCAAAAAGTAAAAATCTGAAAAGCTATTGTGGAAAAAGTATGTTGTTAATTGATTCTGAAAAAGACATTCTAAAGCTGCCCAAATACATCTATCAGCAAATTTTATAAAATTTGAATTGTTTTTAAAAAAAATTGTGAATTGTTGTTTTAGTCTGTTATTTTTGTAATTTAATTAACAGCATTTAATTTTTATCAACTACTGTAATTTAATCTCTTTAAAGCTGGTAATGAAGAAAATCTATATTTTTCTAATACTTTAAAAGAAACTTTTAATGCTTTGTACTCTGCTGAATAATGTTCAATAAATAAAATTATTATTAATAAAATTTTATTTTTCTATATTCCCCTTGTGATAAAGAATTTATATGTCTTCATTAATACACTCAAGGTTTTTTTGTAATGACAGTTGATAATATATATTTTTAGGATCCCTGTCAAAAATGAAATCTAAAAAGTTAACTAAAGAGGAGTCACAAATGAATACCTAAATTTGGAGAAAACAATTATTTTACCGAAATCTAATGAATCACTACCAAAGGAGGGGGAACTAAAAACGTTAAAACTTGTCTTACTGACATAGGAAACAGAGTCAAAGCAATCATCCTGTGTTTCTGTTGTCAATCAAGCTTGTTTCAGTGCATCTTATTTTGTTTTCCTTTATCAGTGATTTATTAGATTTCAATTCCATATTTTCGTTTCTATCTTCCTTGCTACCCTTAATGTCTCTACTTTATTGACTTCATGTCAATCAAGGATTCTGATAATATATATTAAGGGTTGTGATTACAGAACACCTTATATATTTGTTTTCTTTTTATGCTCCTGCACTAACATTATTTCTGAAATTTTCAGCATCTTTTTATTCAATTTCAATGAAACTGGTTATACTTAAACGAAAAATACTTTTGCAATTAGAAAAAGATAAATTTACTATTTAACTAGATTTAAATTGCTTATTATATTTAATTTTTTAAACAGCTACTCCAATGCTGCATTCTTTGAGCTCATAAAAATTTGCGAAATACTCATCGATTTTAAGAATTTTATTTAGAGGGAAAATATTTCACAAACTTCAAGTTTTTTAATAATTGTTTTGATGTTAAAATTATTTGACTTTTATAAAATTGAAGTTTTTTTTTCAGCAAGATAGTATATGTTACACAATTAAAGCTTTTGTTTGGGTTTATGTTATTAAAACAATGATTTTTATTGGTAAAAGTGTTTCAATGAACACTCTTAATAAATGGGAATATTGTGGATTGAGTTAAAAATTCCATACAAACTTTGCTGGAGGGATTAACCTTTGGAGTAGTAAGAAAAAATATGACTGACACTTTTTAGTTACTTTACAGAATGATAAAATTAATGTCTTGCTGTAATTTTTGTTTTTAAGAATGATAAAAAATTTTGACTGACACCTTTTAGTTATTTTGTGAAAAGATAAAAAGTAATGACTAGCACCTTTTAGTCATTTTGTAATATGATAAAAATTATGGCCTGAATTAATTGCTATTTTAAAGAGTGATAAAAAATTATTAAGAAAATTTAAAAAATGATAAAATTATTACTTTCTCTATTTTTTGTTTTTAAGAATGGTAAAAATAATGATTTGCTCTATTTTTTTGTTTTTAAGGATGATAAAAATAAAGACTTGCTCATTTTTTTTAAAAGAATGATAAAAAATGACTGGCACCTTTTTGCTATTTTGCAGAATGATAAAAATAACGACTGGCACTATCTAGTTCTTTAGTTCTTTTACTTTGCAGGATCTTTCAAGAGAGGCAAAAAGCACCAATGTTTATTTTGCAGCTTTTCAAGCAATTATACAACTGATATAACGAGGCATATGAGAACTCATACTGGTGAAAAACCATTTCAGTGTGACATCTGTTACAAACACTTTTCTTTAAAGAGAAACATGGAACGACATAAGATTGTCCATTTCTCTGAGAATTTCATCTAATGTGTATAAATTCTTTGTGTTGATTCTTTAATTTTTACACATTCTTGATTCTTTAATTTTGTCACAAAAGAATCTTTTCCTTTTCCCCCTTTTTTTTTCAATTCCACTCAAGCAAAACCAATTTTTAACTCGGTCGCAACTTACATAAAATGTAGCAATTAGTGCTTTTTTAGTGTTGCTTTAGAACACCTTTAAACATAATTGCTGAATTAAATTTTGTGATATTGAATAAGAGTGAGAAGACGGAATTTAGTCTTTGTTTGCAATGATATTTGCATATGTTTTAAATATTATGTACACCAATTTAGAAATTTTTTTTAATTTTCTCTGAAATTCATACTTAAATTGAATTTATGAATATCTATGCATTGTTCTGATTTAATCCTTTCGTTTAAAATTCTGATCACCAAGGCAGTGTTATGGTTTTTGTAAAAACATATTTTTGGTCTGAATTTCTTTGTTTTTTTAACTTTTACATCTCTAGTAATTGTTAGAAAGAAAAATATTTTAAAATGAAAAATGTTTTACAGAGAGTTTTGATATTATTTTTCCTTTTTTATTGTTAATATTAATTTTGATAATTTAAAATAAAGACTTGAATTAAACATTGTTTATTTAGTTTCAGTAATTACTGTTCAAAACTGTATTTTAAGTCTGAAAAATTTTTCTTTTTCTTATTCAAAGAATTAAAAAAAATTATTCTTCATTAAAATTATATCTCAAAAATAGACCTTTCACATGATATTAATAATGAAAATTCAAATCAATAAAAAAAAATTATAGATTATTTTTCCATAATTTTTCTGTTATGTCAATCTTTTTTATTTTTAAATTTATTACTAATGTAACCTTTGTAATGTAATATAGCATTTATAATATGATCACTAATAACAAAGTTGTAAATATACCATTGCAATATTAGTTATAAAAATTATAATTTTTAGTAGTTTTATTAATAATGAGATTAAATTTTGTAATTTTAAAGGCCCAATAGCTTTTAGGTTTTGGTTTAGAGTGACAACACTTAGCTTTTGCAGTTTTATACTATTAGGGGAGGTACCTTGGTCTGCGTGTAATTTTGACCAGTTTAAATATTTGTGCTTCTTAGTCTACAATTTTGTCATTTATACTTATAACAACAGCTACTATCTGCTATGTTGAAAACTATTTTGGGGTCTCCAAACGTATAAATCAGGCATGATCTCAATGTTAGATTATGTATTAGGCAAGCTAATCATTTTTAAGTTAAAGTGTTTAGCTTTAAATGTGCTTAACGACAGTGATAGTTTCATTCAGTCAATAAAATTTCACCATTTTCCATACTTATTCCTGAAATCTACTCCACATTTCACAATTAAAGCTTAAGATATTAAAATGTACTTGCTTAAAGGTACTCGTACTTTGTGAATACTTCACATCTGAGTAAGATATACAGATTATTGCTTTATCAACAAGTTCCTCTTTTCCATCAATGCAAAACTGTTTACCTATGATGCAATCTATAAAATTAAATCTGCTTCAAATTATCTTAAATCTTGTAATTAAGTTTGTTGCCATTCTAATAATTTAAAACTTTTATTACTTTTTTTTCACATTTCGAAAATCTATCAGTTGAAAGAAAAAATTGAATATCTCTGTCCCGCTTTGGATTTAACCGAACTCAGATACTGCAGTTTGTTTTGTAAAAATATTTTTATCTTGAATTATTTAGTGCAGTAAAGAACTTTGTTATGAAAAAAATTACTTTAAATTTTTTTAAAGTAACTGTCGAATGATTATAGGTTTAGAAGTTTTTGTTTATTAATATAAATCGATTGAAAGAATTAGCCTTATCAAAATTCAGAAAAGAATTATGGAACTATTAAGCTTATGTTAAAGTTCATAAACGGCACACTAATTTGTTTTGATTTTGCAGGTTCTTTTAAAAAAGGAAGAAGACATCAATGTCCTTTCTGTCATTACTCAACTATTTATAAGTCACACTTAACGAAACATGTGAGGACTCATACTGGTGAAAAACCCTTTCAATGTAATGTCTGCTATAAATGGTTTTCCGTTAAGCAAAATATGGAAATACATAAGATTACTCATTTCAAAGAGAATTTACTGTAACTTGCATTCATTAACAATATTGGTTTTTCCTAAAACTATTAGTTCCTTTTCTTTGCAAGAAATAATTTATTGATTATAAATTTATTGAATTGTTTAAAACGCCACTGAGGGTTTGTTTGTATCTATTATTATGAATTCATGATAATTGTTAAATGTTGTGAATTGCTTAAGCTGTTAAAAAGAAACCTGATATTTTAAAATATTGCATTTGAGGATAATTTTCTGGAAATAAAATTATTTCTTAAAGATCAGTTGTCCCAAAAATGACAGAGCATTTGAAAAACCAATTGCAGAAAAACAAAATTAAATAGAAATTCTGGGTTTGTCATGTTCTGTTTAGATAAAATGAGAATTCATTTTATTTCAACTTTAACTATGAAGTTCATCAACAAATGATGCTGCTAAATGAGAAAAATATAAAGCAAACAAAATATTTTTAATTTTAAAATTGTCATGTTCTGCTTAGAGAAAAAGAAAGTTCTATTTAAAGAAAAAGAAAATTTATTCATTCGAACTTTGTTCATCCGCAAATGGTGATGCCAACTAGAAAAATGTAAAGCAAACAAAATATTTTTAAATTTAAAATTAGCCACCATTTGCAAAAGCAATGTAGAACATAAGAGCTATGCTAGCAAATTTTTCCATTGGAAGTTACGGACATTCAGCAGAAAACTGTTTTAACAGTTATTATCAACCATGTCATCTATTTAAAAAAAAATTGTAAATAATTTTTAAAAAATTGGTGTGATTAAATTTTCCTGTGAAACAAGCAACAAATCATGAATTCTAGTCTCCTATTTGTCTTTAACTGATTTTTCATATTGCTAGTCATGTTTTAGGCACTCTGTGTATTTTATGTGTATTTATTACATATATGTGTATACTTCAATTATAATAATTATTATACTTTTATTATTTAATAATATTCGTTGGTGAGTCTGTTATTAAGTGTTCGAATATTATTTAAATTTTTAAATGCATTTTCGAAATATTTTAATCCACTGTGTGGAACTTCTTTATTAAAAGATTTTGTACCTTTACTAGTAAGTAGTAGTAGATTGTAAATAATTATATGCATTAATAAACAAAACTGCATTTTTCAACGAGCTGTAAACAAAAAAAAAACCTTAAAAAGTAAGAACATTTTCTACTCAGAACCGAGAATTGAGTCAACAGTTAGATTAAAAAATTGTATCTGTAACACAATTTATTTTATCTAACTTACACTAGATACCACCTCTTCAGGATTTTTCTAGGTTCTCCCAGTCTTCTAATTTCAATAAAAACTCTTTTGTTCTTATTTATGTGAAGGTTTTAAAAAATTAAAAACATTATTTTTTCTGTATGTTATCGAAAAAAGTATAACAGATGTCTAAAATAAATTTTTATGTTTATTGTTACTAATACAATATACCATTTACAATATATATTATTGTTATAAATTTAATGTCTGTTGTTACTAATTTAATATATTTACAATAGATTATTGTTATAAATTTTATGTCTAATGTTGCTGTTCTCAAATAATTTAGTCAAATAACTCAATAATCAAATAATTCAATAAATTTAGTAAAATGCAATAAACAAAGAAATTGTATTGTTTTTTTTTTCATTTTATTTCTCTTTTATTATAAAAATTTTCCAATTGTGTAACGCTTTAAAAACATTTCAATAGTTTGTGCAAAACTTCTGTGTATAAAATCTATTGATTTTTTTCCTTTGGTACAATTACAATTATGAAATATGTAACATTTAAAAAAATCAATTTTGCTTTTGTATCAACTCTAACAATAAAATGCTGACACCTTGTACCTTTAGTTTTTTATTATTATTATTTTTCACGAACTGAATGTGGATAGTTATAATATGATATAAGTATAACTGACAAATGTTTCTTAAATACCCTCCTCTAGAGTTTTGGCATCATAACTATATTAAATTTATGTTTAACAGGTTTACTTCTTTTATCAGAAGTAAGTGGTCCATGGTCCCATCTACAAAATATTTTCTAGTTTGAAAAGAAATATTTGGGTTTTAAGATTCTCTTTTTAATGTATTTGCTATTCTAATATTTTGACCGAAGGGAAGGTGATCTAATAATAAAAATGCCCTTATTGACTTAATACGTTTATCAAAATTCGATAAACGTATCAAATTTTGCAGTATTGACAGTAGACTCAGTTTATTACGATAAATGTAATTTTTTCATGGAAAATAGTTCTATATATGTTTATAATTGTGCTATCAGAAAACATCGGTAAAAAAGAATGTTCCTCTTTTGCAAACTAGTTTCTTTTTTAACATGGTAGTGTATCTAAATGATTTAAAAACAATAAAAATAATTTTAATTGTATGGTTTACTGAAATGCGATTGGTGCAAATCTCTATTAAAATTTTTGTTTTATTATTGCAGATTTAAAGAGGAAGGATGGAAACTATCAGTGTCGATTTTGTCTTTATTCAAGGTTTAGAAAATCAGATGTAGTAAGACACATGAGGACTCACACTGGCGAAAAACCGTTTCAATGCAACATTTGTCAGAAAAGCTTTTCTTTAAAGCAAAATATGGAAATGCATAAGCTTACGCATTTTAAACACAATCTCTTATGATTTACATAAATTGTATGTGCTATGTTTTTGCATTATCCATAAAGAATGTTTCCTTTCTTATTTAAACATCCTTTGTTACCTTTGGGATACTGTTGTTGTTACCCACCTGTAATGATAAATATTAAAGAAACTTCAGAATACCTTTTCTTCAGAGCCTGTTGAATACTCAGAAATCTGTGACTGTTAATTTGATAAGATATTAACATTTTTTTTAAAAAAACTATAAAAAGTATTTATTAATAAAAAATATAACTGAAGAAAAGCTGTAGCGATTTTCTTTTCTTTAAACTCTTTTTAAATATTACTTTTAAAGTAAGTTCCAAAATGCTCAGGACATGCTAGTAAATTGTATTTTTTTTAAATATTTTCTACTGGATGTTACATCTTTCGCCCTTAGATCTTGGTGATTCCAAAGCCCATACAGAAGAGAACTAGGGAAATATACTTGCGCATAAAGCAAAGAAATTGTTGCATGCCAACTGCTATCCTTGGAAGATATTACTTTGGAAAAAACTATTTTATCTGCACTTAAACTGATAAAGTATTTCTAACAGAGTACCAGTTCACTATTTTATTATGAATGTGCCATAACTTTAGGTTTTTGCAATTTGATCATCTTTGGAAGACGGTATATTTTTTAGTTTATTTTCTGAAAGAGGGTGCAATTTTCTAAACTGGACAATCTGTATTCAAAGCAAAACAACACTATAGCTTTATTTAAATTATGAAAAATTTAAGCTGATTTCATATTTGTATCTATTTCATAAATTTCTTCAGTTGTTAAATATTGAAATTTAAAAGTTTTGTACTTCACTTAAAAATGTATTATCCTCAGGGGTTTACCTTCTTTAGGTAAACACGGGTCTCACAATCCCGAGGCACCCTAGTGATCTTTCCTTCTCTCTCTTTTTTAGAGAATGAGAATATTCTCTTTTTACTCCTGTGTTCGACACAGTAACATATAATTATTGGGAAAGGTTTTAAATGGACACTAAAGAGCATAACTGAGAAGATAAAAAAAAATATATGTGTTGTAGAAGTTGCGGCCAGTTGAGCTATTTTAAATATTAATTACAGAATAACTAGTAGCTGCACTGAACTAAAATATCTATCAACATGAAATAGCGTAAAGTTTAGTTTTAAAAAAAAAGCACTCAAGCTGCTCATTTAAGATATTTTACAGTCAATGAAAAGTTGCAAAATTGATCAAAAAATTTAATTTTATTACGAAACGAGTTGGAGTCCGCTGTATTCCCTTCATTTTTCTGTATTTTTATTTGAAATTTAAAAGATTAATGCACATTTTATAATTATGAACACATAGCTTCCTATGAGTTCACATGGCAATGTACTAAAATTTTTGTTTCACATTGTGCATACTTAAAAAAAAAATGTATTATGTGATGTTAGAATATAACTATAAGTTTTTATTAAAATTTATATTTTAATGTTGCAGAATTATTGATTAAAGCTGGAAAATATCATTGCCAATATTGCTTCTACTCGAGCTGTCGTAGAGCCGATGTAAAAAGGCATTTGAGAATTCACACTGGAGAAAAACCTTTTCAGTGTTTACTTTGTAATAGAAGTTTTAATCAGAAGTCTGTTCTAAAAACCCATATGGCAACTCACTTGAAAAAAAATTATTTATGACGTTCCTCATATCAAATAATGAAAGCAATATAAGGTATAAATCCAATTTTTTAAATATTTTATTGCATTTTTTATTGTGGACAATGTAGCTAAAACAATCAGTGCAAGAACTGGATGCGAATTTAAATTTAGTCCTTTCCTATGTGATATTAAGAAGAACCGTACTAACCTGTTGACATTGCAAATATTAATTTGTTCTCACCAATGTCTAAATATACCTTGTTATTGTTACAAGCATTTCAAATGTGTAAGTTTTTTCAGAGTTGCTTCATGTTCTGAAAAATGAACTAAAATCAAAAAATTTAATTTATATTACAGCTATTTTATTTATTTATTTTTTTTTTGTATAAAATGTGATTTAATGTGAATGTTAATAATTTTTTTTAATTCATTACTTAACTTTTTTTGAAAATATAATGGTTTAAGGAATATGTATTTATATTTCATTCGTTGTTTGGCATATACTTAATTTTCTGAAATTAATTCATTATTTGAAATATGTTGTAATAATTTGTATTATATACTCCTTTTTATGTGGCAGATAATTTTTTTTTTGAAAAATAATTTTGTATGCACCTTCTATTAATTATTTTTGATTACAAAAACTTTTATGCTCTTTTTGTATAAAATCTGGATACTGCTTTTATATTTTTAGTTTCTAAATCTTTAAATTTTCATTCTAAGCTCAGTGTTTAAAAGTTATTTTGTGGCTTTATATTTATTTAACCCTTTGAATTAGTAATTTAGGTCAAAATAAGTGGGGAAAATTATGTTTAGCATTTTAATAATTCATGGTAATAAAATACATCATTGAACACAGGTATCTTTTTCTGTTTTAAAGGTAAAATCTTCTAAACACAGATCATTTCTAAACAGTAATTTTTTTTTAAATTTGCACTTATTTAGCTCATTGAGAAACAGTTATTCAGCATCGAAGTATTTTTAATTTGCAACATCAATTTTCAATGAATTTCCAATATGATTGATTAAAAGACGTCTAATTATTATTTTTTTTATTATAATTTATATTTTAGTACAATAATTTATATTTAGTAATTTATATTTTAGTACAAATATAATTCCGATAATCTAACAGATTTTTTTTTGCAATGATATTAACATGTATTTCGTAATTAAAAAATACCAAAATATATTTTTGCTTGTAATTAGAACACCAGAAAAAAGATATATAAAAGGCATCTCATCTGCATCACAAGGTTAAAGCATTAATTTGGTTCCCTGAAAAGTTGTATCAGGTTATTAGTTTGAGATTAATTAGACTAAAAAATAGTAAAGACTTGCAGTGTCTAAAAAGTATAAAAATAATTGGTTTTCATCTAACATAAAATTTACTTTATTGCAATGAAACAAAATGGTGGAAAAGCATTTTATTTACTTACAAAGCCAAAATCTTCCCCTAAGTTAACCATATTTTATGGTCTCAAGACTTTTAATTGTATTAACTCTGAAGTGTACGCCTTAAAATACTTTTAAAAACTATTAGCTATGTTCTTCCATGCTGTGTATGTTTAATTATAAGTTTTTGTGTTGGAATACCACTTCAAAATGTTTCAGAACATTTTCTTAAATTAAGTTAAACTTCTCATACTTCTATTTTTCAAGAAAACAGCAAAGTTCATCCACCTGGACTGATTTTATAAAAACTCACACATCCTTAAGTGCCTTGTAAACTTGAAAACAGGGACATGTTCCAACAGTGGGTAAATACAAAAATTAGCTTCCCTGTGATTTGGTGGTTTTCTGCTCTCAAATAAACCAATTAAACAAAATGCCTAAATTGGATGCGTTAGGGATAGCTAATTTTTTGAACAATGAGCTTATACGTGGTTCTTAGCGGTTCTTATTTGCGATTTTCGTTTTTTAAAAGCCCTTAAAGATGCTTTTTTTTTCATTGGGTGTATTTAAAAAATTGCTTAATTTTCCCTTTTCGAAAATGAGATTTTTTTGTTTACCTTGTCAATTTTCGCCACATATCATGCAAAAGTGTGGTTCTCACGTTGTTCTATTCAACACTATCACACTTCATTCAAACACAATTTCATTTCAGCGTACCGTCGATCAAATTTATCATAAAAAGGTAAGAGTCTGCTGCATTCCCTTCATTTTTCTGTATTTTTATGAGAAATTTAAAAGATTAATGCGCATTTTATAATTATGAACACATCGCTTATACTTTCAAGAGTTATTAATCTTTTGCTATTTTCTATTTATGCATTTTTAAGGCTGGTAATAAAAAAAATTACTTTAACTTTAAATTGTGCATTGATTTCAGATAATTTGATTTGTTATTATGGAGCAATTGTTATACATAATTCAAAGTAACAAGTAATAGCCATTAATGGAAGTTCATCAATGTAAGCCTTTTATGATAAAGTGTAGTTTCAAGCTCTGTGTTCAAAATTGTTCTTGTGTTGTTGTTTTTCTTTTTAATTGATTATAATATTACTCATGCATTTAATGCTTTTTATAATGTTACAGTGCTTGAAAAAAAGTATTTTTCAATTCATTCAGAATTTTTACATTGACATTATAAATAGTAAAGATGCACCATTTCTGACAATTTTGATCAAAATCTTTCTAAATTGGTTAACTGTTAGATATTTTTTGCTCAACTCCCTACAGTAACGCCTTCCTATGAGTTAACATGGCAATGTACTAAAATTTTTGTTAAACATTGTGCACATTAAAAAAATTTTTATTTCTTTTGTGTGATGCAAGTATATAACTATAAATTTCTATTTTAATATTTCAGAATTATCAATTAAAGCTGGAAAATATCATTGCCAATTTTGCTCCTACTCGAGCTATCGTAGAGAAGATGTAAAAAGACATTTGAGAATTCACACTGGAGAAAAACCTTTTCAGTGTTTACTTTGTAATAAAAGTTTTAATCAGAAGTCTACTCTAAAAAGACATTTGAGAATTCACACTGGCGAAAAACCTTTTCAGTAATAGAAGTTTTAATCAGAAGTTTATTCTATAAATCCATATGGCAACTCATTTTAAGAAAAATTATGTTTGTGACGTTCCTCATATCATATAATGAAAGAGCTCAGCAATAATAAGGAATATAATAATTTTTTTTCCATCTTTATGCATTTTTTGTTGTGGACAAGGTAGCTAAAACAATCAGTTCAAGAACTGGATGCAGATTTAAGTTTAGTCCTTTCCCATGTGATGTTACGACGAACCATATTAACCTGTTGACATTGCAAATTTCAATTGCTGCTTTCCAATATCTATTTATTCCTTGTTATTGCTACGAGCATTTCAATTGTGTGACTTTTTTAAGAACTACTTCATCATGTTGTGAAAAATAAGCCAAAATTAAAAATTTTATTCTATATTACAGCTATTTTATTTTTTGTATAAAATATGATTTAATATGAGTGTTAATCTTTTTTTTTCATTGAATTTATTACTTAATTTTTATTTTAAATATAATGCTTTAAAGAATATGTATTTATCTTTCATTATTTTTGTGGCGTATACCTAATTTTCTAAAATTAATTCATTTATTTTAAATGTGCTGTAATAATTTGTATTATATATTCTGTTTTATGTGACTGATACCTTTTTTAGGAAAAAATGTTGTATACACCTTCTATTAATTATTGTTTGTTTCAAAATTTGTTATGTTCTTTTTGTATAAAGCCTGAAAACTTTTATATTTTTAATTTCTAAATCTTTAAATTTTCATTCTGAATTCAGTTTTTAAAAATTATTTTGTGACTTTATATTAATTTAACCTTTTGACACAGTAATTTAGGTCAAAATAAGTGAAAAATATTATGTTTAGCGTTTTAATAATTGATGATAATAAAATACAACATTGAACACTGGTGTCTTGTTCTGCATTAAAGGTAAAATCTTCCAAACACAGCTCATTTCCAAACAATAGTTTTTTAAATTTGCACTTATTTAGATCAAAGAGAAACAGTTATTCAGCATTGAAATATCTTTAATTTGCAAAATCAATTTTCGATTAATTTTCAGTATGAGTGATAAATAAATGTCAAATAATTTTTTTTTGAAGTATAATTTATATTTTAGTACAATAATTTATATTTTTGTACAAATATAATTCCGATAATCTAACGGATTTTTTAAAATTATATTGACCCGTATTTCATAATTAAAAAATACCAAAATATATTTTTGCTAATAATTAGAGCACCAGGAAAAAGATATATAAAAGGCATCTCATCTGCATCACAGGGTTAAAGCATTGATTTGATTACCTGAAAAGTTTTGCTGGGTTATTAATTTAAGATTAATTGGACTAAAAAATAGTAAAAACTGTTCATGCTGTCTAAAAAGTATAAAATTAATTGGTTTTTGTCTAACGTTAAATTTAAATTTATTGCAATATTTTTAAATAGTATTTGAGGCTGTTTTTTGATGAAAACTCTTTTTTAATGATATAAAAATGTTGTGTTAGTTTCTTTGAAAATATTGTTTTTGATATCATGCATATTATCATACATATCCTCATATTATAGACTTCTGTTTTCTCTTCTGAAGATTTTGTATTTCAAACATATTTTTTTGGTTACAATGTTTCATGTATTATAAATTTTCTTTTTATTAATTTACATCTTTTACTATCAAAGTATTAGATAAAAAGAAAATATATGATAAAAATATAGAATATGCCCATAACCTCAATAAAGTTTTCTAAAAAAAGTAAATGATTATAATTTCCTACATACTTTCTAAATGTATATATATATAAATTACCAAAATTAAAACCTTTTCTTGTATACTCTTTGAGGCAAAGAAGTCAAGGTGAGGGTTTATTTCATGATTTTGTAGCTCTTTATTATTTGATGTAAGAAATAAATGTATAAAAGCAATTTTTAGAATATGTAATATTTAAAAAAAATATTTTATGTTTCACTTTAATGGCTGAAAGGGGCATTTTTGTTCCCAGCAATATATAGAATAATATAGCTTTTAAAATATGTATTTTTTCAAAATAATGTATAGTTTGATGTAGTTAGAAGAATATTTATGCATACTGATATTTTTTATATTATCTGAACCATTAAATTAATCAAATATTGTACTCTATTTACTTTTTAGTCGCAAAAGAGCATGTTTAATTATAATATAGATAAAAAATTTCACTTATCCAAGTTTCAAATTTTAATTTTTTTTACCTTTAGACTATAAAGAAGTTTATTTCCAAAGCTGTCAAATGAGTAAAAAATATGTGTAGTGGTTTGTTGGACAGAAAATTTGACGTGCACTGTATTTATTTAGATTTATAATGTGTGTAGCTTAAAGTTTTTCTTTTACAATGCAGTGGCAGGCAGAAAAAACAAATAGTGTGTAGGTTTTGTGCGTTTTATTTGAAAATGAAATTATTACCATCAAATAAAACTGTAGGATTAGCATTAATGAGTTTTTTTAGAATTATTAACAATTAAGTACTCTGAAAACTAAAATATACAATTTCAGCAAAACGTAGAACACAGAAATTGAAATGAAAATATTCTAGTTATTGTAAATTCTACAAGACTGAAATCAAATTACATGTTCTTAGATGCATATACACACATGATAAATATTTTAATATTTTGTGGATCCTCCAGGAGCACAGCTTAGCAACAGGCTTTTATTGGAATTATCAAATTCTGGATGTATTGTATCTGTAGGAATTATCAAATTCTTACCGATTTATCTGTATGGCAGGGTTTGAAAAATGCAATTTCTAGCATGTTAAAAATCATTTTTAAAAAAACTGGCTTTAAACATTCCTCCAAAATGTTTATATAAACGGATGTGTTCACAGTTTGTGTAATACAGCTCAATCGTTCAATACCTTTGCTGGATATGCTTCCCCAGACCATTTGACTCACTGAGTACATAACAGCAGGTGATAGGCTATCTGGAAGATGAGCTTCACCTGTCTTGTCTCCTAACCTAACACACTGCTTACCGTCTGATCCATGTAGATTAAATTTGAACTCTTCCAAAGAAATTACTGATTTCCAAAAAAGTTTTTTAAAAAATTCGCCTTTCCATTGTTAATTGTTAAATTCTAGACATTTTAACATCATTGCTAACATTTAAGGGAGCTGGTAGAACAGTTAAAACAATAAAACATGTTTCAATTTTAACACTGAAAATTTTTAAAATGTGCACTGAGCTTTATTTTTCAACTTCATTACACTGTATTTTCTAACATAATTTTCAGAAGATAGTAACATAAGTCAATTAACACTTCTGAAGTCTCTAATGGTCAGAACGTTACAAGTTAAGTCAAGAATTAGGATAAATTTGTACCATTACACAAGAAAATAATCTTTTACAGCTAGCATTTTCACATCTTTCGCACCACTCATATGTTTCTTTGCTAATTGTGAATATTATTTATTAATATTTTTAGTCTGATTGAGCTTTTTTAATCAGTCAAAGTTTAACTTTTCATTGATTCTTGAAGAATGAATTTGGAATGTCAAAATGTTATGTTAAAGCAATTATTAAATTCATTCCATAATGTATGTATAATAATATGCTTAAAATTATTGTGATTTATTGATATTTCTGTTTCTGTGTTTCAGCAGTATTCAAGCAATTTGAAAAATACTCCTGCACATTTTGCCCCTTCTCTGCCTCCAATAAAACAGATTTAACCAGGCACATCAGAATACACACTGGTGAAAAACCATTTCAGTGTTCTTCTTGCACCAGATCTTTCAAACGAAAGTCACATTTGGAACGTCACATGACTGTTCATTATAAGTATCCTCCTCTGTGATGTGTATAAAATGTGAATTTTATTCATAAACTTGCAACAAATGGTTTTGTTTTTCAATTCTTTTATCCTTTGCTGAAATTTAAGCAATTCCTCTGTATGTAAAATACACTGCAAATGAATTGCTTTGTTGCAATTCTTGTTTGCTATTTCAGAATGGAACAAAAATCAGACAATACACCAATGTGCTTTTTGCCCCTACTCTATAGCGAAGAAGCGACTTAACCACACATATCAGAACACATACTGGGGAAAAACGCTTTCACTGTGACATTTGCAACAAACGCTTCATTCAAAAATCTCATTTAGACCGCCATATTATTACTCATTTATAGAATAATTTCTTTTGACTGAAGCTGATTTTAAGATATGTATGTTATAAATGCTTGTGTATAACAGACTAACATTTTTATTTGCAGCTACAACTTAAATTTTGCTGCTTTTAATTTGTTTAATGTAAGTGCTTTCTTTTTAATACTGATTTTATGAATGATGTGCCATATGTAGCTATTACTTTAATCTAATTACTTTTAATCTGTTTACTATGTGTGTTGTGTTATTTATAAGTTTTAGTTTTTTATTTTTAACAAAGAACTATCTGCAAAGCTTGTTAGGTCTCAACTTCAAGTGTTTTGGAAATATTTTTACCATTGTCTTAATATTTATCATAAGTAAACTAATATCTCATGAAAAAAATTTATCAATTTTATTTAAATCCTTTTATGTTTAACTATCAATTTATATTGCTCTTTTAACTTTCATTAAACTTCTTTTTTTTTATTGTGTCATGAGAATTTTATGAATTAATGAAGCAAGATATTTTTCCTTATAAAATTGTACTTAATTTTTGCTTGTGTACTTACATTTAACCTGTATAGCTTATGAAAGATTAATTCTTTCTTTAAATATGGTTTATAAAAAGTTTTAATGTAGCAATTTATTTTTCTATAAAACTCTTTCACATAATTTTTCATGAGTTTATTTATTTTTTATATATATATATATATATCCGTATTACAATTCTGAACTTGTTTTTCTAAATTTTAATTTTTGTTGCAGAGGGAGCTGGGAAAAAAAAATAAAATGCAATTTTGCACTGTTACTCACACATGTAAAAAAAATTTAACAAAAAACTTGAATAAAACACAGAACATGAGTAATGCCTAAACCTAAGTGTGGTTTATCTACAACAGAGGGACCTCTGCATACATCCTTCTTTCTGTTTGCTCATGGGAGTTACTTCAGGGAACAAACAATTTCTAACTGTAGTCGCCTACTTACCATTAGCATTATTGAGGCATGAACTTACTTTGGAACTATTTTATCCTCCAAAAATAATACTACCTTAAAGCTGTATTATTAGGCTATTGTAATATCGTGTGAGAAAGAAAGGATATGCTCAGTGATAAGCGATATTTTCTTTTACTATGGATAAACCATATTAAAGTTTTGTCATTACACGCACAAAGATTGCCGAAAATAAATGTTAGTAAAAGGCTTATTTACTTCACTGATTATGTAAATTACTATAGAGTTTAATATTTAAAACTTTGTTAATTAGATGTACTTTGTTAATAAATTACTTAGACATTCTATTTTTATTATGGACATATTGCTTATTTGTTTTGATTATTTTCTAAAAAAATTTAATTGTATGGTTGCATTAAAATTAAATATATATAGGCTGTTTTTACATTTTCATTCACGATGATTATCTTGATCAATATTATTGTGACGATAAGAATTATTGATCATGCAAATAATGAGTGACTAGTAGAATGAATAAAAATATTTTTTGTTTGTACTGTGAATGTTACAATGTAAATCCAAATGAGTTTTTCTGTTATTTTTATTTTAAGTTTTTATCATTCATTTTAATTATATTACTTGATTAAAGAAACTTCATTTGATTAAAAAAAAACTTCATTTGATTAAAAAATATGCAGGTGGAATTAAAAGCCAGCATGTTTTAAGCACTCAGAAGTTTCAATCGCTTTTTTGAGCTATTAAAACATGTTTGCTTTTGTTTTCACCTGCATATTTTTGAAGCATATAAAGATTTTTAATTAAGTAATATCTTACCGCTTCAGTTTCTTGTGATTATTTATTTAATATTTTAATTATACTTTTCAAGTGATATTTGCAAGGAAGTTGTTAATATAAGATTTGAAGTTGTCATAACGTTTGGAACAATGGATGAAAACAGACTCGAATCTTACTTTCACAAAAGCAAAGAATTAATTATGATTAAAAAATACTACTTTCAAATTGATTTGAATGTAATATGATTGAATTGAATACAAATATGGTCAAAACTGTTTTGTGACTCGGCCACATAAGCCAAGGATTATGATCTGAAACCAAATATTCCATACTATGTAAAAATTTTTATACACCACAGTTGTTACTAAAATCTATGATTTTTTTTTTATTATAATAGTAAGGGAATCATTTTAAAGAATAGCAAATTAATTTACTTTTTATGATTAACAGAAGAAAATTCCAACATCAATTTTTGTTTTGCTTATTGTCATGAAGGGATGCTTTTTTTAGATGGTAAATAATAAATACTTTTCAGTTCATTATTTCATTTAAAAAGGAACCATACAATTGCTTATACTTCATATTGAAATTTGCGTAAGTTTAACGTAGTTTAAATTTGTACATTTTTTTTAATGATCTTTTGTAATGTGTTAAAAAGTTTAATGCCTAATACTAAATGTGCAAAAGTTTCTTTGTTTGAACTCTAGTATTGGAAAATAATTCTTGTTTTCCCAAATTAAACCTGATATAGCAGTAACTTTATGCTTTCGTTTTTCAGCATTTTCTAAGAGAAGTGGAATATATCAATGTACTTTTTGCTCCTACAAAAATATCAACAAAGCACAGCTGGCAATGCACACCAGAGTCCACACTGGGGAAAAACCCTTCAGATGTAACAAATGTGACAAACGCTTTTCACAGAAGTCTAACTTGAAAAGCCATATGCTCACTCATTATAGAAAGCAGTTTTAACTTTTATGTTTTTTCGTTTTATTGTATAATGTTTTATATATTTATAGGTGTTTTTAGTGCCTTTTTTGATATATTTTTACTTTATCAAGTGTTTGTTGTTGTTTTTTTTTACTATATACCTATAGTTTGTCTAAAATAAGAACTCCTCCAGACATTCGTCTGGACCCGTGGCGGTGACTATGGGGTGAAGGGTCTATTGTCTCTTCGGTCTATTGTGTCAGTTCTACAGTGAAGCTACCCTCCTTTAAATGCACCATTCTTGTTTCCATAGCACCAGGCGGTCTCAGACTTTGTGGCGGGAGGAGTTCTTAGATTAGATACACTATACATTGCAGTACTCCAGTGAATTAACTTTAATAAAAAAATTTATACAGATATTTAATTTATATCTAAATGCATTGCTGAGTTACAATGTATTTAAAATAATATTAACGGATAATGATTGATAATTAATGATGAATTGGCAATGGTGTTGAAGGAGTGATAAACATTGCCTATCAACATATTTTAACTCATAATATATGGATGGTTTTGCTTCATTTCTTTTCTTCTTACAATTCATGTGTTTATTAGTGGTCATTTTACAGTACTAATATTATCTTTACAAAATAAAAATTAGCAAAGACTGTATAAAGTTATCATTGTATGCAGGAATAGAATGTCTAGTACCAGTGCTCACAAAACTACACACATCAAACAATAAAGAATGTGAATGCCAGAATGGCAATTTCAATACAAATAAGAACACTACATTCCTTATTTCAAAAATAATATGTAAATTATTTCAGAGAATATTCACTAGGAATTTATTCATAGTAAATTAATAATTTATCAGAGCTCGTACTTTCATTTGTCTGATAATAACATCAGCTTTCCATAAATATTGCTTAACAAAAAAAAAACTATAATTTCGCAGTGACTTACTAAGTATAGGTACATGGAATTTGGTTCTAGGATTTGTTTGTGCTTTTTTTTTTATAGAAAACACCATCTGCAAAACTAGACTAGATGGTATATTCATATGCAAAATCTGGTCCTAGACTCAAAGTAAATTCCTTTTTGCACCATTGCCAATTTAAACAAAAATATTTATTTTTTAATATAAATGCTTAAAAAAATTATTTTCTAATGTTACTGTTCATAAGAGTTATTAAATAGATTTTTGTTGCTAGAAAATCATTTAGTTTGGTAAACTAGTATAAAAAAAATTAACTCATAATAGTGTGCAATTGTTTGTAAATGTGTGTACCTGAACATAAAGTATTGTATATTTTATTAATAGTGTATGATAAAGTTTGCTAAAAAAATGTGACAATTTAAGCACATTATTGTCTAGGTTTGTGTAACTATGATAAGACATACGAATTTGTGTATTGAATTATTTATAGCTTGTATATATCAAATGTTAATCAAAAGAGGATTTTTGAAATGAATATATCCTGAAGCATTCAGGATGTAATTAAAAAATTTTTATGTTTTAAAATAAAGATTTGCTTTTGATTTTTTTAATGATATTCATGTTTTATATAACACTCAGATTCAAATTAAAGAATTGCTAAAATTACTTATGTAACTTTCTACATTGTTTATACATTTTTATACTGCTGCATTAGTAATCAAGTACGACAAGAGGTGTATATGTGCTAAAAATTTCTAACAATATACCAAAATATTATTATGAAGTCTGGAAAAGTTAAAATGTTTTAAAGAGTTCAGAAATTCAAATTTATGTTTTTTAAGATTTTCTCTTTTTAAAATACAACATATAAAAATCAAGAGTTAGTATATATTATATTGTTATGAGCGTTAAAATGTTTCAGCTTCTCTCTAAAAGTCTCTTTTCAATCATGCTCCATGACAAACACTAAAAGAAATTCAGATTTCAAAATTATTTTTTATAAGTAGGAATTTTCATATACTAAAACATTACTTTTTATGCTTGCTTATACGAAGTCTTAAAAAAAAATTATGCTATATTATTTTTTTTAATGTTCATGCATACCATTTATTGATAGTTAAAGTACAAATTTACTACATCTTATTCTTTATTTTTTAGTGTTCTCCAAGAAAAGTGGAGTGTACCAATGCACATTTTGCCATTATTCGAATTTTGATAAAGCTCAGTTGACCAAACACATCAGAGTTCACACCGGTGAAAAACCCTTCCAGTGTCCCAATTGTAACAAGTGCTTTACACAGAAGTCTAATTTGAAAAGTCATATGCTGACCCATTATAAAAAGTACATGTTGTAATGCGTAAATAGCACAGTGTCGGATAGCCAGGCCATCACTCAGTCAACAAAAATGCTTTTTGTTTACATTAATTCCACCAGTCATGTACTTTTCAGTTCATTACCAAAGATTTTTTAAAATATTTGTTTTAGTTTTAAAAGAATTCTCATGTAAGATGTATTATAGTTTGTCTAAAATGAGAACTCCCTCACACATTCGTCTGGACCTGTTGCCGGGTAACGAGGTATGACTATTTCAAGTTGGGGTGCGGGATCACTGTTTTGGAGTAGTTTCGGCGAGGGAAAGGGAACCTCTTTCTTCGGTCTTTTGTGTTAGTTCAAGAGTGAAGTTACCCTTCCTAAAATTCGCCATTCTTGTTTCCATAGCACCAGACGGCCTCAGACTTCGTGGCGGGAGGAATTCTTATCTTAGACAAACTATAGATTAACTCTTGTTTAATGTTTTTGCTTTAGGATCACTGAAATAAGTTCCTTATTAGTGTTGTGAAAATTAAATTTTAGTTGAATTAACCTAGGGCATGAATTTTCTTTTCAAAATGCACCAGCCAATTTTTGTTCCTCGCAATTTTGAAAACGAAAAAGTTCTGAACAATTTTTTTTTAATATTATCAGATCTAGTGTAGAGATATTTTTTGTGACTGAAAAGACAGTAAAAATTTGAATATCAAAAATATTTTTGTTTAAAGATTTCAGTGGCTCCCTAAGTAGTTTTTAGGTTAGAACTTAAAATTCATTGTTTATTTAGAAGACATGCACAGTTACTTGATTTCAAATTACTTCCTGGTGAGAAAAAAGATCTAAAGTCCAGATTTTTGGTCTCTTAATGGCATATAAATTTTTTTTGCAGACAAATTCATTTATTAATTAGGTAGTGAAATGCCAAGTTATTATGATACTTTAATAAACTTAATTATTTTCTTACAATTTCTTAATCTGTTTAATTCAATATATTGAAGGTATATGATCAATATTTTTATTTAAAAAAAAAACACTATTGAATGTAAATCAAGTGTTTCATTTTACAGTCTAACATCACTAAAGAAAAATTATCCAATTTAATTCCAAAAAATATTGCCACACAACTGTGTAAAACAGATGTGCATCCCTGTAATAATTTTAAAGTTGAAACTAATACATTTATATCGATATCCTTATTTTTCTAATAAAACTTAAAATTTTACTTCCAAACCCATTATAGCTTACTGTGGTTATTTATAAAGGAACTATTTTTAATCCTGCATTTGCTAATTTTGTAAGAATATTTTTATGTTTGATGTATTTTTTCCCTTTTTACTAATGCATTTTGTTCTTCATGAAACGTTTGACTTGGAAATACATTGATTACTCTAAAACTTGAAAATGTTCTTTTCATCAATTTTGCTTTCTATAATAATTCTCATGGGCTTATATTTAAATAAAATTTTATTTAATTCTAATTAAAATGTTTTTATTCATTACCTATTANATTTTTTTTTTTTTTTTTTTTTTTTTAAAAAATTAAGCTTGTTTTCATAACATTTACTGGTGTAAAATTCAGTGTTAGAATATAAATATGTAACAAATTTTATAAAAATGGTTAGGATGCAGTTTTTTTTTTACCTTTGTATCCTCATAGCAAAAGATGCATATTTTATTTATATTTTTTTGTGAATTAGTGAGCAATTTATGTTATAATATATCATATTGTGATGAATAAAATATATAGTTTTCATTTAAGTAAGTACATCTCATTAATTTACTTTTATTTTGGAAAAACTTTCTTCCTTATGCAATAATTACATTACAATTATACATGTTATAATACTAATAGTTTGACAGTAGATTAAGGTGACCTATCGTCCAAACATCTTTTTGATTTTGCATATTTGCATTGTACATGAAGCCCTCGTATGAAGCACATGCTTGTCATATGAAGATCGTCACACTAGAGTGCCTAAACATAATGCCTTTCTTTTTTCATCTTTTTAACCAACTTAATAATTTGCCAATTTTTGATAAAATTTTTGTTTTTTCTTTTCGGAATATGAATTTTTGATACCCAATGTGCATAAATTTTTTACTTAATATTTAACTAAGGTTCTTAGAATATATATATAAAAGGCAGTTAATTCCAAACATCTTGTGTAAGTTTTCTACTCTATTTTGGGCTTTTTAATAATTTGATGCATTTTTGTAGAAAAAGAGTAAAAAAAAACTTTATCACTCCTTTCCTTCAAAATGAAGGTATAAAGTATCTATTAAGGTTTAAAGTATATAAGGTATCTATTATTCCAGTTAATTCAGCATGTCTAGTGTCAATAATAGTTCAGCAAGTTTTTTTGGGCTTTCCCAAAACAGAGTACTAGTACTTGTTTTATGTTTGCGTGTACCTAAATATTTGATATTTGATTCCCCGCCTAAACTTGCAGTTTGTCCATCCAATTAACCATAAAAATAAAAAAATCCTTTTTTATCTTTACAGTTTAGAAACTGTTTACAACTAATATCGTTAAGAAGCCGTATAGTTTTATATTTATGGTTTTTTAACCACTTATTATTAGCATAGTTTTAAAAAACCGTGGGGAAAAAAGTAACTTATCTATGCATTGGAGATAGGCTATTCGTTGGGCATTGTTGTATTTTATCTAATGAACTGTGGATGTGGTTTAATTAGTTATCAAACTGTTTCACCCATTGTAAGAGATGGGAAATATGAGACTTTTTTGTATTAAGCAGCTTCATGATGCTGATGTCCATGCCTGAATGAGAGTATTGTATTCTAATAGTTCATAATTATAAAACAACATGTCCTGCCTGAACAAACTACATCTTTCTCATCAATCATTAAAATAGCTGAAGAATTTTATAAATTTTTCCGTTTATTTTTCACGTCTTAGTGATTTTACACATGTATGCATTTAGTTGTGCAATTTATACATTTTATGTTGTTATTAGCATGATTTTGCTCTTAGCTTTATATGTGCATTTTCTTCTGTGATTTTTTAATTGAATTTGACGCAACGTGTCCTGCGGGGATTTTGACCTTTGTCTGAATGGCTTTAATAACAAGAGAATATTTATTTTATTACTGCTTAATTTACTTTGTTATATTTATGCATGTAAAAAGCTTTATCTCGATTTCTTTTTTCTATTTTAGAATGGCTCATCATTTATTTTATTACTGTTTAATTTACTTTGTTATGTCTATGCATGTAGAAAGCTTTATCTCGATTTCTTTTTGCTATTTTAGAATGCCTCATCATTTATTTTGTTACTGTTTAATTTACTTTGTTATGTTTATGCATGTAAAAAGCTTTATTTCGATTTCTTTTTGCTATTTTACAATGCCTCATCATTTATTTTATTACTGTTTAATTTAATTTGTTATGTTTATGCATGTATAAAGCTTTATTTTGATTTCTTTTTGCTATTTTAGAATGCCTCATCATTTATTTTATTACTGTTTAATTTACTTTATTATGTTTATGCATGCAAAAAGCTTTATTTCGATTTCTTATTGTTATTTTAGAATGGCTCATCGCTTGTGGAATATTACACCAATGCACTGTTTGCAGCTACAGAACATATAGCAAGTCGTGTTTAAACAAGCACATCAGAAAGCACACAGGAGAAAAACCTTTTGAGTGTAACACTTGTAAAACACGTTTCACTACTAAGCAGAGTTTGCAGCGTCATATTAAAAGGAATGTATGCTGGTCGGGTGATCCTAATAAATAATAAACTCATTTAAAGAATTATAATGCTCATTTAGTTTTACTGAATGTCACAACATTTGTAAAAAATAATTTTGAAAAATTTTTTTGTCTTTGCTGCTGTTTATTTTCAATTAAAATAATGGAAAAATATTGTTTCTTTTTCTTCAGATTTGATTTTATTTTATTGCATTTATTATTGTTTTGAAACTTTTTACAAAGATATTTTCAAGTGATAGCAGAGTTTACCTTTTACTATTCAATTACTGGATTGTTAAGTAATTAAACTTTTAATCCAAGCAACAAGTAATAAATGGGAACCTATGTATGCATGTTGGGTGTTTTTATTCACTGCCTTTAATATGTGTTCTTTTACAATCCTTGTCAAAAAAGGATCTATAGTATGCAAGAAAAATAATGAACCACCCTTACTAAGTTTTGATTTAATATTTCTATCTTAATGTTCTAAGACTCAATCTTAATGGTTCAAGGTGGAGGTAGAGGATATTTTAAGTTATGATATCAGACACAAAAACGCTCTGAATAAACATGCGTTTTTTGACGGCTTCGAGTTTCTGATTCTTGAAATATAGGCTGTAGACACAATCTCAGAAATTTGTCCGAAGTTTGAACCCCTTGATGTTAATGTTAATGCTTCCCTTGGGGTTAATTTTACTTTTTGTGTATTTCATCATATCTCAAGAACTAAGCGAACGGAAAACTTTTTGCATACAATCATAAGATTCGTTTATCCAAAAACAGTTTTATGCATATAATAATTTTTAATACCTAATCATTTATTATTTTTTAGTTTTTTATTTAAAAATAGTCAAAAGCAATTTTGAATTGTAAGATTTGTTAATTTTTATAAAATTTTAAAGAATGTAATTTTATAAGGCAAAATGCAAAATTGGTTGAGTAGTTCTTGAGAAATTGAATTTTACTTATATGATTTCTTTGAAATTGTATTTCTCTGGATCTATTTGGCCAATTCTATTCAAATTTTGTATTTTGCTTTATGAAATTTCTTTTTTTAAATAATGTTGAAATTGGAATAACTATGATTCAAATTGTTTCATCTATTAAATAAAAAAAATATCTGATTATTAAAAATTATTTTTTGCATAGAATTCTTTTCTTAGATTCTTTTTTTGCATAGAAGTCTTTAGATAAACAAATTTTATAATTGTGAGCAATGATAACATGCTTTTATTTCATAGGTATTAAAACTATTGAATTATTTTGAAGCTTATTATTTATAAATAACAAAATTCCTTTTTTTTGCATTAAGTCATTTATCATTTGTGTTCAAAATCATTCATTTGTTGTTCATTATGTTGTATCTTCAAGTGTTGTGACTGAAAAAAGAAACAAAGGAAGTCTTTAAGTAGTTTGCAAATCAAATCATCTCTTCATGAATAACTAAACATTTTGAGTGCCTAAATTTTATTAACAGTTTTTCTGCATAGAAGTTGATCCCCAAGTTTTCATTTCAAAATAGGAATTGCATTTAGTGTACAAATTTACCCTTGAATTTATATTTGTTGAAAACAATTATGATGATACTGCTTGTCATAATCATTTTAAATTTCTGAAGTCATTAGTACCAATTCAAAAGATTCATTCCAAAAATACTTAATTTTTTTTGTATATTAAAGTTTCGATTGTAAAATTGTATTATTTTTCCTGTGTTTGTATTTTTCTAGATAAATGTCTAGATAAATTTTAAGCTAACGATCATTCCTTTTGTTTCACGAAAAAAAAAGTTGACATGAGAGTATTCATATTATTGGTATGGTAGTCAACCCTGATTCTTTAGTTGAAATTTATGTCTCTTTAAGTCGACTTATACAGTGAAAAATGCAGTAGTCTTCTGGTATTCACATGTTTAGATACTCATATTTTGACCAGCAGACTCCTATGCATTTCTAAATTAATTTTTCCTTGTGTAATTTTTTTTTGAGCGGCGGAAGGTTAAACTAAATTGTAAAAGTAATCTTATCATGTATTTTTATTTTTCAGTTTTCTCCAGGAAAAATGGAATATATCAATGTACTCTTTGCCAATACTCAAATATTAATAAAGCAAAGTTGACAATGCACGCCAGAGTTCACACTGGTGAGAAACCCTTCCAGTGTACTTATTGTAACAAGCGCTTTTCCATAAAGGGTAATTTGAAAAGTCACATGCTTGTTCATTATAGGACCCCTATTTTGTAATATGTAGAAATAGTAAGTATTGTAATCTGATTTTACTCTGATACTCTTTATTTGTATATGCCTCAGAAATGTTACAAACGTTAAGAAGAGGTAAGGCATATCACGAGAGTAGGAAATAGCATAGCAATTCATGACCTTTAATGCCATTAGATAGTGTTCTGCATCTCCATGTTGTAATGCACCTAGCATGCGCTGTACTATACTCTGCATGGGTGCTTCTGTTGTTGTTTCTAATGACACTTGCCGATACCATCAAGACTGCTTGATGAAACGAGGCAAATTTAAGGGAGAGAGTGCGTTTCTTGTTTTACAGTGGCGCCATCTATGACCAAGAATACAACTTCAGCCACAACCTATTTATAGGACGGTCCCATTCATGCATTCATCCACAGATCGTAATTTTGACCTGAACCAGAGTACTATCAATCTTAAATTCAGTACCCCCAGAGATGATTTGTTATGAGAACAAGGAGGATTTAGTGACCGGGCAAATTTAAGTGTGCACAAGTCACCATTTACTACGCAGGGAGTCTTCTGCCGACGGGGATTGAACTCACGATCTGTTGGACACGGGCTCAATGCCGTACCAATCAGGCTATCCCGTCCCATGAGTGCTTCTAATTGACCCTATGATTAGAAGCACGCATTGTGCCTCAATTTCTGATTCATTGTGCTTCAAATTCTTGCTGCAGTTTGCTATAATGTATCGTGAGCCTCTGGAATTGGCAATAGGTCATGTGGTTTTAATCTCTGATACAATTAAAGAATCTCCTAATATGTAATCATGTCTGGCAAGCAAGCCTCACTGCTGCCATAATGTCTGATGATGTAAATGTTGAACATTTGTTGTGGCATTATGAACTGTGTTCATGCAGTACAACATTTGTACACATGATATTCAATAAAGGTTTTAAATTAACCACTCTCTTGTGTCATTTTAGCTTTGCTACAACTTTTTTCTGGCATTTTTGATGATGTATCCTACCTCTCCAAAGAGTGTGTTGTGACATTTTTGAAACAAATGTATCAGTGTTCATTAATATTGTTTTTAAAACTTGCTAAGTATAAGATTCTTAACATGTATTATAAATCAGTTGTACTTTCAAAGCTTCTATGTACAGTAGGGAACCGATTATCCAGAACGGTCGGGACTATCGCTATTCCGGATAACTGATTTTTCCGGTTTTCTGAATAGCTACGAAAAGCAGTTTTTTTTTATTGTTAAACCCAACTAAAAAAATATAAAAAATTGGAAATAATCTTAAAAATAAAAATACACTAATAAAAATAAAAACACACTAATGATTATTTCAAAAATGATAGTAAGGTAAACATCTTTAAAAAAAGAAAGAAAAATCGTAAATTCTTACGAGGAAGAAAATTTTTTTTTTAAAAAAATGGCAAGAAAATTTATTGAATTTTGTTCCGGTTTTCTGATTTCCGGATAACGGGTTCTGTACTGTATTTAAAAAAGTTTAATATTACAAATATGTGTTTATTGTTACAAATTTATGTTAATTTTTATGAATTTTGCAAAATGCTTGATTCATTCATACCATGTAAAATTATCTTCTGAAAGTACATAAAGTTTAAATAAGGAATAAAGTGGTTAAAAGTATTTATTATTGTATTTAATTTTTATCTGAACTATGTTTAAAAATACATAGTTTTAATTTTCAGAGAAAATGCATAAATTAATTTGTAGTTTATAGTTAATTCAAGTAATGGTTTGTTTCAAAGAGCCAGTTCTATCGATGCTAGGGAGTTTTATAAGACAGTGAAACCTCGGCAGCGACCACTCTCTGTTCCACACTAAAATGGCTGTTCTTTGGGGTTACCTCTATTGACTTCAAAAGTAATCGAAGGTACATGATTTTTCGCTAACGATCTTAGTTTTAGTTAATGCAATTTTCTTATTGTGTAAATACCACTTGTGTTGGGTTTATGATAACCGTATCGATGAATAAAATTTAGCGCCAATAAAGGTGATCCCTACTGATAAAATTATGATTAAAAACAAATTTAACATTTTTAAATAGTAATAGTAAAATTTTAAATGAATGAGCAATTATGTTTTTTGTTTAAGTTTGCATTTAATTTTATATCATAAAATTAGTTAGCTTTAAAAAATGAGAAGAGGTTTGCTTGTTTAAGATGCTTCCTTTTTTTCTAATTTAACTTTCAACTCTAGAAGTAAATCATTGATAGCATCCTCTTTAGTGTACTTTGACTGCAACATGAGATTGTATCGTCAACTAGAGCTCTCTAAATAATAGCTACTCACAAATATTTTTTTACCTATATATTTAAATCGATTTCTTTGTTTTGTTAATATTTTTTTGTGTTTCCTTATTTGACCTTTCCCGCATTTGGCGCAGAGGTTTGCTCGGTCGCTGGAAGATCTCTGCTGTGGCGTAACTACCACTACAAAAGTTTAACATCATTCACTAGTATATAAAGCATGCTAACTTGATTCTATCACGAGGTACCTTTTGATAGATGACGGTTGGCATGGTCGATAACTCCGCCCCCCACATTGGTGACCTACGACGTGATTTGATTACGCAAGTAACGCCTACTTCGATGAATAGTTCACATTGAACAGTTGACTTGCTATTTGTGAATGCATCATTCACCTCCTGCGCTGTTGCTTCTCAGTCTCGTCTCGAACATTCACACAACGTCTACACTCTCAACGCCTGCATACTCTCGACTGCTAATGGCAACACAGGAGCGACTTCGANAAAAAATTTAGAGCTTCCCAAAAGTGGTCATTAATAGAGGTGGTCTTTCCGGAGATTTCACTGTAATAATGAAAAATCTTTTATATGAACAAGGAAATAATAGACATAAGTTGGATTATCAATTAAACGTTATACTTGATAAACTTTACTTTGGATTTTCAATTTTTACAACATTATGAATTGTGTTCATGTAGTACAGCATTTGAACGCATGGTGTTCAATAAATGGTTATGTTCCTTTCATGTTCAAATTTCTTTAACAATGAGTTGAGGTCGCATAGAAGGTAATTCCCTAGAGCACATTTCTAAAAATTTCTGTAAATCACTCGGGTTTCAAAATTAAAGCTGTTTTGCAGTGAAGAAAAATATCATTTTCATATTTGATGAAAATGCATCTGAGCAAACATAATTATTTTCTTTTAATTTTGATTATGTCAAATTTTAAAACTCCATTTTAAAACTGTAATAAAAAAAAAGTTTTCATTATAAGCTTAATTGCTGTTTTTATTTACTTTTCCAGAATGGCACAAGGAATATGGAATATATCAGTGTACATTTTGCAACTACTCTACAGTATTGAAGACACATTTAACAAGACATATCAGAACACACACGGGTGAAAAACCCTACCAATGTGACACCTGTAAAAAACGTTTTAATCAAAAGTGTCATTTAGATCGTCATAAAATTACACATATGCAGAAAAAGTACTTTTGACCTTTATAAAAATGAATTGTTTTTTTGGTGAATCTGTTTTTTAAAAGTTGTTTTGTCAAATATTGCACTGTGGTGTATGCATATATATACACAGAAAAATAATAAAAAAATTTGGATGAAATTATTTTTTATTTATATAAAAATTATTTTTTTCTTTATTTATATTCTAATTATAAAATAGGTTATTTAATCTGAGTAAGAATTTTTAAAGTGATATCTTGTTCTCTTATAAAAGATAAGGTAATATAAAATACTTTATAACGTTATTATTTTGTATATTAAAATGTAGACGTGACAAAATTTTGTTTAGATTGGAGCTGTGAAATACAATGAACGTTTAGATTCAGAAACCTATTAACATTGGCTTTTATGATACATGACTTTTACCTACCTAATACATGACTTTAATTAAATAAGTCAGAAAGAATAGACTGGTTGAAAAAAATAAAATCATTAAAAATTTTTCTTCATGACATTTTATTCCCTATAAAACACAGAAGATAGTTTTCTTAAGCCTAAATTGATTTGTATTTCTATAGCTAAAACTGTGCTTATTTTTATTCTATCAGCTATGTTGAAAAAATTTTTTATTATCTTGTTTATGCTCCCTGTCTTTTAATTATGAAAAAATTCTTGTTTTTCAAGAAACTCGAAAAATTTATTGAAAAATCTATTTAAGTAATGAATATTTTATTTTATGTTCATTATTACTTACATTATATTGTTTAACATTTATTCGGTTCAGTCCAGTTTTAGCTATATATTAGCTTCTATAGAAATGTTTACACAGTACTTACTATTAACGATATTTTACAGTAAAATGTATTCACTGTACAGAGTAGGACAGTCGTTTACTGATAGTTTTTGATGTTAGGAACACACTGGTAATGAGGATAAAGGATAATAAATAGTATAAGTCAATTTAATTTCTGTTATAATGATGAACATCAGCTTATGAGTGTGGATATGTGTAGGGGCCTGACTCAAATTATCTCTCGTTTTTTATTATATTTGCATATGAAAAAAAAAATTATATATATTTTTTTTTTAATCTGAAAATTGTGATTGATTAATTTTCAGAAGTCTGAAAAAATTTTTGTTAATTAAAAGTTTAATTCTGCAGGTAAAAAGATAACAAGAAGTATATAATTTTATAAACAATTATTTGGACAAATAGTTTTAATCATTTGAATTATTACTTAAATAATTATTGAAAAGTTGTAATTTTTATAAAACATTCAAATTTAATATTAATTTTTTCTAACATTTTGTGAAAATTTTAAAAAAAGTATTAATTTGAGCTTTAAAATAAGAAGCTTGAGTTGAACATTTCAGCTACTAACTCAACTAAAATATTCCTTTTTTTAATAATCCATAAAATGTAATTAAAGCATATTTGGGTTCCTAAAGATTATTCAGAAGACAGATTGGATCTAAAATTGTATCTCTTATGGAGATGTTTTCTATAAATATTTCTATGGAAATTTATTTAAATACTTTTCTTTATAATAATATATTGAAATATTTTTTACAATATTATTTAAATACAATTTTTTGCAACATTATGTAGGGAAGAGTGGGGTAAACCAGGTTGGAGGGAAAGCTAGGTACCTTGATTTTAATTAAATTAATTCTGTTTTCTAGCAAAACTCTGAATTATACTTTACTAATCATGAATAAAGACCTAAGACCTACTGTATGGACTTGTTGTTGATTAATTCCCGACATCCAGGTAGATAAGTTTGTTTTTATGTATCCCACGTAAGCTGCAGTACAGTGGAGGATGAAGCTAGCTACATCCAAGCCTGAACAAATTTTTTACGGGTCTCGGAACAAAATTTATTGAGGGCCTCATCCTCAAAGCACAAAAAGCCTTATTTTCATATTTCCTGGAATGTTTGAAGAAACTTTATACAAAATTGTAGATTTTATATAAATATAAAGAAATTCTGTGCCATTTTCTTTTGATAAATTACGAGACACTATAGATTTTGTAAAATATTTTAGTCAGACCCTCAACTGTCCCGAGCCCCAGAACAATCGTCTCTATTTCCCTCCCTTCCCTTGAGTATGACCTTGACTGTATCGCATGTAAATTTCATGCATAATTTTATTAAATTGTCATATAAGAGAGAAATGTCTGCTACTTTTTCTCTGAAATTCTAATATGCCTACATTTTCCACAGAGAAAACATGCGTACCTTGTTTTACCCCACTTGTGGGCCTAAACTGGGTGTTTAACTTTTTCTTGAAAAATATCATTTATAAAAAAGTAGCATATCTATGGCTATTTGAGAATGAGATATTGTAAACAACTAAACAATCAATATCTTTGTTAAAGCAGACAGTTTCTAGCTCAAACTGTTTAACTGGCCTATGAACCTTACCCTATCTTCACCAAAATAATATTTTTCCAATATTTAATTAAATAAAAAATTTTGCAATCTTACGTAAATATTATTTTTTGCAATATTATATTAATAATATTTTTTTATTGTATGTGTATCACTGATAACGAATTACATTTTAAATATTGCTGATTATTGTTACAAAATCTTTCTTATTTTATTCCTTCTTCCTTGTCTTGTTTTATTATTTTGAATGTTAATTTGATAAAATATACCATTTTTTCTAAGAATTTTTTATGACATGTATTTATCACAAATTATTTAAAATGCATGTTTATTAGATATATCCAGAATTTTGGTTTATAATTTGTATTGTAAAAAATGTTTTAGAATAAAGATTTACTTTTATTTCTGATTTCATTTTTTATAAAATTGTATTTTGAACTCAAAGAATGCTGAAAAATATAAATAATATCATTTATATGTTTGAAATTATGTTAATTTTGATGATGAAATTCAAACCTATTGAAGCTTTATTAAATTTGTAGTAACTATTTTTTAAAACAGAAGTTGTTTTTTCAAGATTTATTCATTTATTTTGTTACATAAATTAATGTCGTTTTTTTGGGGGGGGGGGCATAAATGTTTTTTTCTTCTTTGTTGCATAATAAAAGCATTTTTTCTTTTTGTTGCGTAAATTAATTTCCTGCCTCTTTTTTTACAAAGTCTTTGTTTGAATTCTTAGCTTTGAACAACAAATGTGATATACTTGAAATTATCTGTAAAAGTATTATTTTATGATAGATATTATGCGTTTCTTTTACAGCTTTCTTCAAGCAAAATGGACTATATCAATGTATTTATTGTCATTACTCAAGTAAGGATAAAACCAAATCGACCGTACATGCCAGAGTTCACACTGGCGAAAAACCCTTCCAGTGTGCCCATTGTAACAAGCGCTTTTCACGTAAGGATAAGTTGAAAATGCATATGCTCACCCATTATAACAACACTATTATGTAATATGTAATAATTAGTAAGTATTAGTTAATAAATTATCCCATTTTTCTGTGAATCTTTTCTTTTTTGAAACTTTTAATCAAATGACTTCATAAATAAATGTTTCATTTAAATAAAAGTTTATATAGTAGTTTCTCTTTCTATCGTTTAACTGTAACTTCTATGTTGAGACATTTTATAACAATCATGAAAATTTTTCACCTGTACAAGGAAATTATGGGCATTATATGGAATTTTTTTAACAAACGTTTTTAAGTGTAGAACTATGTTGAGATTACTAGAAACATACTTTCACGAGTACATTTCTAAGTTATTTTTTAGAATTATGCTAGTTTTGAACAAGATTTTGATCTTGGGAGTAAAGAGAAATACCATTTTTAATATTTGATTAAAATGCAACTTAGCAAACAATGTATTTTATTTTCTATTTTCAATTATTAACTACCTGATATTCTAAGCATGATAGAGTGAAACCTTTCAGGAGTGGCCATTGTCCATTCTGCAGTAAAATGGTCGTTCTTAGAGGTTACCTCCATTGATTTCAAAATTGTTATCAAATGTAATTGTAATTTTAGTCAGTGTCATATTCTCAGTACAGAAATGCCACTTCTGTTGGCTTCTTGAAAAGGCAGATCTATGAATAAAATTTAACGTCCATAAAAATTATCTTTTCTGATATAATTTTGTGTTAAACAAATTTATCAATTATAAATAATGAAGCTATTTTCAATAGATAAATAATTCTGTTTTTTGTGCAAGTTTGCATTTAATTTTATATCATAAAAATTGAAGCTTTGTTTGTTTGAGATGATTGTTCTTTCTAAAATAACTTTTTTTTTCTAATTTAACTCTCAACTCTTAAAGTAAATCATTGATAGCATCGTCTTTAGTGCACTTTGACTGTAACATGGCTTTGTTTCGTCAAATTGAGCTCTCTAAATAAGAGCCACTCACAAATATTTTGAATATATTTTAATCTACTTATTTGTTTTGTTAAATTTTTTGTTTTTATATTTTTCTGTGTTTCCTTATTTGTCATTTTCCACATGTCATGCAGATGTGTGCCCGTTCACTGGGAGAGATTTTAATGGTCTCTCCTAACGGTTTTCTTTAACGCAATATGGAAAATATTTCCATCGAAAGTTATCGTAAATAGAGGTGGTCTTTCTTGGAAGTTTCACTGTACTTTATGTGTAATAATTTTTTAAACATGTATGCTTAGTTGTTTTTACTATTTCAGAATGTTGCAAGGGATGTGAAATACATCAATGTTTAGTTTTCAACTGCTATGCAATATTGAAGATATGTTTAATGAGGCACATCCCAACACACATTGGGGAAGAAAACTTTACCAGCGTGATACTTCTAAAAAAATTTTTAATCAAAAATGTCATATATTCTAGTTCTTTGTATTCTAGGTTTTTTTAATAGTTTAATGTGTTTTTCAATGTTAGTTTTTGTATTCTAAATATTTCTTATCTTGTTTCATGCAAGCAAAAATTCAAATTTCTGAAATTGTATTCTAATTTTTCATAAGATGGTTTGTTAATTAATATTTATTTATTAATTAATTTGCTGATTAATATGTCCTTTGTCAATGAAAAAGTTAACTTAAGTTGAGAGATACTAGGGACATAAGTGTGCATTAAAATTGTAATATTTTTAAGTTTCGTTGTTAGAATAAAAGTAAACCTTTAAATATTGATTTTAATTTTATTCCCACTATTTTTATTTTAATAATAACATAGTGCTGTTTAACTTGTATTCATATCTGTGGTTGTTTTATTCCTTGAGAAATTATGTTGGTTTATTTAAGCCTAAATTGACATTTATATCTCTTTCTATTTAAACTGTGCTTTATTTTCAAGCAATCTGTTGTCTTAAAATATAGATAAATAAAATATAAGTGTTTTATTTATGTTGTTGTTCCACGTGTTTAATAAATATTGAAAAAATTCCCATTTAATTCAAAAAAGTCAAGTGTATTATTTACATTTTATTGTCTGGCAGTTCTGTCCAGTTTCTGTAACATGTTGACTTCAACATTAAACACCTTTAATATGCTATGATTTACTACATGAAAGTTTTCTTAGTATGTTGTAGGATATTTTTTCAATGATAATTTTTGACGTTAAGAACATATTATTCAGCTCACAAGTAAAAGCAAAAATATTGTATTTAAATTCATTTTGAAATGTACAACAAATTGTCTTTTGTTTAGAAATATTGATGTTCAAACACAATGCACATAAGATGAAGATTAGCTCTAGCTAAATCTGTTTTTCAAGAAAAAAAAACATAATAAGTATTTAAATGGCAGAGCAATACATAAAATTTCAGCATTTGAAAGTGCTTTTAATATATTTCTTTGAAATATTCTTTGTGTTTATTTTATAAAGTCTTATTTTGTATAGAGCAACATATAAAATATTCTTTAAAAAAGTTTTTCTCTTGCTTTTTCTGTATTATTTTGAAAGATGCTTTGATAATATATACCACTCTTTTAACGGAATTATTAAAGCCTTGATTACGAGTGATATTTAATTACGTGTTTTTTAGATGTATATGAAATTTTGTTAATGTGTTATAATTATAAAAAATATATTATGCAAATGATATTTTTTTATTATATGAGTATCACTGATAAAGAGTTACATTTGAAATATTACTGATTATTGTTACAAATTCTTTCTTCCATGTCTTATTTTATTAATTTGAATGTTTATTTGATAAAATATACCATTTTTTCATCGAAAGTTTTATAATTTGTATTGTAAAAAAATTTTTAAAATAAATATTCACTTTTATTTTTGATTTCATTTTTTATAAAATTGTATTTTAAACTCAAAGAATGCTAAAAAATATAAATATTATTATTTATATGTTTGAAATGACGTTAATTTTTATGATGAAATTCAAACCTACTCAAGCTTTATTATATTTATAATAACTATTTTTTAAAACAGAAATTTTTTTTCGAGATTTGTTCAATTATTTTGTTGCCTAAATTAATTTCGTTTTTTTTTTTTGTTACATAAATATTTTTATTTTGTTGCATAACAGAAATATGTTTTTATTTTGTTGCATAAATTAATTTCCTGCCTTTTTTTTTTACAAAGTCTTTGTTTAAGTTCTTAGCTTTGAACAACAAATTATATGCTTGAAATTATCTGTGAAAGTATTTTTTTATGATAGTTATTATGCTTTTCTTTTACAGCTTTCTTCAAGCAAAATGGACTATATCAATGTATTTATTGCCAATACTCAAATAAGAATAAAGCGAAATTGAGAATGCATGCCAGAGTTCACACGGGTGAAAAACCCTTCCAGTGTACCAAATGTAACAAGCGCTTTTCACGTAAGGATAGGTTGAAAATGCATATGCTCACCCATTAATACAACACTATTTTGTAATATGCATAATTAGTAAGTATTCTTTAATAAATTATCTCATTTTTCTGTAAATATTTAAACAGAATGAAAACTTTTCTTTTTTGAAACTTTTAATCAAATGACTTCATAAATAAATATTTTATGTAAATAAAAAAAAATTATTTAAATAAAAGTTTATGTAGTATACTCTCTGTATCTAAAAGTTGTAGGGATGCTAAAAAAAGTTTTTGAGTTTTGATAACAAGTTCAGATCTAAACATGTTCTTAAAGGGAGAAAAATATATTCTTAAGTATTAATCTAAAAAAAGTCATGAGATGTAAGAATAATTACTGATAAATATGGATGTAATGATAGTTGACTATAAGTCTTAAGCACAACAATGATAATTTTATTTTTAAAAGTAAGACAAAAATAATTATGCAATTACTAGAAAAGAATTGGTTTACAATAAACTTTGTGATTTTTCCGAAAAAATTTATTTTCTATTTCAAGAAATTTGGCATAACAAGGTTTTGAGAAGAAAATCTTTGACATAGTTATTTGAATTAACATTAGGTGGATATATAATGCCAAGGGAAAAAATATTTTTTGACATAACAAAATTTTCGAGATATCGAAGTTTGAGATATCTAGAGTATACTGTATAAATAAGAGTTTGTATGAATAAAAATGTAAAATCATTTATTGTAATTTTGTGTAATTAAATAGGGCTTTAGAAATTTGCTTTACATGTGACCCATAAATCAAAATAGTCATGCCTCAGAGCAACTCTTATTTTAAGAAAGACAAATATTTATTAATGTCAACATAAATGTTCTCAAATACCTTGAATTTATAGATTTCATACAATGCGTAGTTCATTTATTTCATCTTAAAGGATGTTAAGAAACAGATTAAGAGATCGAAATAAATTTAGAGGTCCTTAAACTTAACTTATTTTCTTTAAATGCTGAATACCTGTTCTTTGTACAGGATGAAAAATTATGCACCAAACTAAAAGGCGTGTACCAACACAATTAAAATAACAAAATTTTTTGTTAAAATTTATCATTTTTTTGCCCTTTCCAGTAGTTTTAATTAAACTAAGCAAGACACATTATTATTAGTCCTTCCCATCAAAATACAGATCTCCTGTATTCAGTAACAATTCTGCTGTTCAAGTGCATAAATTGCCACAATCGAGCAATTTTTTTCCCGTTATTTATCCCTTTTAAGAAGCTGTAAAATACTTTTTTCCATAGTATGTTAAGTAACTTAACAGTATTGGTTTAGTTTTCATAGGTATCAAACATACTAATATAATACTATATTAATGTATTTGGTACCTATAACTGATTACCATATTAACCGATTGTGCCTACTGACAAAATTATTTAAGCATATTTGGCATCAATAATAGTATGGTGAATTTGTATGCTTCTCTTAAACGAATCATTTCTCCATTGCACTGTTTTTTTCCATACATAATTATTCTTTTTTGTTTCAATTAGTACTTATTACCAAATTAAATTAAGCATAATTGGTGCCAGTACATAACAGTATAGCATTTTTTAAGTTTCTCTTAGCAAAACTAACGCCATTTCTACATGCACTGGCATTTCGCTTTTTCAGAATGAATCAATTCTGGAATTACATGAGAGACACGCAAACAGACTCTTCATTTTAAGATCATCAAGTCTTACATAATTTTCTTTTCACGGGGATTACAAAGTTTATTTGAGTTGTAAGCTTTCTGATGTGGTATTAATTGTAACTTCTATGTTAAAATGTTTAATGATAATCATGAAAATGTTTCACCTGTATATGGAAATTATAGGTGTTATAAGGTATTTTTTTTAAACGAGATTTGATGCTAACAAACTTTTTTAAGTCTAGCACTATGTTGAGGTTAGTAGAAACATACTTTCAAGAATACATTTCTCAGTTATTTTTTAGAATTTTGTTAGTTTTGAACAAGATTTTGATCTTGGAATGAAAAGAAATACCTTTTTTAATATTTGATTAAAATGCAACTTAGCAAACACTGTATTTTATTTTCTATTTTCAATTATTAACTACCTAATATTCTAAGTATGATACGGTGAAACCTTTCAGGAGTGACCACTGTCCGTTCTGCAGTAAAATGGTCATTGATGGAGGTTGGTAGTTCTTAGAGGTTACCTCCATTGATTTCAAAATTGTTATCAATTGTAATTGTAATTTTAGTCAGTGTCATATTCTCAGTACTGAAATGCCACTTCTGTTGGCTTCTTGAAAAGGCAGATCTATGAATAAAATTTAACGTCCATAAAAATTATCTTTTCTGATATAATTTTGTGTTAAGCAAATTTATCAATTATAAATAATGAAGCTATTTTAAATAGATAAACAATTCTGTTTCTTGTGCAAGTTTGCATTTAATTTTATATCATAAAAATTAAAGTTTTGTTTGTTTGAGATGATTGTTCTTTCTAAAATAACTTTTTTTTCTAATTTAACTCTCAACTCTAAAAGTAAATCATTGATAGCATCGTCTCTAGTGCACTTTGACTGCAACATGAGATTGTTTCTTCAAATAGAGCTCTCTAAATAAGAGCCACTCACAAATATTTTGAATATATTTTAATCTACTTATTTGACAATTTTCTACATTTGGTGCAGATGTGTGCCTGGTCGCTGGGAGAGGTTTTGATGGTCTCTTCTAAAGGTTTTCTTCAACACAAACTCTATGGAAAAATTTTCGTGTCTCCCGAAAGTGATCATGAACAGAGGTGGTCTTTACTGGAACGTTTCACTGTACTTTATGTGTAATAATTTTTTAAACATGTATGCTTAGTTGTTTTTACTATTTCAGGATGTTGAAAGGGATGTGAAGTACATCAATGTTTAGTTTTCAACTGCTCTGCAATATTGAAGAAATGTTTGATAAGGCACATCCCAACACACATTGGGGAAAAAGCCTTATCAGCGTGATGCTTGTAAAAATTGTTTTAATCAAATGTCATATAGACTGTTGAACATTTACAGAATTTTTACTTTTCACTTTGCTTTATTATTGTTTAAAATGCTCTCTTTTTTTGATTGAATGTGTTGGTTGAAAATTTCGTATTTCTGTGAGTATTCTTTGACTAATGTAAGTTCTTTGTACTATTCTGTAATTTTTTTTTTGTAGTTTAATGTGTTTGTCAATGTTAGTTTTTGTACTCTAAATATTTCTTATCTTGTTTCATGCAAGTACAGGTTCAAATTCCTGAAATTGTATGCTAATTTTTCATAAGATAGGTTATTAATTTGTTGATTAATATGTTAAAAAAAAAGTTAGCTTGTGTTGAGAGATACTAGGGACATAACTGTGCAGTAAAATTATAATATTTTTAAGTTTTGTTGTTAGAATAAAAGTAGACCTTTAAATATTGATTTTAATTTTATTCCCACTATTTTTATTATAACTTAGTGCTGTTTAACTAGTATTCATATCTGTGATTATTTTATTCCTTGGGAAAATAAGTTGGTTTTCTTAAACCTAAACTGATATTTATATCTCTTTCTATTCAAACTGTGCTTTATTTTCAATCAATCTGCTGTTTTAAAATATAGATAAATAAAATACAAATGTTTTTTATGTTTTTGCTCCATGTGTTTAATAAATATAAAAAACTTCTTGTTTAATTCAAAAAAGTGCAGTGTATTAGTTACAGTTTATTGTCTGGCATTTATACAGTTCTGTTCAGTTTTGGTAACATATTGACTTCAACATTAAACACCTTTAATATGCTGTGATTAACTAAATGAAAGTTTTCTTAGTATGTTGCCGGATATTTTTTCAGTGATAATTTTTGACATTAAGAGCATATTATAAAGCTCACCAGTTAAAGCAAAAATATTGTATTTAAATTCATTTTGAATTGTAAGACAAATTGTCCTTTGTTTTTAAATATTTATATCCAAAAACAATACACACGAGGTAAAGATTAAATCTGTTTTTCAAAAAAGAATTTCAATATATTTCTTTGAAATATTTTTAGTGATTATTTTATAAAGTCTTATTGGTATAGAGCAACGTTTAAAAAGTTTTTCTTTTGCTTTTTATGTACTATTTTGAAAGTTGCTTTGATAATATATACCACTCTTTTAAAAGAATTATTAAAGACTTGTACATAAGTAATATTTAAATAAATGTTTTATTACATATATATAGAATTTTGTCATCGTATTATATAGTTGGGATTTGTAAAAAATATTTCTGAAATAAAGAACTTTGAATTTATTTTTTAATTATGTGTAAAATCTTATATTTTACTTAAAGAATGCTGGAAAGCACAGATAGCTTCTTTATATCTTTGAAATTTCATTATTATTGCCAACTGATAAAAACTCAAATTTTTGAACTTATTAAAGAGCAAGTTTCAATTTATTTGATAAAGATTTATTTATTAGAAAGGCCAACATTTCTTAAAATTTGAATTAGTTTATTTGGAAAATTTTTAAAATTCAGTTACCAGTTTAAATCTTCTTAAATGTATAATAACTATTTTAATAAAATCATGTTTAAATTTTAGGATTAATTTTTTCTCAATGCATAAATTAATTCTAAGGTCTTTTTTTATCTTGCTTTTTTTTTTAAAAAAAAAAAAAAGAAACTTATGTTGTATTTTGTTTAAAAAAAATTGTGTGTTTTTATAATTTGTTGGATATTATATTTCGCATGTTTGTTTCAATTATTTTATTTGTATATGTTTTGCTTTTCTTTTATAGCATTCTCCAAGAAAAATGGAATTTATCAGTGTACATTTTGCCAGTATTCTAATAATTTCAAATCAAAGTTGACTTCACACATCAGAGTTCACACGGGTGAAAAACCCTTCCAGTGTATATATTGTCAAAAGCGCTTTTCACATAAGGGTAATTTGAAAAGCCATATGCTCATCCATTCTGACAGAACTGGTTTGCAATGTGCATAAATAGTAAGTAATGTTCAATAACTTATCTCACTTTTTCTGTTTTTGTTTATATTTTCGGTTATTAAATAAGATTTTAGAAATTGTCTTAGCTTTTTAAGACCGATAACATACATAGATTAAAACGTACTTGCCTTTATGCATAAAAAAAACTTACAAAGTAACATGAATATTTCAAACAAAATATTGCATTTATAAATTTTATACAATGCATGGTTCATTTATATCAAATTTGAAGTTGTATTGCAATAGAGGAAAACTTCAAAATTAGTGCAAAGGCTTAAAAATTAATTTCGTTTACTTTCTTTTTTTTATCGCTAATTATCTAGTATACATAATTTTATTTCCTATGGGAATACAAAGTCTATTAGTTTATATATATATCTTTTGATGGATAGAATATTTTTTAAGACTCTATGCTAAGCAATTTTTTTTTTAATTGTAACATTATGTTGAGGTCACTTTATACTTTCTAGAGTTCATTACTGAATGTCTTTTCAGAATTATGCCAATGTTAGAAACTGAATGTAATGGTAGCAGATTTAAAACTAGATTTTGAGTGAAAGAAATTACCACTTTTAATATTGTATAAAAATACATCTTTTGAAACAAAATGTTTTAGTTTTCAATTGTTTAATGTTCTAAATATACTACTATACAGGGCTCGAAAAACCGCCCGTCCTCGGCGGTCAAAAATTCCCCGCGGACGACAAATTTCTCGAATTCAGCGTCCGCGCGGACGGCCATTTTCCCATTAATGTTCGTGATACATTTTCAATTTTTGTTATCTTACAAGAGTCTAGCGCCTCACTTCTAAAATGACCCTCTAATCTCGAAATACAGCAACATACTGCGCATAGTGGAATTGATGTTTTCTCTGTCTGGGAGTACTGCAGCGGTTGAAAGGGGCTTTTCAGCAATGAATTTACAAAAAAACACGTTACTTGCAGGTCTTAAACAAGAAGCGTTAAACGCATTTATGAACATCTACCTAAATGGAAAACCTCTTTCAGATTTCTGTGTAGAAACCTCTGTAAATCATTGGCTTGATTGTGGAACTGGCAAACGTCATACTTGATTCATTTAAAAAATGCAGTACCATCGGATAAATTGACATGATAATTGACAGATAACTTAACCTTTATTATTTAAATTAATTCATCAAAGAAATAAATTATTTCATAATAGAAATAAATTATTTCATAATAGAAATACTAGGTTTTACTATTAGTAACCTAGTATTTCTTTTATTACTGTATAATGTTATCCTAGTATTTGTAATCCTAGTAACTACTAACTCATTGTGCAATTTATATAAATGTTTGTAATAAATAAGAGAAAATTGTATTTGTATTTATTTAGAAGCGACGGGTTAGTTTCAAAGGAGGACGGGTACATTGTTGGACAAGCCGTCCTCGGGGACGGGTGAAATTTCTGAGTTTTTTCGAGCCCTGCTACTATATAAGCAACAATATTTAAGCACATGAGTAAAATACTTAATTGTAGTTTCTATTTCAGAATGGTGCAGGAAATTTGGATATTCGTCATTGTTTATTTGGAAACTACACTATTGAAGACACATTTAACAAGGCACATCTGAACACATATTGGTGAAAAACTCTACTAGTGAGACTTATAAAGAATGTTTTAACCAAAAAAGTGATTTAAACTCTCATACACATTCACGGAAGTGTTTCTTTTGACCTGTTTTAAATTTGTTTAGAAAGTTTTTTTTTTATGAATGTCTCTTTTGAAAGTTTTGTATCTATTTGAACTGGTGTTTTTTAGTAATATATATACAGTTGATGACAGTGGCGTAGTTTTGGGGGACAAAACCCTCCTCAAAATTATACATTACTTAATAAATTAGCTGTTGTACGGTAAGTAGGATGTAGTTTTAAAATTTTTATTACTGATTTTTTTTAATTTAAACATTTGGAAAAAAATACATCTATGACAGAAGGAGATAAATCCCTTCCAAACGTATGTTAAAACCACACCACTGTTTGACGTTTAATACGGCAGCCTTAAGGATTCAAGGGAAAACGGATGCTGTTGTGTCTAGTTATTATATTGTGAGTGTGCAAAAAACCTGGAATATTAACTCAAAGCAAAAGCAATATTTCTCCTTATTTAGGACAATTCTTTAATTTATAAATTTTAATAAGAGTTTAGTAACTAACTGAGAAATTGGTGATAATGCTACTTTTTTTTCTATATCAATATAAATGTTTAAAATTATTCTTAATTGATGCAAAAAGCATTAAAAATAATATTTTGTTACGGGCCTCAATTTTTTATAAATAACATACAGCAAGATAAGTGTGAAGACCACATGTTTTAACTTGAAAATAAACCACACAAAGGAAATTACATTTCATAAAAAGAGTGAATACTATTTTCAAACAAGAAAAGTTGTGATTAATAAATTTACACAGATTATAAATTACCATTAATTGCGACCCTTGTGAACTTAGGATAAAAATGTAGAAGGTCGTGTAAAGAATGATAAAAACTTTGTGTCAATTTAGGTACAGTGTAAAGATGGAAGTCAACTTTATAAGCAGGCTCCTATACACAGTTGTGGTTCAAATTATTAATCAGTTCGCGTTTTTTTAGCTTCAATGTTAAAGGTAAAAATATTATGACTTATTTTTTTCTGAAATGTATAACTACTTATCTTTTATTTTATGTATTGTTGTCCAAGAAAGATACTCAAAAGATAAAGATTAAATCTGTTTGTTTTTCAAAAAATTCTTTGGATGACAGACTAGATACAAATTTCTGCATTTCAAAGTGTTTTAAATAAATGTTCTGTGTGATTTATTTATTTTTATTAAGTATTATTAGTTTATAGCAACATTTCAAATATTGTTTTTTTTTAAATATTTCCCTGTTTTTTTTTTTTTTTTATGCAATATTTTGAAAATTATTTATTATATAAATTAATTTATATATATTTGAAATGCTTTGCCTTCATATAACATTCTTCGAAAAAAAAATTTATGACTTGTATACATCACAAGTTATATTTAAATATGTGTTTTATTAAACGGAAACATAATTTTATTATATTTGCATATAATTGGGATTTATAGAACAATGTTTCGAAATAAAGAATTACTTTGAGTTTCTCATTTAATTTTATGCAAAATTTTATATTACATAAAAAGAATGCTGGAAAATACAGATGTCTTCCTTATACATTTGACGTTTTAGTATATTAACTGACTGATATAAATTCAAAGTTTTGTACTTTTTGGTAAAGCAAGTTTCAACTTTTTTTTTTTTAAATTTTTATGAAAAAGTGCAAGATTTCATAAAATTTAAATTGATCTGTGTGGAAATTTTTAAAACTTTTGTTTGCAGTTAAAACTTAACTTAATGTATGATTACTTTTTTCATAAATCACATATTATTATATTCCAGGATTTATTTTTATGTCTAACACATTTCACTTGTTCGAAATTATCTATAAAAGACTTATTTTACTATTATATATATAGTAGCTTTTCTTTTGCAGCATTCTCTAAGAGAAATGGTGTTTATCGATGCACATTTTGCCAATATTCAAATATTGACAAATCAAAGTTGACCACACACATCAGGGTTCACACTGGTGAAAAACCATTCCAGTGTACATATTGTCAAAAGTGCTTTTCACGCAAGGATAATATGAAAATTCATATGCTCATTCATTCTGGCAAAAAAAATTTCTAATGTGTATAAATAGTAAGTATTGGTTGATCTCATTTTTCTGTAAAACTTTTTATGCATATTTTGTATTATTAAATAGGCTTTTAGAAATTTTCTTATCATAAGACCCATAAAATACATGAATCCCGTAAATTACTAAGCGGTACTGTGTTTTTGAAAGACTACAAATATTTATGTTAGTACATATAATTTGTAATAAGTACTAATATATATGTTAGTAATAAAATGAATTTTTTTAACAAAACCTCACATTAATAAATTTCATGCGATGCATATCTCATTTATATCATCTTAAATTATATATTTTGCTATAGGTTTAGACACCAAAATAAATGTAAGGGACCTTAAAGCTTAACTTTTTTACTCTAATTGATTTTGTTAATAATCATCTAGGTATACATAATTTTATTTTCACAGAATATACAAAATTTAATAGTGTCGTAGGTAGTCTTTGTGATGAATTTAGTATAAATATGTAAATAAAAAAATAAATATTTTTAACAAAAACTGGCATTAATAAATTTCATGCAATGCATATTTCATTTATATCATCTTTAATTATATATTTTGCAATAGACTAAGACACCAAATTAAATGTTAAGGACCTTAAAGTTTTACTTTTTTTACTGTAATTGCTTTTGTTAATGATCATCTAGGTATACATAATTTTCACAGAATGTACGAAATTTAATAGTGTTGTAGATAGTCTTTGTGATGTATTTTGTTTAAAATCTGTAAGCTTCATGTTAAAAAGTTTTTTGATAATTATAAAAAATTTTCAACTGTATATGGAAATTATAGGCATTATACATGGAATTATTTTTTTAACTAAACTTGATGCTAGGAATCGTTTTTAAGTTTAACATTATGTTGAGACCACTTTTGCTGGTTTTTAAAACCGGAATTTTCTCTTGGATTTAAGAAAAATGCCATTTTTAATATTTAATAAAAAGCATCTTAGCAAACTGCATGTTTCATTTTAATTATTTATTATGTACCTAATATTCTAAGGGTAATACTTCATATGTAGCACTTTTTTAAGCATATGTGTAAATGCTTTATTAAATTTTCTATTTACTATTTCAGAATAACACAGAAAAAATGAAATAAATCAATTTTTTGCAACTACTCAACAATATTGAAGGCACCTTTACAAGGCACATCAGAACACATAGTTATGAAAAACCAATGAGACACTTGTAAAAAAATGTTTTAGTTAAAAGTACCATTTAGACTGGCATACCATTACAGAATTACAAAATTGTTTCTTTTTAACCTGCTTTATTATTGTTTAAACTGAACTTTTCTTTCCCTCGTTCAATGTGTATTTAAAAAATTTCATATCTCTTTGACATATATATTGATATTTATATCTCTTTGAGATATATATATATATCAGTGTTTTCATTGCAGAAAAAAAAAATGGGTGAGAATTTCTCCCCCTTTCTCAAAAACAGGGTGAGATTTCAAAAAATTAAGTGAGATTTCTAAAAATTAAAAAAAAAAAAAAAACAAAAAAAAAACTCACAACGAGATTTGAAAAAAAAATCACTTCTTTAATTATAATAAATTTTTAACATCTTCTAATTTTTAAAGCATTGAATATTTTTGTTGCATCATCATATGGAAAATGTTCTACATCTACTTTTTCATCAGCTATTCTCATTAGGTTGCTCAAATGCTTATTTGTTTCGTTTTGATCGTTTCTACTCACATTTGTTTCATTTGTCCGTTTCGGAGTAGAAGATATTTCCTTAACAAGGTGCAAAAAATGTGAACGTCTTACATGAAGAAACCTTTTCTACGGTAAACACGTGGTTGCAGAGAAATGCGTTCTGAAAGAGGTTCCATGGTTCGGAGGGATGGTGTTCTGTTGCTCTTAAAGGTTCTGAACAATACTGGTAAATAGGGAGGCTAGATAACGGGGCAGATGTTGAATATAATGAAAGATACAGGAAGAAAAGTGAAACAGATTTTATTCTGAATGGTGCAATGAGAAATTTTTTTCAAAATGCGAGAAATTCGAGAATTTTGAAGTTGGTTTATAGAATGCGAGAATTTCTCGTGGTAATAATTTTTTAATGCGAGAAAAGAAAAAAAATATGCGAGATCCTCGCACTGTAGTGAAAACACTGATATATATAATATGTCAGAGGTAAGAAAACATCTCCATTTGTTTCTTAAATTGAGTAGATACCATGTCTTTGTTATAAATTTTTCACAAATATGTCGGACACGTATATTGACCTCAACCCATATCCTATTACTTTTCTATTCCTTCAATATTTTATTTAATGCCAGCTCCTGTTGATAGTGAGGAAAAGTAAAAAATATCAGAGGATATATCCACAACTGATCAATAGTTTCAGAGCATAAAACTCTTAAATAATATTGGCAAATATAAACCAAAAAGTAAAATTATAAATTTGCAAACAATAGTAACTATTAAGAGGGATACTGTTGAAATTGTATCTACAACAAAAAAACAAGTAAAAATTACAAAATGTATCTCAATAGTGTTAATCTTTGAAAATATGCTCATTTTCTACCACAATTTTATGCTTCTTGCGTTTTTCAACGCTAGTCTGACTGAAATCGTAAAATCTGTTCTCCACTGTGTATATATATATATATATATATATTTGAACAGGTCCATACGTNCTATATATATACATATATATATATATATATATATAACATAATATATTCTAAATGTATTTGGTATTGTTGTATTCATAAAGTTGCATATGTATATTTTATGAATTAGTTTATTGATTTGTAGATTAATATGTGGATTGTTAAGAAAAGTTGAGTCAGAGATAATTGTAATATTAATGTGCAGTAACTAATAATTTTTTAGATTCAAACTTTTTTTTAAATATGTAAAAGAATTATAATCTGAGTTGCTGGAAAATGTCATTCCACTAATTTTGTTCTAATTATTACTTGGTGCTATTTAACTTGTAGGTATGTAATATTTTATTTTATTTTTTTCGGTTTGCTATGTTGAAAAATTAGATAAATGAAATATAATTGCATACTTATGTTGTTTCTGCTCTTACATGTTTAATAAATCTATAAGAAATAATTTTTTTTTTCAAAACAGTGCAATGTTGAATATAACTAACATTTTATTATCAGGCATTTATTTTCTACCCAGTTTTGGTAACCTCAGCTACTTTTGATACCTGTCTTTTACTACACAAAAGTATTCTTAGTATAGGTATTAGTATTTTTCAATGATAATTTTTTACATAACGAATTGGCAATTGGGGGAAATTATAAAAAACGCAAGTCACTTTAATTACAATGTAAAGATGGAAGTCAGTTTATAAGTTTGGTCCTGTACAAAGGCCAGCTTTAAATTATCTATCTATTTGTGGTTTTTGAGTTTGGATGTTAAATATAAAAATATGATTTATTTCTTTTTTGAAATGTGAAACTACTTATTCTTTGTTTTTGTGTATTGATGACCAAAAAAGATACATATTAGATTAAATCTGATTGTTTTTCAAGAAATTCTTTGATGACAGACTATTTATACAAATTTCTGCATCTGAAAGTACTTTCAATAAATGTTTCTTTGAAATATCTTTTGTGATTTATTTATTTTATGAAGTCTTATTGATATAGAGCAACATTTCAAACATTGTTTAAAATTTTTTCCCATGCTTTTCTTTCAACATTTTGACAAAATTCTTTGATAATATATACCATTCTTTTGCAGACACTTTTATTCATAACAGGTTATATTTAAATAGTTTTATTATATGTATATATATAGAGAGAGAGAATTTTAATTATAATTGGAATTTTTAGGAAAATGCTTTGAAATAAACATTTTAATTTCTCATTTCATTTTATATAAAGTTTTATATTAAAATCAAAGAATATTGTAAAATATGAACAATTTCTTTATAAATTTGAAATTATGTTATTTTTATTAACTGATAAAAGATTCAAATTTTTGTACTTGCCGGTAGGGAAGTTTCCATTAACTTATTTGATTAAAATGATGAAATTTTCTGAAAGTTTATTTATTCATTTTTACCAAAAGCTTCTATTAAATTATTGGCTTTTTTGTGTTGCTCAATATATTTTATTGATTGGAAATAATCTGCAAAAAATTATTTTTCATACTATGCTTTTCTCTTATAGCATTCTTCAAGAAAAATGGACTATATCATTGTAATCATTGCCAATACTCTAATATTAATAAAGCAAAATTGAGAATGCATGCCAGAGTTCACACTGGTGAAAAACCCTTCCAGTGTACCTATTGTAACAAGCGCTTTTCTCGTAAGGATAATTTGAAAATGCATATGCTCATCCACTATAACAACACTATTTTGTAATATGCGTAAGTACCTAGTAAGTATTAGTTAATAATTTATCCCATTTTCCCATAAAACTGCCTTATTTAAGAGCCATTCTGTATAAAAAAAGATTTATAATATGTTTTTAAACTATTGCATTTTCAACAAAACTTTGCACTTACAATGCCTAATTCATGGATGTCATGTTAAAAGATGTTTCAAATGGACTCCAAAATAAATTAGGAAAAACTTAAATTTCTATTTTTTGTTTTAATTGTCTTTAAAATTAATTATCTATTAATATATTATTTGATTTTCTCTGATCATACAAAGCTTAATAGTCTGGTATTCTTTGTGATGTATTTATTTTAAAACATGTTCATTCCACATGAAAAGGTTTTTATTAAAATCATGAAAATGTTTCACCTGAACACGGAATAAAAGGCATTACATAGATTTTTTTTTTTAAATAATATTTGATGTTTTGCGAATTTTTTTTAAGTGTTGCTCTACATTGATGTCACTAGATACATAAGTGCATTTCTGAGTTCTTTTTTTTTTCTTTCTTTTTTTGAATCATGCTCTTCAAAACTAAATTTGTTCTCGGGGAAAAAATTATCATTTTTAATATTTAAAGAAAAAAAATCTGAACAAACGTGTTTTATTTATTAATTTTTAATATTCTAAGTATAGTTTACTTATGCATAATTTTTTTCTATGTTAACCTATAAGTAAAAAACTTAATTGCCGTTTCTGTTTATTGTTTCAGAATGGCTAAAGGAATATGAAATACATCATTTTTTAATATACACAGCTCCTCTACATAATGAAAATATGTTTAACAAGATACATCAAAACACTTATTGGTGAAGAACATTACCAATGTGACACTTGTAAAAGATGTTTTATTGCTTATTTACAGAAAGGTTACTTTTCACCTGTGTATGAATATTATTTAATTATTTTTTTTATAAATGTGTATTTTTTGTGATAGCTTTATCACTTTATATATATGAATGGAATTATGCATTAAAAAATGCAAACCAACTTTACTTTATTTATAAAAGTATTATTTTGTGGATAAAAATTCCTAATGTTTTATTCTGATCTTCATAAAATAGTTAATTAATTTATTGACTCATAGGATAAAAATTCCTAGTGTTTTATTCGGATTTTCATAAAATAGTTAATTAATTTATTGACTTGTGGGATAAAAATTCCTAGTGTTTTATTCTGATTTTCATAAAATGGTTAATTAATTTAGTGACTCATGGGATAAAAATTCCTAATGTTTTATTCTGATTTTCATAAAATAATTAATTAATTTATTGACTCATGGGATCTATTCCTAGTGTTTTATTCTGATTTTCATAAAACAGTTAATTAATTTATTGACTAATTTGAGAACAGTTTATTGTATCAAATTCAGTTGAGAAATACAGTGGACATTTATATCCAGTAACCTAATTAAATTTTTATATTCCAATCTTTTTTTTCCTATAAAGAATTTTTTTTTCTAAGAAAAAAAATAATAGTCTAAGGTTATTAGAAAAAAGCCAAACCTTAAGATACTGTTTTAATTTAGTTCCAAGTATTTTTTCTTCTGATTTATAATGTAGCATGGTTTAATTTATAATTATATATATAATATTTATTCCTTACAGAAATAATTAGGTTTTCTTAAATCTGAATTGATATTTATATCTATTTCATTCAAAACTGTTTTTGTTTTTTTTTATTCTATCTTCCACATTGAAAATGTTAAATAAATTATTCCATATAATAAATGTGAAATATATATTACAGTCGACTCGTGTTATAACGACCCTGTGATAGAACGACCAACATGATGTAACGACCCTGTGAAGGAGTACCAATTCACATCCATAAAAGATAACGTTATTTTACTCTTGCTATAACGACCGTAAAAAAGGTCAACTCCTAATATAACGACCCTCTCTGAATTTGAACACCGCTCTTTTCTAACTTCCTATTGGAAAGTGGGGTCGAATGGATGACCTTGAACAAGCACACCTCTGTTCCAGCACACCACAAATTCTTAATTGTTAACAGTTGTAATTCAATTGTTAAAATGTCATTATGTTTTATTAATGTATGTGTCCCATCCTTTTTTGGCTTATAACATGTATACCACAAATAGTCTAAGCATGCATTATGACGTTTAAAACCATTATGTGACCGATTTTCAAAGGAAATTTGCTCATTTTGATATAGCGACCATTTGATATAACAACCAGATTGGGACAGTCCCGATGGGGTCGTTATAACGCGAGTCAACTGTATTATCATATTGAAAATGTTCATTAATACATAAATATAGATAATTATTGTTTAACACAACATAGTACAATGTTGATTATTACTTACAAACATTATATTATCTAATATTTATTCAGTTTTGTTAATATTGGATAGTTTTTTTTATTCCAACATTAACCATTTTTACATAGCCATATGTTATAGTAAAATTGCATTCATATTTTTTGATAATAATTTTTGATATTAGAAGTATACTGCTGTTGGAGTTTAAGACAATAAACACAGTATGACAATTTATTTACAGTGTAAAAATTATATTAACTTATATTCATGATTCTGTTCATAGACTGTATATATAGATTACATGGTATAAAATATCAATGTGTTTCTGATTATTAAGCTTGCATATTAAAACGAAAATTTTATACTCTATTGCTGTATTTTTAACATAAAACAAACTGTTCATTGCTTTTATATATTTTCAATTGCTTTTGTATCCTTTTTAAAATCAAAAAAAAAAATTTATCTGTTTGCTTTTCTAAAATAATTTTGGTTAACAAACTAGCTGTACAACTTTTGTACATTTGAAAAGGCATTTCGTTTAATATTTTCTGAAATTTTATTCTTTGTGATGTTATTTAATATTACAACTAATCTTTAAATATTGTGTAACAGTGTTAATTCTTTTTCCTTTATCTTTTATTATTTTAAAAAGTGCTATGATAAAATGTAACATTATTTTATCATATAATTTTTTCTGACTTGTATATATTACAAATTACATTTAGATATATTTTTTATTGTATCTATCCAAAATTTTGTTACAATTGTTTGAAATTAAAATTTGCTGAAAAATGTTTTGAAATAAAAGTATTGCTTTGTATTTCTCTTTTCTTTTTATGTGAAATTTTATATTACAGCTAATGATTGCTGGAAAATATAAATGGCTTCCGTACATACTTGAATGTTTGTTATTTTTACCAAATTATAAATTCTAATTTTGGTATTCATTGCTAAAACAAGTTTTAACTTTATTTGATAAAAAATTTATTTATAGGAAGAGCTGAAATTTTATGAAATTTAAATTAGTTTTTTTGGAAAATGAGTAAAATTCTTTCACTAGTTCATATTTTATTAAATGTATAATAACTATTTTTCTTTAATCATAATTTTTATTTTAGGATTTATTAATTTATTTATTGATGAATAAATCAGTATTAAGGTCTTTAAGTCTTGCTTTTTTTCAAACACTTACACCAGATTTTTTTTTAGACATTTATATGTTTGTATCATATATATTCCACATGCTTGAAATTTTATCGATTAAATAAATGTTTTACTAGTATATGGTCTACTTTTCTTTTACAGCGTTCTCAAAGAAAAATGGAATTTATCAGTGTGCATTTTGTCACTATTCAAATATTGACAAATCAAAATTGACTTCACACATCAGAGTTCACACTGGTGAAAAACCATTTGAATGTATATATTGTCAAAAGCGCTTTTCGCATAAGGGTAATTTGAAAAGTCATATGCTTGTTCATTTTAAGATGTTGTAAACATGCATCAATAGTAAGTATTAGAGTGCTTTATTTTATATGCATTATTGGTGTTATTTAGGTGTCCAAAATTTGCTTGTATTAGAGCCATAATCAGGATCTGACACGTAATAAATAATCTGTTTGTTTTTTGTCAGAGTACCGTTTTATGTAAAAACCTTTGATTTTTAGGTTTGAATTATCTTCATCTATTAAATATTACAATTATGTGAAACTGGTGAGCAGAGTATGCTAATGACTGTGTGAAATATAGTGTATTTTATGCACTGTATTCTATTTTGTTATAAGCCAAATGCTATTTAAAACCATTCCATCTAATTGACATTGAGTGTATTAATGAGTTTTTATCACCAAAATATAATTTGTTATATAGTTTAGTGTCTATAATGACTGATTTTTTTTCCTATAAAATTAAAAATTCTATAGCTAGTGGTTAAAGTAAATATAAAATTTCTGAAAAAAAATTTTTATAAATATTCCTTTTTTAAAAAAAAAAAAAAAAAAAGGAAATATACTACATTTATTTATGCATAATGTTGCGAATAAAATTATAAATTAATTTTCCAAAAGAAGAAGTAAAATGGGCTAATGAGCCATTGTATATTCAATATTTTTTATTATATGATTTACTTATTCTCATTTAAATATCTCTTTTTAAATTGTATCCTTACTAACATTTAATTGGAATAATTGTGTTTATATTTGCTTGCAGCAATGTTTTTTGTTTGAGTGTTTTACTTATTTGCATCTGCATAAACACTTATTAAGAATAAAAGATTAATTTTTATTCTTATAGATTATGATTTTTACATTAATTGGACCATTTTAGGAAATATTTGTTTTAAAAGTAAATCTTGTTCTAAAAAGTAAATTGTTTTAAGTATATTTTCTTTCATTATTATAGTTTTATATTTTTCTATTGTTCAAGTAAAAATACTGTTCTATCCAGTATTACTGTTACAAAAACTGTTTTTTTTTTAGTTATTTTAAAAGAAAGAATGATGAAATGTATTTTATTTGAACAAAAAACATTCAACTTGCCATCTTCAAATTGAAAAAAAAAATTGAATTCTGGTTTTCTTTTATGTTTATATCAGTATTGTTAAATGTGTTTATCCTAATTTTAGGTTTGAAACTTGAATAAAAATATATCATAGCAAAAAGTGTATGCTTTAGGCTGATGCTAGGTAATTCTGCTCAAAATTTTCACATTTAAAGAGGAGCTGGAGCACATCATAATAATTGATAATTGCTAAGTAACCCATGAACCATCCACCATAACCTTGGTGGGAAATGTCATCATACACTGTTAGAGATGTTTGCCTATTATGGCCTGGCTATTCATGTGCCTTTGAACCTGTACTTTTATTTACCTTAATTTTATGTTTTCCAAATATCTTTGAAAATTGCATTCAAATGGGCCAGAAATAGCTGTTTTATTGCAATTTATTGATTTGGCAACTAAATCTGCCAGCTCTGAAAATTAGCTACCAAACCAATAAACTACCAAAAACAGGTGCAAAATACAATAAAACAGCCAAATCTTGGCCTATTTGATTGTAATTTCTGACAATAATTATCGCCCTATAGAAAGAAATAGTGAAACATTTATTTTAAATTGCATTGGAAATCAGCATCCAAACTGCTCTTTCATTACTTTTTACAAAATTATTAATTCTGGTTTTCTACTTTTTTATTCACTAAAATTTTTTCTTTTATATCGATAATATTTTGTTTCGTGATTGTAATGTAATATTTGTTCTAATATTTTAATCAAAATTCCTTAAGAAAAAGATTATGCTTTTGTGTTATTGAAATGAATTAGGGAAATATATTTATTTTGAATAGCATTGAAAATCAACATTCAACTTGATTTCGTCGAATTTTAGGAATCGGTGTTAATTATGTTTTACCACTTTTATATTTGTAAATATTTGATCTTTTATGTTTCTAATATTTGGTTTGATTTTTGTAATTTTATGTTTGTCATATATATATATCTATTAATAAATATACATACTTTATTACCACTTAAAAGTATGCTTTTGTTTGTAGTTTAAACATTTATTATGGATTACATGTGAAATTAGCATTCCACTTTCCTTTTTCATATTTTACAAGATAATCGTAATTTTGGGTCTCCATTTTTATATTATTATAAAAAAGCACTTACTGCAATATCCATGTATTATTTATAATATAGTAGTTTATACTTTTCCTTATCTTGTTAAAAGCAGTATTATTTTTTAAGAAATTACAGCTGATTAAAAAAAAATCTTTCCATGATTATCTATTTAAATAATAACTGAATTGTTTCAAGAATATATAATATTTTAAAATTACTTTTTTTTACAATATCTATCTATCGTTTCAGACTGGTACACCTCCAAATCTGGCGTAAGAGTATATCAGTGTTCTTTTTGCAACTACTCTACATTATTGAAGACACATTTAACGAGGCACATCAGAACGCACACTGGCGAGAAACCCTATCAGTGTGCCGCCTGTAAAAAGCGCTTTAATCAAAAATGGCATTTAGAACGTCATATGGCTACTCATTTAAGGGACACTTAATATACTGCTTACTCTTACTGTTCGTGATTGTTATTCAAAGACATTTTAGTGATGTTGTTTTTTATGACACTTATTTCTGTCTTTGTTACTGTTTATCATTATAGAATGAACAATTTTTTTTAAACTCGTAAGTGTTTAAAAGTGTTTTTTTTTAATACTTAATTCCTTTCATTATATGCACAGTGATGTAGCGAAGTTGGGGAGATCCACCTCAGAAGGAAAAACTAACAATAGAAAGAACTGCTAAATTTTTCTCCCATAAAAAAGTAACTTTGTATTTTTTTTTATATTTTTGTGTGTTTTTTCTTTCTTTGGTGCTCATCTTACATTAAGAGTTTTATGTACTTGAGAATAAAAGTATGCAGTTATAACTTGCCGCTCAGGTAAAATTATCAATTCCAGTTTCTATTTATTGCTCTTCAATAGCTGAAGAGATATGGAACTGTACACCAATGCAGGTTATATGAAAATCGTACCCTGTATAATTTTTTTAAAAACTTGCATTGCTTGCTTGTATTAATTTTGATTACTATCTCTTAACATTTTTGTAGTAAACACATTTATTAAATATTAGTAAATTTTTTGTGCTTTTATTTTATTTTTAAATTTTTGTATATTGAATATTTTCAGTTTTTGCATTCATTTAATTTACAGATTAAATATATATTAAATAAATGGTTTTTGTAATTGATATTCTAAAATTAATTATGCATGTATGTTTTCTCTACTTATCACAATTCTGGATGAAGCATCTACTTTCTACTTATGCAAAGAAACTCAATAAAAGTTGTAAATTTCATTAAATAAAAATAATTAATTTAAAGTTGTGTATTCATTTACGAAAAACTTTCCTTGAACTTAAAAACTGAAATTCATTTTTTATTAAGAAAGGAGCATCAACTCAAAAATGTACAAATAAGTTTCAGTAAAAATATACTTCACTGATAACAAGATAATTTATTAGTAATTAAATTATTTTAAAAGTTTTTTCATTATTAAACAAGTTTTCAAATCTCTGAATTGAGATTTGATATCATTAATTCATTGGGTGGATGTATTCATTACTTTTAAAACATAATTTGAAATTTTAGCTTCTTGTTTGGATTACTGGTATTTTTGTTTTTTCTCCAATGAGCTATTTTAAAGTCTGATTCTTGTTTTTTTTAATGTGTGTATAATTCAAATATTCTAATATACCGTAAAAATATACTGATACAGTGAACCGAAAACATTCATGTGCTTCATTTAAAGTTATATGTTTATTGTGGAAATTTTTTAGCAGTCTATGAAATAAATTAACATTGTAATGAGCAAAATGTGTTAATAATAGTATTTAAAATATTTCATAATTTTTTTTTTCATTTAAATATTTCGTTTTTTTCTAAAAATATTTGGTTTTTAGATTCTAGGTTCTCAGTTTGTATGTACTTTATTTATGTATGTCCTTTATTCAATGATGATATAAATAAAGCATAATTGCTTTTCAGTTTATAAATAAATTATTATTTGTTGTGAATAAACACATTCAATGTTAATTAGAAATGTTTAATGTTAATATTCCGAATAAATGCATTCAATTTAAGATGATTTGCGAATAATAATGCTTAGAGCAGACTGGCAGAGATGAAAATGATGATGAACACTGTTGGCCAAGTTATATCTGGCTTACAGTGTGAAGATGAAAGTCGGCTGGTGAGTGTGTTCATGTACACAAACCAGTTTGTAACTTTCAATCTATCACTGATATATTCTTTGCCACACAATTATGAAAATATTCAGTTTTTAATTGCAGAAGAAATCTTTCTGATTTTTATTTTTTAATAATGATCTAGCAAAATGCAAGTTGGGTCAATGTTTAAAATTAATAATACATTGTTCAAGTACGTTATTTTTCTTATTTTAGTTCAATGCCTTAATTTATATTATACTTCAGCTGGAAGTTACCATACAGCATAATATTTCTTACAATGCATGTTTCCTATGTGAACAGTATGAAACAGAAATTATAGAAATACATAAGTGGAGGAAATTATAAGCATAGTTAACACAACTCATAATTAAAATCCACTTGAGTTCTTTAATTGTATTTATTAATAAGGCATTAATATGTGAGTATTAGTTTGTAAATATCAATAATATAAGAGAAAAGATGACTATATAAAAACTGTGATTTATGCTCTTATTTCTTTTTCAGTCTTTTTTTTCCAATGTTTATTCTTTAGAGCAGCAATTACAAAAAAGCCTGCTTCGCACAAGAATAGTATGAAGTTGCAAAGGGATTGAGTACCCTCTGAAATACGATACTTATATTGTACATGTAGGCATCTTACAAATAGTAGAATTTGCAGAGTCAATCTTAGAAATTTCAAATTTGCCTAAGACTTTAATACAATCAGGCAGTGAATATTATTGTAAAAATTAAGCTTGATCAAATCTATATTAGCACAATTTGAAAACATTAAATATAATAAAGTTATACAAAAAAACTTAGTGTTGTTTTATTTAAATTTTATGAAATCCTACTTTAGCTTTGTCAAAAAGTAGAAAAAACGTAAGCTTATAGTAAGCCATATAAAGAAATCAGATAGAAATAAAAGTGTTTCATATTAAAGAAAGAAATAAAAGAATTGTAACTTATGGTATTCTGATTTATGCTTTTAAAGTTTCCTTAAATGAAATTTATTATCTTTCTAAATAAAACAATAACCTGGAAAATGAACATTAAGAAAAGTCTTTATTTTTGTAAAAAAAAAAAAAAAGCGGGGAGAGAACTATAGTAAGATGTAAAAAGAACTGTTAGAGATTTTCGTAAATGAAGATAGAAGAATCTTTTCGTTTTATCTTTAGTTTTTATTTGCAACAAGTTGTTGCAACATCTGACTAAACTATCAATTGAAGCCCAAAAACAGAACACTTTCCCTCTTGCTATAAACAAATTCCGCAATCTAATTTTTAAAAGCATTATTGAGGCATGCAATTCAGAAATATTCCTTCCCATCAAGTTTATATAATCAAAAGCCATGTGCTTGCGTATCATACNATAGAAGAATCTTTTCGTTTTATCTTCAGTTTTTATTTGTTCTTGTTTGTTTGTTTTTCTTGTTGCAATTTTTTCACTATTTGCTGTTTTTGATAATCTGCAGCACCTGCTGCTGTGCTGCAGGATTTCTGCTACTGGGCATATATGTAGGAAACTTTTTTTTCTTTTAAAAAGCAACCGTTCATTATTAAGTTATGGGTATGGTGCTGGGGCTCTTAGTTCGAGAACTTCTGGCTTGAGTGTAATGTTTATTATTGACCTTAAGTAATGTATTTATTTTCAGACAAATCATATAAATGCCAATCTAAAACTTTCACTCCTTGAAAAGAATTTTTAATTAATATTTTTTATAGAGCATAGAATAGCGAATGATTGTCTATTGACAATGTACAAAATTTGAAATATTGATGAATATTGCGAGGATATTTATACAATGTTGAATTCAATTGCATTGTTAGTTAAACATATTTATCTGTAAGAGAATTGTCTATTGTTAAAAGCACTTTTTATAATTGATTTATCGAAATTTAAATATTTTTTTTGTTAGTGCAAAGCAATTTTGTATGAAAAAAAGCACAAATATTAAGCAATATATTTATTTTGTAGCAAATTGCTTATGTTATTGGCCATTTATTTTCATTTATCACTCTAAAAATCAATTATTATCGATAAAAATTTATGTCAAGTATGTAAAAGTTAATGTCATTAATAAAGCAGTCATATTGCTTTATTAATGTCATACTTTAAATTAGAGCAGTGGTGGTTCAGGGATAAGATTGCTCCCCTCGCAAAGAGGTTGCCCAGGTTCGAATAGGAGTGGTGGCTGGTTGATAAGAATTTCATTTCTGGCTATCACTGAACCACAGTTCTGACGTAAAATATCCTCAGTCATAGTCAGATCATGGGTTAGAATCGCCTTGTCATTGAGCTAACCCTGGGAGGTTTCATGGTTTTCCTCTATGTGTCATGCAAATGTGAGTTAATTTCCACGAAGTATCCACCAAGGCAAGTTGTTGCAACATCTAACTAAAATATCAATTGAAGCCCGAAAACAGAACACTTTCCCTCTTGCTATAAACAAATTCCGCAATCTAATTTTTAAAAGCATTATTGAGGCATGCAATTCAGAAATATTCCTTCCCATCAAGTTTATATAATCAAAAGCCATGTGCTTGCGTATCATACGGTCATGCATATATCTTTTTTATGAGAAAGTTAACTCAATCTAAAGTGTATGAAAGTGTATCTCAAATCTAATGTATATATATATAATGAAATCTTCAACCAAAAATTCAAGTTCTTCAAACATTTCAGAACACTACAACAAATATGTGACTGTCTGGGTTGAAAGAGAAAATGTTCTGGCATGTTGGCTAAGAGATGATAGCATAACAACACTTTCAAGATAAAGCTGGTTTTGGTGTTCTTAATCTTTAGCAATAAGTTGACAGATTTTGACTGCATTGTTTTTCCTTTGCATCCTTTCCTCTGCACCTTTCAGGTGCATACTATTTTGTTTCATTTTTGACGAGGTTTCTAAAAATATAAATTAAGAGTGGTGTTATTGCATATAATCAATTCCTTAGGACAATAAATGTATTCCGGGCTAAAACAAGTATAATTGTTTTGTAAGAATGTAATCTTCCTTTAGATTTTTTTTTTATTGCATTTGAAATTTAAAGAAATATTTGTATTTTTACAATTACCTACTTCAATATCAAAGATGGAAAGAATTCTTTAGTGTAAATAAAGCTAAACTTCCTTTGGACTGGCATATACAGCATAACATAAAGAGAGAAAAATTTTTAACATACAGCAGTTTTGATGTTTTAAATAATTATCTTCAGTAGTATACAAAGCAATATTAAAATCATACTAAGTTATAAGATTGAAACATTGGTATGCTTCAATTTTTTCACTTGTGATTATTATACTTCTTTCTGTATTTATAAAATATATTATTCCTCAAAAACTTAATTTTTTTCATCTACAATAAGTTTACAAAATGCCAATAATAACTGTAATTTTGTTTTTCAGTATTCTTCAAGAAAAACGGAGTATATCAATGTTCTATCTGCCACTACTCAAATAAAAATAAAGCAAAGTTGACCTCACATGTCAGAGTTCACACTGGTGAAAAACCCTTCAGGTGTACAAATTGCAACAGGAGCTTTTCACATAAGTGTAGTTTGAAAGGACATATGCTCACACATTATAAAACAAATATATTGTAATGTATTTGCGTCATCATAATGTTAAGTATTATGGGCTTACATGGCTTTTAAAGGATAAAACATATTTTCTTCAATTTTTTCGATATAATCGAAAAAGTTTTATGGTTAAAGTAATAAATGCAGCTATTAGTAATAACCAGTGATTATTAATGATCACAGTTTTTATTATATGTGATAAATTATGCACAACTGGTTATTATCAATAATTGTCAATAATGTTTGGTCATTAGGATTAATTAAGCATTATTTATTGAAACTTCAAATCTAACATAATTCTTATATGATGTGCTGTGATAATAAATCTGTTGCTATAGAAATAAGTGGAATTTAAAAAATAATAAAGGACTATGTGAAATATAGGTCATTATATTTTTATTTAAAATAATAGCCCTAAAATTTCAATTAGTTTTTTTTTTTATTGATGAATAATTATAATTGAAATTTCAAGTTCATAAATTAACATCAGCAAAATGTATCGCAGCAAAGCTCCACATGATATAAACTTTAACATTTATAATATTAAGATTAACACAAAACTATAACGTTTCTTAACATTTTTTTGTAATGAGAATTTTGTATATTTAATCAAATTTGAAAGAAATTTATGCATAAATTATTACTTTGATCAAACTCCAGTGGTAACACTAACTAGTAATATCTGGTGAATGTGAAAAACTCTGATTGATTATTCACTTTATTTGATTTATCTGGTAATTATTAAATAAATGTCAATTATTAATATGTATTAACTGATTCATTACATTGACCATAATATATTCAAACTTATAGTTTATATTATGAAAGTTTCATCTAAACATTTTGAAAATTAAAGGAAAAAGGTATTCCTCTTGTTGAACTGGCCTATTAAAAGCAAATACACTGAACTCATTGAAAATTTAATCATTTATTCTTGATAGAAATGTACCAATGTTTTTTAAAAATCTAAATTTGAATTTGTTTAAATTGAAAAATCTAAATTTGAGTTATATGCAAAAAGGTGATTTTTAGTAAATTTTGTTTAGATAATATACAAATTTTGTGTTTCCAAAAATCAACTTTATTAATTATATAATGTGTTCTACATAGAGTAGGTTTAAAAAATTTTATTATGGTTAATGCAATTTTTTTGATAAACTCTATCAACTTCAAAAATAGAGTTTTGTAAATAAAAAAAAACTCTGTTTTTCTATTTTTGTTTCTGGCCAGACCAACACAAAAGAAAGGGTTTCTAATACTCTGTCCCTAACAGATATATTCTCACTGACTTAAAACTTTTTGAAAATACTCTTGACATGATGTAGTATTGGATAAAACATTTAAATAATATATTTTTTAAAATCCATGTAACCCTTTAAGGTAAACTTATAAAATAATTGCACCTCTGTTTTTTAATAATAAAGTAATGAACGTGAATAAAAATATTGCAACTGTTTCAGTGCTCTAAATAAGGATAATCATCAGTGTAAACACTCTAAAAGACAATCCTTTAAACATCCTGATTTTGTAAATATATTACATGTACTATAAATGGGAGTGCAAAGATCTATGGTGAAATAAAATAAAAAATGGAAATTTTGCAAATCATGATTGGACCTTTGATTTCATTTAAAATATTTGACCTGTTATTTAATTTTTTTTACGAAAAAAAGAAGTTATCTATTTTGACTTTTTGTAATTTTATATTTAACATAATGTTTGATTAAAAATATTTATTGTAATAAAATATGTCGTATAATAAATATACAGGGTTTAGTTGTAGAAAAATAGCTGCCAAATTAATCTGTATGTTACGATTTCGTTAATCATTGTAATGCTTTGTGCAACTTGAAATATATTATGAAAATACTTTATTCTACTCACCCAACATAATAAGTGAACACTGCATTGATTGTTATTCCACGGTATGTTTAGTAGACTCGAGTGGTGAATCTTATTATTCTTTGTAGAAAAATAGTTCATAAAATTTATATCATGTAAAAAAAATTATAATTTTGGTAAAAATACATCTAAATAAACAGCATAATTCTTTTTAGTTATTACTTTATAATTTGTCTGCTATTAATTATTAGTGTTATTACCTGTCATTTGCGTTTTACACAAGTTAATCATTACTAATTACTTGTGTTAAAGAGATATCTTTTCTATGTAACATTTTACTTATTATTTCAGAGTGGCTCAGAAATTATGCAGTAGTACATCGATGTATTTTTTGCAAATACTCTACATTGTTGAAGGGTGATTTAACCAGGCACGCCAGAATACACACTGGTGAAAGACCCTACCAGTGTGACATTTGTAAAAAACGTTTTAATCAAAAGAGTCATTTGAATCGTCATATGAATACTCATTTTAAGAACAATTCCCCATGATTTGTAATCATGATTCTACTTAATCATGATCGACTTTTGTGTGAATATAATTTCTAAAATACGTATTTATTTGTTGTTGTTTATTTTTAAAGGAAAATGGGCATTTATTTTTATTTTTGACAATATCTTTATTTCACTATCTTGGATTTTCTTTTAATAAGTGTATAGTAATTATTACAAGTAAAATTTATTGTTTTATAAATACTGGAAAACACACATGACAGTTAGATTCCATAGAATTCAAACTTATAAGTGAATGGATCTGTTATGATTTTCTGAAATAAGTTAATTATTTTCTCTATTTACTGAAAAACTATCGCTATAAATTTGTCAAGTCTTATTTGGTTGCAAGAAGAACAGCTTAATTTCAACTGTTGCTTTTTTTACTTTAAATTAATAGTTTTAATATTTTGTTGTCATAAAAACAACTTATAAGTTTTAGTTTAGTTAACTCAGATTATCATTCGCTTTAATTAGGCATTAGATCGATAGCTTATGGTTTTTATACATTGTAAGTGAACACTAAAAACATTCATATATTGCAACCAAAAAAAGCTTTTTTTCTTTGTTAGATTTTTTGTGTTAAAAATTCAATAAAATCCTTATCAAATTTCATAAATATGCTCTTCTTGATGAATTCTGTAATTTTCCATCATTTAGTTATTGATGTATACTAATGAATCTTTAACTGTGAGTAAAGAAAAATGAACATATCAAGATTTGTGAATTTTACAGATGAATGATGATGGATAGTTTTTAATAAAGTTGTTGAATTTCTCATTTCATGAATTCCTTTTATTTACAATTTTATATTAAACAATTTTTTTTTAATATTCAGCAGAATAAAACAATTTTATTTAGTTTTTAGTTCTTAAAAAAAGTTTAGTAAATTTATGTCTTACATAGAGAAGAGATGAAACCTTTCTCTCATGACCTCGCAATAAATTCAGAGGACCCTATCTATTCAGATTTTCCATTAGAGAATAAAGTTGAACTCCCGAAAAATTTCAAAATATCATACTACGATCTATCAACATAATGCAATTTTATAAATTATTCTAGTACAATTTTTGACATGGTGTAGCATATAATAATATGTATTATTTTATGCAGCTATGTTTTTTTTTACATATATACTTTTTTTTTTTTACAAAAAGTTTTCTTTGATTTGTAAACATCATAGATGATATTTGAATAAAAAAGCTTTTCACAATGATTATATCTGGACCACTTATTTACTATTTGTTTTTTATTTAAAATAAATATTTGCCTTTATATAAAATATACTGAATTTATTGAATGATAAAAAATGTGAATTACATAATTAAAAATTTGTTGTATTCTGAAGTTTATTGTATTGTAAGTTTATTCAATTATAAAAAATATAAATTGATTGAACTCGTTTTTTTTTTTAAATTTAGTTTGAAATTAATTTCCTGATATATTTCAAGGACTTTAATACTTTGCCAATTCTAGTGATGACTTGGCTAAAATTAAAGTGCATATAGTGGTTTTCTGATGCTCTCATGGTCTTTGAAAAGGCTATCTTTTGACCTATAAAAATTAGATAGTAACTTTATGACACAGACACGAATAATCCCTTTAATGCAGTTCTGTTAGTTACCATATATTTATGTCTAAAATATTAATTTATTAAGTTATAAGAAAGTGTGATAGAGGGCTCTGAAGTCAGTAGTTGTAGAAAGATATTTCTTTTTATAAAAAATATTTTGTGCTAAGAGGACGCTGTATTGCGGAGGGAAATTTTCGTGACAAATTCTCTTTCACTGTAAAATTAAACTTCAGAGAAAAATTTATTTACGCTAAACCTAAAATAAATGTTTCAAAATGTTAGAAAAAGGTTTTCAAATTAACGAAGGGCAAATTATTTATTGCGGGATTACTTCACCACTGCGTAATTCTTCATTGTTACATATACATAAACAACTGAGATAGCTGACTTCCCTGTTGTTTATGTACACTCACTTTATCTATCTTGAATTATAAATTAATTATATAGGTAAAAAAGAATTTGACATGAATGGTTTCCTTTGCGGTATTGCATCCTCTTAAATATCAAGTATAAAAAGAGAGCTATCTAGTTGAGATGAAAAATTCCCATGATGTTCCCAATAGACATTTTTTTTCTTTTGAAACTTGTGATAGATTTTTTATGGTTTAATTTAATTAGTAACCAAAAGTTGTGTAACAACTATATTACCTGTCACACCTCTTAAATAAGCTATAACAAGTTTTTGGACTCAGTTTACAAGTCTCCAATCTTAAATTCTGTTTAAAAGTCTTTGGGCTTGATTTCAGTTTATAAGTTTTTAAGCTTGAACTCAGTTGAAATTCTCTTTGTTGGTGATCAAGCTAGAACTGAGTTCTAACTTAATGACTTGGCATGAGTTCAAATACATCTCGACCATCTAGTGATTAAGATTATGTGTATGTTCAGATTGCATTTATTGTCACCAATATAATGGTTGAAGGTATGAATGACAAGCTTTGAACAGAATCATGAGAAGAAATTCATAATCCGAAGATACCTGTTTCACAGAAGATGCCATCTAACTTACAAATGTATACTCGCTACATATAACCATTCCTTACTGCTTTATCTTGCAGTATACTATCCTATATTATTCTTTAAAATAGGGTCCAAAAAAACTACTTTATTATTTTTATTTGTTTTTTACCACTTATTTTATTTATTGAATGTCTCTTTTTTTCCATGTTTATAACGTTAAGCATATAACTGTTTTACATAAAACTGTTTTAGACGTCAAGGCGTAGCTAGGGTTTACAGTGCCCGGAGATAAATTCATTTTTTACGCCACAACAAACTATTAATATAAATTATTAAGTAAGACTTATAAGTATTTAAAGAAATAATGGAACCTTCAATTAAGACATGAAACTAAGATATTCAAAAGAGAAAAGCATTTTACAATAGAATTCCTTTTTAGCTATTTTTTCATGATAGCCATATTCTAAAGCTATACACGAGGGGGAAAACGCTTCTAAAAGAAGTATGTTTTTTTCTAACCCAAGCTGAAGAAATGGAAGAAATTTTTCAAAAAGAAATGTCTAATTTCAATAATATATTTGCTCTTTAATATATCATTTTTAAATATAAATTAAAACTGAAATTGGAAGGGAAAGTTAATTTATTGAATTTCTTAAGAAATCAAAGTAATTATTTCTTAATGTATGTAAAATAATTTTTTGAGTACTATATTTGATTTGATTAAACTTGAACTATTCTTATAATGCTTATTATAAAACAATTCTATTGTTTGTTTTAGTTTCTTCCATTTCATCCAGTCTCTTCCAATGTCAATATGTTTTTTTTTTTCAGATATAATGTGAACTCTAACATTAATATAAATAGATCAATTGATTTTTTTCCATTATTTTAACAGAATTTAAATTTTTAGAACAGAAATGATTTTTTTTTAAATTTATCAAATAAAAAATGTAATCTGTTTACTTAAATCAGAATTCCCTATTAATTAAATTGTTGACTGTGTGTACAATTTGGGAACTTTTCAGTTTCTCTAGAGACATTCATATCATGGATGCTTGTGCCACGAAAATTTTGGGCTTCTATTTCTAAAATTTTGTAACTTCTATTTACAAAATATATTTCGGAGATTATTTTTAAAAAAAGACGTTCCTTTGAAAAAATTGCTATAAATTAGTTCATATCTTGCATTATTTCGCACGTTTCTGCCTAAGCTATCCGGACTAACAAGGTACATATACTCTTTTTTTATACAATGATTAGTAAATTTTTATTTTCTATTCTATACCAGAGATTCTTAATTGAAAGCCTTCAAACTATATTATTTGAAAAAGTTAAAATTTACTTTTTATCATTATAAGAGTATTGTTTTCCGAAGAGCTTCCGATGCACAGATTAAGCTTCCACATAATTTCTTCAGAAAATTTTACTTGAAGCTACTTTTACCCCTGATTCAGACATTATTTATAATGTCTATTTTTGTTCATGGTTTCTTTGATTTTAAAATTATATACTATTCTTTATAATATTTTTTAATTGTATTTTATTATTATGATTTAAAGGAATCTTTTTGATATATATTTTTTCAATTTTTCTCATCTGTTAATCTTCTGAAGCTTATCTTCTTCAGGTATATTTATTCACAATTCTGAGATGTCCAAGTAACATCTTCTTTTGTTTTTGCGTCAAACAAAGTTTAAAGCATTGTTTACTTTCATTACTTAAGTGCATACTACATATTACTATTTGTTTGTTTTTTTAAATCTTGGTGCAATTAAACAGAACCTGTGCATGTAAGCAAAAACCAATTGTATATTCATTATATATCTATATGCATCATATTAAATTATTTCTTTAACTGACTTATAACTTGTTTGACAGGATTGTCAAAGTTTAAAGCATTGTTTACTTTCATTACCTAAGTGCATACTACATATTACTATTTGTTTGTTTGTTTTTTTTAATCTCGGTGCAATTAAACAGAACTTGTGCATGCAAGCAAAAACCAATTGTATATTCATTATATATCTATATGCATCATATTAAATTATTTCTTTAACTGATTGAGTGTTTATGAAGCTTAAAAACATTTTAACCTTTTAGTTTTTCCTGATAAAAAATCAAAGTAACCTCTTGTATTTAATTAGAAAGTTGAGTATGGCAGAAAAATTTCTATATAATCTTCAGTCAGTTAAATTTTGTTTGTGGAAGAATAAATTTGATTCAACTTGTGATTTTACATTGCAGCCTTTTCAAAGAAAGATGGATTTTATCAATGCACTTTTTGCCAGTACTCAAACAAGGATAGAGCAAAGTTGACCTCCCACATCAGAGTTCACACTGGTGAAAAACCCTTTAGGTGTCCAATTTGTGCCAAGCGCTTTTCACATAAATGTAGTTTGAAAAATCATATGCTTACGCATTACAGGACCCATGTGCTGTAATAAATGTAGTAAGTATTAAACAAAAAGCCATTTAACCTCTCTTTAATAAACTCTTTATCAGCTCACAAACAATTTTTTTTAATTTACTAAATTATTATTGTTATTTATTAAGAATCGTTTTTCTATTGGCAATGTAGCATTTTTCCAAAAGTCCAATCAGTTCAGTTTTCAGGCTTGCATTTTTTTGGAGATTAAACTATACGTCAGAAAGAAAAAGGCAAAAGAAATTTCTTACAGTTTCTCACCTTCAAAATGATTGTTTTTTATTTCTTGCTTTTCTTTTGACTTAGTTAAATTTAAAATGATAGTAATTCATAATTTTTTTATCTATCTGAATATGTTGAGGGGTTCTTTAAAAATTATTATTTATTGAGGGAACACTTACCTACTGTCCCCTGCCCAAACGACACCCACAATTCCATGTTAGTAAAAATTAAATATTCTTAAAATACATATTGCTTGTATGCAGCTCTGGGAAAACAATTATAGATGGTCTTTAATGTCCCTCTCGTTCAAAAATATTTTTAAAAAATCGTGAAATTTTTAAACCAAAAAATGACTGTAATAAAAAGAATTTTGCATTAAAGCTAAAAAATGGCATTCAAAGTGTTGCTATGACTGCTGCGCACCATCTATAGCCAATTTCGATCATCAATATTGAATCACAGCAATGAATTTGCTGTGCCAGATTTTTGTGCTAGGAATTCTTTCTTTATTAATTTTTTTTAACCTCTTTCGGATTGCTTTCAGTTTTTCTTATCTTAAAAAACTGTGCCTGATTCTCTAAAATTTTAGAAAAAAATAATTTAATCTGTTTTACACTGCTTTTTCATGAGATGATCTGATCATTCGTTGACCTAAATAAAACATTGAGTTAGAGATTTACTTATTATTTAATTTCTCATATCATTTTCTTTTTATATACAGTAGGGAACCGATTATCCGGAACGGTCGGGACCATCGCTGTTCCGGATAACTGATTTTTCCGGTTTTCTGAATCGCTACAAAAAGCCGTTTCTTTTATTGTTAAACCCAACTAAAAAATAATTTAAAAAAATTTGTAAATAATATTAAAAATAAGGAAAAACGATGAAGTAATACACTAATGATTATTTCCAAAATGATGGTAAGGTAAACAACTTTCAAAAAANATATATCTATATGCATCACATTAAATTATTTCTTTAACTGACTGAGTGTTTATGAAGCTTAAAAACATTTTAACCTTTTAGTTTTTCCTAATAAAAAATCAAAATAACCTCTTGTATTTAATTAGAAAGTTGAGTATGGAGGAAAAATTTCTATGTAATCCTCAGTCAGTTAAATTTTGTTTGTAAAAGAATAAATTCGATTCAGCTTGTGATTTTACATTGCAGCCTTTTCAAAGAAAGATGGATTTTATCAATGCACTTTTTGCCAGTACTCAAACAAGGACAGAGCAAAGTTGACCTCCCACATCAGAGTTCACACTGGTGAAAAACCCTTTAGGTGTCCGATTTGTAACAAGCGCTTTTCACATAAATGTAGTTTGAAAAATCATATGCTTACGCATTACAGGACCCATGTGCTGTAAGAAATGTAGTAAGTATCAAACAAAAAGCCATTTAACCTCTCTTTAATAAACTTTTTAGCAGCGCAGAAACAATTTTTTTTTAATTTACTAAATTATTATTGTTATTTATTAAGAATCGTTTTTCTTTTGGTTATATAGCAATTTTCCAAAAGTCCATTCAGTTCAGTTTTCAGGCTTGCATTTTTTGGAAGATTAAACTATACAGTTAAAATAGTCTGAAAACAAGATACATCAGAAAGAAAAAGGCAAAAGAAATTTCTTACCGTTTCTCACCTTCAAAATTATTAATTGTTTTTTATTTCTTGCTTTTCTCTTGACTTAGTTGAATTTAAAATGATAGTAATTCATAATTTTTTATCAATCTGAATATTTTGAGGGGTTCATTAAAAAATTTTATTTATTGAGGGAAACACTTACCCACTGTCCCCTGCCCAAACGACATCCACAATTACATGTTAGTAACAATTAAATATTCTTAAAATACATATTGAATGTATGCAGCTATGAGAAAACAATTATAGATGGTCTTTAATGTCCCTCTTTTTCAAAAATATTTCAAAAAACGCTTAATAATTTTTATACCAAAAAATAACTGTAATAAAAGGAATTTTGCATTAAAGCTGAAAAAGGGAATATATTTAAAGCTTAATAGAATATTAATTTAGTGTTGCAGAGGTGACAGTCAGTAACGGTTATTATCGGTTAGTTCTTATCTAAAAGACATAAATTAATAATTTTTCATTTTTTAGCAAGTGACGGTAAGGCTCACAACTATACCTTTCAATTATATTCAATCTCTTTCAAGTTTGTTTCGTCATTCCCATCAAACTCAAACTGTAATTAGACCTTTTCATCAAATTATTGAAATTATTTTTTTTTTTCGAAAAAACCTCATTGTAAATTTATATATTGCCATATTACGTTTACACCAGTTATGTTTTCTTAAAGTATACAATCGATTTGATCTTGGTAAAATATCTAGTTAAAACTTATGCGTTCTCTTTTTGATTTAATTTGAATATTGAGTATGTTCAGTTTGAAATTCATATACTTTCTATTTTCTTTGATTTTTGTGGAAATTAATTTGCTTAACGCTCATTTATTATTTAAAAAAGCATGTTTTAAGCTTTAAATATTTTGAGTTTTTTAATGAGTAAAAATGCAGCTTACTTCTAAAAAAATGCATATCAAATACGAACTATAATTACTATTATATTTGCTGGTAATCATATTAAAAAGCAAAAATCAATGTTAAAAATCTCAAAATGCAGTATGTTGAAATAGTGAAGAAAGCATACAAGTATCAAAGTTAAATATTTTATGATATAATCTTTTTTATAATTTTGTAAAAATATTTGCGATCTGAACACTTGATTATGCTGTCTGGAAGAAAGACCAGTTTCATTTCTAGAATTTTCTCGAATTAATGAGAATGTCTTACATTGTTTTTCTCTTCTATAATACTTTTCATATTTGAATTGTGTTTAGCGGTTAGCGTGCCTGACTGCGAGGCCAACGGGTTCAAATCCCGCTCAGGTCATGGACGTTTCTCTCCGTTTTGTTTTCATCCTCTGTCATGTGTGTATGTGGCCTAACCTATAAACGGGTATCTGTTGCTCGCCTCCGTGTCTCTGATCACAAGGTGCTCACCAGGCAAAATCAGCAACACTTATAGCATGGCGAAGAACATTAAGTTCAATGCCTGCCGTTAAGAAAATATTTGGATTGTAATAAATATATACTAAATTTTACTTTAAACACAATGTTTATTAGAGTTTTGAGTTCTATTTAGTTTCTGTGCTTAAACATTTTTAATAGGTTTAAAAATCCAGAGAGAAACTTTTTTCTTATGACTATCCACATGATAATGTTGAAAGCATTTAAAGTGTTGCTATGACTGATGCGCACCACCTATAGCCCATTTCGATCACCAATATTGAATTACAGCAATAAATTTGCCTGTGCAGATTTTTGTGCTAAGAATTCTTTTTTTATTAATTTTTTTAACCTAATTGACTCTTCCGGATTGCTTCCAGTTTGTGAAATTTTAAAAAACTGTGCCTGATTCTCTAAAATTTTAGAAAAAAAAAGAATTTAATCTGCTTTTACATGAGATGATCTGATCATTCGTTGACCTAAATAAAGCATTGAGTTAGAGCTTTATTTATTTTTGTCATATTTTCTTGTTGCACCTTTTATGTGTTGCAGCATACCTAATTTTCTATGATAAATAAAAGGATGTTTCACTTTTTATGATAAAAATACTTGATTAAACATATTATATTTCTCTTAGTTGTTGATAAATAAACCATTATGAATAGTAGAATAAATGTGTGCAAAGGCACAATGACTGGTTATTGCTATGATCTTAATTTTGACCGAAAGTGTAGAAGGTGAAATTTTGAACCGATTAAAGAAGTATGTAATGTGAATGTTTACTATATTCTGTCACAAGTGTTATAAAGTTATTTTATGTTTCAGGCTGGCTCGAAAAAGTTGGAAAATATAAATGTACTTTTTGTAACTACTCTACAATGTTGAAGGCACATCAGGATTCATACTGGTGAAAAACCTTTTAAATGTGACATTTGTGAAAAATCTTTTAATTTTAATTTAGAGCGTCATAAGTTAATTCATTTACTGAAATATTTCTTATAACCTATATGAATCATGAAAATGTCATTCAGTCATGTTTTTTGTTATAAAATATATTTTGTAAAATTTGTTTATTTGTCTATTGTTAGAATTATTTACCTGTAATAAATAGTTTTTTTTTTATATCTGATAACTTTTTGTATGATTACTTATCTTTGAAGTAATATAATATTTATAAGGGTGTTGCATACTAAATTAGATAGACTGTTCTTGGAAATTTGTAACAGGAAACCAGGATGGTTAAAAAAAAAACAATAGCATTAATTTTATGTTACCAGGCATAAATTTTCTGTGGTTTTGGTTCAAGAAGTTTTTGACAGAGGGCACTGCAAGACTGTTCTAATGTTGTTGTTTTTTCATTGTGTAGGTTAATTTTTTCTTCTAATTACTACAGGTGATTGCTGCTGATAGTGGACATTTGAATTTGTAAATTTATTTTACTTTATTAAAAGGTTTAAAAAAAATTACTATTTTCATTTGTTTACAGGTTTATGACCTGCAGAGCCATCTGTTGATTAAATGTTGAACGTAAACAATATCTTTATTCCGGAACTGTTACGTGAATTTTCTGCTAGCATTACATGTTTTTTTTTTAACTTAACTGTATTTATTTTGTTAAAAACTGTCCATTAATTTTTGGACACTATGAAATGTTTTTTTTTCTTCGTGTTTTGAAAAAAATACCTGACAAATAGTGAATATGTTTAGAACAATCAATGTGTAAATCTGATCATTTAATCAAAAGTTACATTTGTTTTATTAAACGTAGCATTTCCATGAGGTTAAAAGAGGAAGACTTGAGGATCTTTTTATAAACTTCTTTAATAACTAATTAATTTTAAGAAGAATTTTTTCCCATTGTACGATGTTAAAAAAGATGAACTATTAGGACATAGAGGCAGAGGAAATGAGAAATCTCAACATAAGTTTCACCAGTGACAAAACTTTTTTAACTCACTTCAATAATCTCAAGTAAATTTGGCACTTGAATCGGCCACATTTTTAGCCATAAAATAATCTATGTTTTGAACAATGAAGTGACCTTTACACAGATATCTAATAATTTATAGTCAGCTATCTAAATTTTTAGAGGAAATTTTTTGCATGCCTTTTTTTTTCATTTTTTCCCTAGATAATAAAGTAAACAAGTTTGCAAAAATAAATTTTGATCATTGTGGAAAGCAAACAAACTTTCATTTATTTTATTGCAACAGAAACCTTTCAACCAAAGACTTATGTTAGTGAGTTTTATAAAATGCGTATTAAGACTATTAAATTTTTTATGTACTTATTAGGTTAAGATATAGAAATCAATGTTTTAAAAGATCCAAATATTTCAAAATTGTTTTTGTATATTGTTTAAGACATCATTCAAGAATATTAAATTTAATTTTCAGTGATTTATTCTTTTTTTTTAAGTAAAAATATACTTTCAATTAAAAATAGGAGTTACACCTATTTGACTTGGGAAAATAAATAAATGTGTATTTTTTCTGTTCTGTTATCATATGAATACTTCTAGTATTGTTGTAATTGTATATTGTATCAATCAATTATAATTTTGAGTGTATATCTATGTTCTGTGTTTATTAAAAATAATTAGATTCAATTTTTCATCTTAATATTCTTGTTGGAAAAGTCTTAGCAGCACTTACTTTTTGAACTTAATCAGTTCAAAAAGTAAATTTTTTTCTTTTTTATTGCAAATGTTTCTAAGTAAAAAAAAATTCAGCTGTTAACATTCAAAAACATAAAGAATACGTTTATTTTGTATATAAAAAGAACTACCCTTGCCACAAAGTTCGAGGTCGTCTTCTTCTATGGAAACAAGAAACACCGCATTTCAAAGAGGGGACCTTCTCTTTCCTCTGATTCCCTTTCTCTCTCTGACTTGAGCCAAAACCTGTCTTAAATATTGACCTAACACCCCTTCTTGAAGTAGTTGAACCTCATAACCATAGTCACCGCCACTGTACCAGACGAATGATATGGGGAGTTCTTTCCATAGGCAGACTATATATTTGGTTTTTTTTATTGGATGCAATTTACTATTTATTCTTTTGCTAATTACCTGCGAATCATGGGTTAGAGTCCCCTTGCAGTCAGACTGCCTGTGCACTGTTTTTATAGTTTTCCTTTCCATGTAAAGCAACAAATATGTGTCAGTTCCATCAGAAAGCCCTGCACAAAAATTTGCTTGATCCAGGAGTTCCTTTGTTTTCTGGTTTATGTTCAAAATTACAAGGTTACGAAGTTGAACATTGATAATTGCAAATTCAGAATGAAATTGGCTTGGCTCTTCATCTCTGGTTATAAAATGAAATGAAATTACTTGTAGAATTATGCTTCTATGCAAATTTTGCTAATCTTCTTATGTAAACTAGTTTTAAAAAAAACAGTATAAAAAAATTTCTTTTTTATATTTCAGATAGTTTCACCAAACAATTTGGAACTGTTCATCATTGTGCATATTGCACTTATTCTACAATGTTGAAGGGAGATTTAACGAGGCACCTCAGAACACATACTGGAGAAAGACCTTACCAGTGTAACACTTGTAAAAAATGTTTTAATCGAAAAAGTACTTTAATTCGTCATATGAATACTCATTTCAAGGACAATTTCTTGTGATTTGTATTAAATAATTATGAAATTATAATTAATAGTGCATTATTTGATTAGTAGTTATTGTGTATTTAAACTATTCCTTCTCTTTAGTTGTTATAAACAGATTGGGAGTTTCCATGTTTGAAAAAGCTAGATGGAAACTCCTTCCCTTACTCACAATTTTCTAATTGAATAACAAATGAAAAAGTGGTTTTTAGTTTTAAGAAGAAAAAAAACAGGTGGCTGCATGTCTTTTGGTGTCACAAATGTCTTGTTGTTAGTTTACAAAAAATTGTTGTTAGTTAGTTAAAAATGGGGGCATTAAAGTTTATTTCTGATTTTTAAAAAATATTTATTTTTATAAAATCTGATTTATTTACAAAAAGTAATTATTAAGATTAGATTATATACATTATTTTATTTTACAAGCTCCTGAAAAATTCCGCAATGTCTTCAGCTGAATTTATTAAATAATTTATTTCCTAACTGAAAATTGTCTGGAAATGAAATATGATGCTTTGCTTTGCTACATTTTTTCAAAAAACAAACTTTGCGAACAAAAAAATAGTTAAAGATTACATTAAATGATAAAAATAATTTATTATAGCCATTATTTTTGTTTCTAATTTTGCAACAGAGAAAAAGTTTTTCTTTGAGTAACTTTTTGAGTACTAAGTTTTATTAGTTATTATGCTATGCTTCAAAATGGCACAAATATCTGAACTAATTATCTGAACAAATATCTTAACTAATTAATATCTGAAATTTAGGTTATATTCAAATATTAAACTAAAGTACTAAGTATAATGTTTCTAAACTATTGATCATAGAAATGCAAAAGTGTGATTATATAGCCCTTATAAGAGAAATGTAATTTTTGAGAGGGAAAAAAGTCAGTTTAATTTTAAACAAAACAATTGAAAATAATATAAAGCTATTTTTATGTAAGCATAAGCACAAATTACTCTATGGTGAAATATTTATCACAACAAAATCTATAGAATTTTTTTTCTTCTGAAAAGCAAAGAAGATAATAGTTTACAATCAGGTGCCCTCTCTGGTAATTTGAAGGTAAACCAATATATATATAAATATGTTTGAGCAATGTGAATAGTTGGTTTTTATTAGTACTAACCGGTTAATACTAATAATAACCAAATAAGCTGATTAAGGGGAATAATTAACGTGAATTGATCACATCAGTTGGTTATTATTAATAATAATACCAATGAAGTTTGGTCAATGTCATTCTTTCACGTTTTGATTGGGAATATTTTCGTATCGTGATCTGCCGCACCAAATACAATCGTCAAGGCGCTAGATTGATTTTAAACTGGAAGAAAAATTTGAAAGAAAACATGTAGATGTTTTCCTGGGGGGGGGGTGAGATTACAAGTTATACCCTACGAGTTGGTCCCTTTCTGTGATGTTTTTCTTTATTTTGTCATAGGCTGCTGCTTGGAAGTTGCCCACACTTGGCGATTATTCTGTCACTAATCATAATACAGAAATCTCCCCTTTTTATTTCTCATTTTGACCAAAAGAAGCAGTTACTATTGTTATGCCCTGTTAGTAATAATAATAACCGAATTTATTACTTTAATCCTAACATATATAATTGAAAATGAAACAAGAACAAATCACAATTAGAAACAAAAGTTGCAATAACCTGAAGATATTGAAAGCAAAGACTAACAAGGTTACTAGAAACAGGGTTTCAGCAAAACTGAGCAAAAATTATTGCCAAACCAAGAAGCCACTAATGCTACACCTTAACCGTAAATTAAATTAAAATTTTATGAAGAACTTGATTAAATTTGTGTAAAACATCTTAATATAATTTGCTTGATCCAAATATTTATCTTTTAAATATTCAATTTCTTCATAAAAGTTACAACTAGTGATAGTTGTTTATCAAATTTTTTTCAGTTTTTAATTGTTGCTAAGAGAATTGGTAAATATAATATCTCGTCCTCAGTTTTACATAACCACTGATAAATGCTTAAAAAATTTGACAAAACTATTTCATTTGTAATGTGCATGTTATAATAAATTTGTCTGCTCTGTAATCTAGTGAAGTAAATTTGTGATTCCCATTAATGTTAAAATAATTTGAAATAAAAACCATTTTTTGAAGGAAAGAAGTTAAAATATTTTTTATACTTGATATAATGAACATGTTCAGCCTTTATTTTTGTTTACTTTTTGTCTTTTATAAAATATTTTACAAATACTTTTTATCCTTATTTGAGTGTATTTCTTATGACATTCATTTTAAATTTAAATGAATGCTAGGCTTAGTATTTATGTTTGCTTAGTATGACAAAATGACAACAAATAACAAAATTACTGGTTAAAAAAATTATTTGTAGTCTTTATATTTGTAAAAAAAATTCTCATTATATAAACTTTTAAATCTATATTGTTCTCTATATACTATCTCTCTATATTGTTTCATACAATATATGTTTGATATTACACTTATATGATATACTTTTTAAATAATTGAAAAAAGTACTTGAAATTTGAGGGAGGGAAGTGTCTTCATAAAGCATTTGTGCACAGAATGTTATCAACTTTGCAACAAGGATGGGAAATTTTTTGGTTTTAAATTGTGGGAATGTGCATATTTTTTTTATTTAAATTATTTGAATATTTACATGATTTTTAAATCATGCAACTACGAATCTCGACATTTAATTTTAAAATCGCCTAAATCCGAATCTCTATGTTTGATTTTAAAATCTTGTGAATTGTGTAAATACGAATCTCGATATTTGATCTTAAGTATACCTACTATACCCTATGCTTTTATTTTTCAGTATTTTACAAGAAAAGTGGAATATACCAATGTACTTTTTGCCAGTATTCTAATATTGATAAAGCGAAGTTGAAAATGCACATCAGAGTTCACACTGGGGAAAAACCCTTCCAATGTACCTATTGTAAAAAACGTTTTTCACAAAAATCTAATTTGAAAGGTCATATGATTATTCATTACAGGGAGCAAATGCTGTGAAATGTGTAAATGGTAAGTATAAATTAGAAAATCAATTTAACCTTTCTTGAAAAATATCTTAGATAAGCTGTGAGCTTTTTTTTTAAACGTCAAGACTTATTTAACACAAAATTTACAAAGGCATTCATTAAACCATTAAGGTGAAAAAAAATTACTATTATTACATGTATTTTTCAAAAATAGTTTTACAAAGCTTTGCATTTGTAAATTTCAAAAACTGTATTTATGAACCTAGTTTACCTTGACAAAATTGTTGGAATTTTTTAATGCTATACCAATAACCTTCTAAATTCAATAATTCTTAATCAATCACTAAAAAGGTTAAAACAGTAATTAATGCTAGCATGTTAACTATCTTAGAAATTCTATGCAGAAAATTAATAAATAAACCTTCGTATATTTAAATAGACAACAATTTTAATATGTTTTGTGTTATTTTTATTATTCATGCATTTTTTTAAATGCATGTTGATGTCAGAGCAATTGGTGGAAAAAACAATATTTTGCATAATAAATGCTACATTTAGAAGGCTACATGTGTATTTCTCATGTTGTAATAACTGTCATAAAAGTATAAAGTGCAACAGTTTAGTTCCTATATTAAACAACTTTTACTCTTGACTGTCTTTTTGTTGCATAACTGGACGAATGTTTGTGAAAATAGCCTCTGATGCTTTTGAATTTTAATCACAGGTTTCAAGTTAAAAGTTATGAAATTGCTTAAATTTAACTCAGAAATGATATTTTTATCAAATAAATACTCAATTAAGAATTTTTCATCTGAATTAAAAATATGCTAAGAAATGTATCAAAATGTGTAAATAATGATAAATTATTAACCTGACTTTTATTTTTAAAAACATTTGATAGATGTTTCACTTTAAAACAAAAACCTGATTTGATTCTGATAGTCAAATGCACATTTTGTTTGGTAAAGCACAAAAATTTACACTATTATAGACAATCATAATTATCACTATTATTTACAATCATTTTGATGTAACAATATATTAATATAAAACTTCCATTAACACAAATTCTAATCAAATAAGCTTTCAAACTAAACTTTTGAATTTTTTTTTTAATGGATTTTTTTATTTTGAGTTTTTGATAAAACTGAAAAATGTTTCAAGCTTATGTAGCTTGTAGATTAAGGCTAATTAGAAGAATCTAACTTAATACATTAACGTATTAAAAGGAATAAGTTAACTGATTAACAAAATAACTGAAGAAACCTTTTCAAAATTTTTAATTCAATGAATAGAAAACTGTTATAAAGTAATTTATTGTAAATAAATTATTAATAAAATATAATATTTAAGCATCTAAAAAAATTATTTATGCAACTGATTAGAATAATTGAAGCTCTTTTTTTATATTTTCATTGGTCCATCTATGTATTTCTTAAGTTGACATCAAAGTTTTTAAGCTCTCCAATTACAAGTGTAAATATTATTTTACAGTATTATATATGAAGTAATGTTGACTTTTATTAATAAGATACACATAGTTGAAAGCACCCAGAATACTGTTTAACTTTAACACAAAAAGATTTTAAATGGTAATTAAATATTTTTTACCATAAAAATATATTAGGGCACAATTTTTTTATAGTTTTAATTTTTATTTTAGTGGTTTTCAAGCATTTTAAAGTACATTAAATGTTGTTTCTGCTTTTACTGAGCTTTGAAGAGGATCAATTAAATAAGACTTACTAATTAATTAATTGTTCACAATAATAAAAAATATGCCTTTCAGCAATATCAAAATTTTTGTATTTATAAGTTCTGTAAAAAATTATCTTTTACTATTTTTTTTTTCTCTAAGAGATATAAAATGTTTGTGAATATTTAAGGGCTTGTATTAAAAGGGTTAAATGTCAATCACTATGGCCTTTTAATACTAAACTCCACATTTTATGCATGCTTTGTATCATGTTTGTAATTGTATTTCCAATTGTCATAAATTAAATACAAGATATTGTTCAACTCTCTTTTATAAAGTTAAAACTTTAATTTTATTCTGATTGCATTCTTTTTTTTTCATTTCACAACATTGTATGTAATATTGGATTGTATTTTATTTAAAATATTATTTAATTTTAATGTTAAGGAATTACTTTTCTGAAATCGCATCATGATAATTTGAAATGTTAAAATCACATATAAATATCCTTTTTTATTTTATTTTTTAATGGTTTTAAAAATTACTTATGCTTGATTCGGTAAAGTATGAACTGTAATTTTATGCAATAAATATTGTAAATATATAGTTTTTAAGCAGCAAAAATAACTATGTTATTTTAATGATTATTACTGACTGTTTTATGAGTCTGTGTGTTTTATGTCACAAAAAATGTCAATTTAAGCTTGTTTTCTTCACCTAACATTAATATAAGTAATAAAAATATCTTATGATTTGTTTGACAATTAAGAGCTGAATTTTTGTAACAGCAGTTTATTTTTTATTTTAAAAATATACGAAGAATAACATTTCATGGTGTCTAAATAATGTTTTGGAGAAGAACACTATTGAATTCTCTTTCTCAAGTAATGTGTTAAACTGCTTCTAATCTGTGCGTGATTTACAATTTTAAAAAATACTCAAATTATTCCATGTTTGATGCCAATTGTTCCTGGTGTAATTTAGCCTTTTAAGTTAGTCAGCTATCATTTGTTGTAAAATTATGCTGTGTATAAACTATCTTTAGCTTTAGACTTCTATGTTATTTCATAAAGTTTTTGTCTTTCACTCAATTTGTTTAATCAGGGAAAAGGAGTTGATTCATCTGGGAGATAAAAATTAGTTTGAAAAGGATTATGTACTATTTTATAAATCTATGTTTTTAAGTGTATCATTTATGTTAGGCAAAAATATATTGCTTGGCAATGGTGAAAAAACTAATCAAAATTAATAAACTTTTATAACTAAGTGGTTTCATGTGTTATTAAAATATTTTAAAATCTTTAGTTTTATATTTAAAATTTTAGACTGATATTTGACTTATATAAAATTGTTTGTTAATTAAATTGAAACCTATATTTATATTATAATTATTATCATTTTAATGTTTAATACTTAATTTAGCTATTCTTATTTTATGTTATAATTAATATTTTTATAATATATCATGTTATAAATAATATATGTGTTATAAGCACTAATTTATTTGAGGCTCTCAGAGTAAAAACAGCAGATTTGAACCAACCTCAAATTTTGAAATAATAAGTACCGGGTCAATATTTCACATGCTGAAGCATCAAATGAATTTTCGACTGCCAAATATTTCACAATCTACTTTCAAAATTTGTCTGAAGTCAAAACGAATTTATCCTAGTCTTTTCTCGTATCTCAGTACGTAAGGTTTAGTTAAAATCTGTTGTTTATTTTATTCTGAGTGATCCATTTATATTTTAGAGTTATGTTTATGTCTCTCATTAGTTAAAAAATGTTTCTATTTATCAAAAAGAATGCACCATAACATGTGAATCATGTTAAATATAAAATATATTTCTTAATGTAAAAGATAATGACCCATTCTCTGAAAAACATATCAGATTTGCAAAGCTGCCAACTCTAACACTTTTTGTAGAAGAATTTTTTAAGAAGTAAAATTTTTAAAAAGAAGTTTAAAAGGTAAATAAAATTATTTAAAATATTGCTGCCAGTCTAGACATACCACAATAAGTCTATTGTATAAATGTTTGAATTGTGAGATATAATATAATTAATGCAAAAACCACTATATAATATAAATAATTCAAACATTTATACAATGTATCAAGTCTGTTTTATAAATGATTCAAGTCTATTGTTTAGGTTATTTATATTATCAAAATCTCTATAAATTGATTTATTAAAAAAAGAACCAGGTATTGGGCATAGATTTGTTTACTCCTGAAAAAAAAATACAAAAGGTGTTACTTAAAGTGTAACTACAAAAGTGTGGCAGTTAACCCAAAAATTTGTATATTTTTATCTAAAATAAGTCAATTGTACAGCTAAAATTATATTTTATTTATACATTTGCTGTATTTAAATTTGTATTTTAAATGCATAAATCTTAAAATTCGAAATTTAAAAAATATTTTATTAATTTTAATTATTATTTTAGTTTGGGAACCAAATCTTCTTATGGCTAAAATTAATCATTTATGAAGTTTAAAAACTTTTTCTTGTAGGAAAAATTTATACCAAAACATGTTTTTTATAAATTTTCAATATGTAATAAATATAAATATTCTTTAAGGGAAAAACGTATACCAAAACATGTTTTTTACAACAATAGAGAAGACATTCAATAATTTTATAAATTAAATCATTTTTGGATGTGTTAATTACTCAATAATATTAAATTCACTAAATAATATTAAATAAATTTTTAATTTTATTAATATTTAATTTACTTTTATTTACCAACGTTAAAAATAACACTAAACTGAACTCATATAATTTTGATTATTCAAATCCAAATCATGTTAATTCTCAGTGTAGACTTCTTTCGAATTACATTTTCCTAAAAAATTTTAGAGCTGTAAGAAAACTTTAATTAAAGTTTTAGGAGAAAAAGAATTTTTTTTTAAATTGCTTTTCTTTCTTTTTTACAAGGTAATTTTGAAAGTAAATAAATGCATAAGTATTAATCTAGGTATTATTCAAAATATTATTCTTTAACTAGTACTATATGTATTGTTCGTAGGGAAGAACTGTAAATTCTACAATTAAAAGAGAATGATTAAAAAATAAATTTGGATTTATGGTAATTTTCCCCGTTTTCAGGTTACACATTATTTGATTTTGAAGGGTATTTTCAATTATATATGAAAAATTGCATATTAGTTTTAAAATGTAATTTTTTTTTATTCTAAAATAACAGGATTTCTTTGTCTATCAAAAAACACTTTTTATATGGACAGTACTTTACAACTCATGTGTTGCTTTCTCAGCCGAGTAAATTTGGAAAATATTTCTCTTTTATACACAGATAACCTATATAATAACTTATTTAATATAATATAAATAACTAGTTTGCTTGGTAAGATAACATACAGAGCAAAGTACAGTATTTGACAAGCAACACAGTCGAAAGGTTAAAAATCATTAATGTTATCTAAATTAAAACAGTGAAGTTTACGCTTTTGTTGCATTTTTAGCCCGTTCAAAGAAAGGTACTAGGAAAAGACATCAGTGTTCCATATGCAGTTACTCTACCACTCATGTAACAGATTTAATCAGGCATTTTAGAACTCACACTGGTGAAAAACCTTTTCTTTGTGTGACCTGTGGTATGCGTTTCTCCGTGAAATCTGCTTGGACGAGACATAAGAATAGGACATCCTGTTTCAAGAAAGGAAAGGTTCGAAAAGTTCTAAAACTATTTGTAAATTTTTTATTACCTTGTTGTATTAAGGATTTTTTTAATACAAAAATTTCTCTTACCTAATTATTACTTTTTTGAATAGTAACTGTATTAAAAGAAATTTGAATGAAAAATTTAAATACAGTAAAAAAGTTAATAAATGGGAGTAATAGTATAGTTAGTAAAGGATTTCTTATCTTTAATTGTAAAATTTTTATTTTTGTATTTGTTTTAAATTTTTAAATTAAATTTTTAAAAAAAGTTTCAAGGCATTTTAAAACTATTCTATTATTTTTATTACCTTATTGCATGAATGATTTATTTTTCATACCCAAGTTTCATCACAACTAATGAGGAGACTTTCAGTTCGAACAGATTTAACGTTCATCTTGCTGCGTATATGCAACACTTGTTTTGTTGACTTCTGGTATTGAACTCAGAACACACACACACACCCAAAAAAAAAGCTTGATGTAGATAACTTTACATTTTTTTTTCGATATTTATTTTTGAACATTATTTAATCTTTTAAACAGTAAATGTTAAAAAAAAACAGCTTCATGCTGGTATGAAATAGCAAAACGAATTAAAATCCTTGTCAATAAAAATAGATCATGTATTTAACTTTTAATTTTTTTCAAATAGTTAGAAATCACTACTAAAGGTTTTATATTAGATTTTAAGTCATGGACACTTTATGGCTCCTTTTGTTTCATTCAGCGGCTTGCAGTTTCAATTGGCTTAAAAAAAAACATTTTAAATATTAACTTCCTGGCTTAAAAAATTTTTTTTTCAATGAATAAAATATGATTTTCAAATAAATTTAATTATGAAATTTGGTTCATTAAAATTTTATTTATCTTTTTTTCCTCATTCAAAAATTTTGTTGGAAATTATACATACCTTTGCATAGAAAAATGAATTTAAAATATGGATTTAAGAATTCATGAATGTATGTCATTCCAATCTTTTTTTCCCCTTTTAATTCAATAAAAAAAATTTCATCCCGACAAAATCAATATTATAACAGTCCTCTTTTCAGAAAAATCTAATCAAGGAGTATATTTCAGGAATCTAAAAGCCTTTGAAAATATTTATGATTTGTAATTATAATTTATTTAAATAATGATTGAAATTATTGAGTTATACCCTCATCTGGCCAAATGTTACCCAATTGGTCAAGTTATATGGAAATTTCTCCTCGTTATTCAACTTTCTTATTGGTTAACATAGGAGACAAACTACTTTTTCAGCTGAACAGTTAAGGAAATATTTATGCTCTTCTTTGAATACTTTAAAATTTATCTTTACTTTTATTTCTTTTTAATAAATATTTCATGCCTTTGTTTAAACATCAGATTAGTAATACAATTTTAACTTAATTTTTCAGTGCATCCCAAAAAGTTGAAGAGACCTCTTCTCCTCTGGTACTGTTTTAATGTTTTGAACGGAAATATAACTATTGATTACATTAACAAAAACACTTTAAATTTGTCTTTCAGGGGAAAAAAACATTTTAATCACAAAATGAACTTGAAACAACGTAGGACTATAATACGTGTGGTTAATGGTCTTAATTGTTATTCAACTTACTGTTTTCGGTATTTCTTTTTTTTAAATATACTTTATTGACTATTTTGACCAAACTGTCATGTTGTTTTTCTATATTTTTGTTAAAGTCTAATTTATGTGGTATATTTGAGGTATCTAATTCAATATGAATTTACCAGTTTCAATTCCAGCAATTTTTTTAACCACCTATAGTTTGCTGTTTTATATACTAAATGAGAATCAGTGTCTGAAATTTATTTTAATGCATGCTAAATATTTTAAATCGTAAAAGTGTTCGAAGCTCTAAGGACATATTTTTCTTTTCCTCACATATATGTTTTGAAGTAAAATGTGTAACACATTTTAATGTGTTATTCTTTAAAATATAATTATAATTGGTTAACTTATTTTATTTAGTATATTAAAAAATCTGTTACCGTTTTATTTGTACTTCTGTTAAGCTACCTTGCTTATTTTGATTTGTGAAAATTATATAAAAATATATTATGTGTTTGTAACATTCCTCTGAAACATTCTAATTTGTTATTCCTTCAATTATATTTGTAAGTTTTTTGTTGATCATGCTATTCAAATAGTGCCTTTCTAATGCTAATGATTTTTAACATGATATTAGTAACACATTTTAATGTGTTATTCTTTAAAATTTAATTGTAATTGGTTAACTTATTTCATTTAGTATATTAAAAAATCTGTTTCCGTTTTATTTGTACTTCTGTTAAGCTACCTTGCTTATTTTGATTTGTGAAAAATTATATAAAAATATATGATTTGTTTGTAACATTCCTCTGAAACATTCTAATTTATTATTCCTTCATTTATATTTATAAGTTTTTTGTTGATCATGCTATTCAAATAGTGCCTTTTTAATGCTAATGATTTTTAACATGATATTATTATGTTCTATAGTTGCAAGCAATATGTTTATTCTCTTTTTTATGAATTAATTTTTTCTACCATAAATATCTTCAACTGTTGTTAAAGCTTCTGAATATTGAAATTTACAAGTTAATTACTTTTTTTACACTATAGTATTTTTTAAACCAAAAAAAATCTCTCCTTCTAATTTTTAGTGTGTTAATACTTGCTATATTCTTCCAATTAATTAGCCATTGTACTGCTACTTTTAAGCAAGTTAAATTTATTATTTGTCTGAATTATATTAATAGTTTGCTAATAGCTAATTAATAATTTGCGGATATTAATAATAGTTTCTCATCCATTAAGTCAAAGAAAATTTATTGGTTTTGAAAAAATTCATAATAAAATTAAATCCTAGTTGCATTGTATGTAAATTTGAGTACAAAATGTTCATGTTATTACAATTCGATTGATTGTTATTAAAATTTGATCATGTTATGATAAATTTCTGCCACTATTCTGGCCTTGGTTCATATCGAGGTACAGTAGAGAACCGATTATCCGGAACGATCGGGACCATCGCTATTCCGGATAACTGATTTTTCCCGTTTTCTGAATCAAAACCGTTTTTTTATGGTCAAACTCAACTAAAAAAAATATATATAATTAGAATAATTTTAAAAAACTCTTACTTCTTTTGACAGTGTAGGGAACTGATGATTATTTCTAAAATGATGGTAAACATCTTTGAAAAAAGAAAGAAGAATTCTGAAATCGTTTGAGGGGAAAAAAATGGTGGGAAAATGTATCAAATTTCGTTCTGGTTTTCTGATTTCCGGCTAAGAGGTTCTATACTGTATTTAACATTGTTTGCTACTTTATTTGATACAAATGTGTTTCTAATATTTATTTAAAACTTTTTCTTGTAACGGGAAAATGGCATTAACATGCATAAATCAAAATGCTTTAAAAGAATATTAATTGTTTATTTTGTGTTTTTCATTTTAGGTTTTAAAAAAAGTTTAGCTTTAAGTTTATTGAAGTGCAAATTGTGTAATGTGTCATTTACATGTTAAAATAAAGTTGCTATTTTTTATAAACAACTGATAATATTTCATTATACTGTTTCTTTTTTTATACATCAGTCATTTACAATTATGTATCTGTGAATTCTGTATCTGTTGATATGTATCTGTGAATTATTTTTAGAACAGTCTTTGCTGGAAGTCGTTTGATCACTTTGATTAGATTATATACAGTTACATATGATACAGAATAGTCAATTTCAGCTCCAACCTTAAACACATTTAAGAAATTTTAAAACATATTTAGCATCTTCCAGAGAAAGTAATGTTATGCCCATATGTCTATCATTGCAATATCTCTATGCGCAATATTTCAAAATTTTTAATTTATAAAAATCTTGCCTATTTAGAATCTTGTGCAGAATTTTTTGAGTGCATCTCATTTAAATTTTAACCATATCAGTTTTCATTTCTTACTGAACTAATCAGTTAGCATTTATTCATAACTAATCATTTAATTTTATATTTCTTAAAAAACTAACTTTAAAGATTATACCCAATCAGATTTCTGTTAATAAAAAAACTGGAAGAATACTTTAGGAAGAGAGAAAGTGGTTAAATCATTGATGCCATGACGTAAATGTTTAAAATTACTATGTTACCTTCAGTGTTTATTGTATTGCTTTTCCAGGGGAATTTACTGAATTTTAATTCAATTTGTGTAGGAATAACTTTATACAACTGAACATTTTTAACAATAACTTTGTGATGACTAAAGTTCTATTTTGTTGCTTTTTGTCTGAAAGTAAACTCATTTATAATTTTTAGTGATTATTCAACATCTTCTATACAACAGGGCTTGCCAAACCTTCTCAGACACCCTAGGTAAAAAAAGTTTGTCTGCCCTATATATATATATGTATATANTATATATATATATATGCAAATAATGAGTGATATGTAAAAGGCTAATAGTTTATAATTTGTTAGAAGAAAAAATTAGAATAATTTATTTTCTGGAAAACAATAATCTAAACAAGGTTTTTAAACCGAAATTTAAAAAAACCTGACAAATGAAACGAATTGCACAAAATTTTAAAATATAAATTGAGAAATTTTTATTTGTCATTGTATATTCTAAGAAATATTTATTGAATTTTCCAATTGTATGCAAATTTTATTTTTCACTAGAAACAGTACAAATTAAAAAAATTTTTTTAACATTTTTAAATAAATCAAGTTAAATTTTGTGCCCTTTTTTTCTGGTGCTCTACCATTAGAACGAAATGTGACCACCTAGTGGTAGGCGGTCGTTTACATTTTTCCTAATGGTAGGTCTGCCCTTGTCTTACGATGTTAATAATATTAAAGTTTTTTTATGCTATCTTATTGTTTATATGTTCAAAAATTAATTCAAATTTTAATAATATTCAGTAAAGTAAATTTACTTAGCTTGATGAATTCCATGTTTTATAATGATGATATTAAACCGTTGCCATTTTAATCCATTGTTGCTGCTGTAGAAGTTAATTTTTGTCTGTAGACAATATGGTATTCATCCATTCATGATGAGCATTTTTTAACTATCATTGATTCTTTTATGTACAGATAGATAAACTACTTCCTACCCTTTTATCAGTATATGCATTAATCAGCAATTTCTTTGACATTGTCCAGCAACCAGGCTTAAGATTAGATCAAAGGATAAAAAAAATTGTTCTAGTATGCATTTTCATGAAAAAACAGTATAAAATATCAAAACATAGACCTAAGAGAATAGAACCTTATTTTTGAAATACCTAAGACCTTATTTTAATAGTCATTAACATCCTCTTAGTTTGAATGCCTTATTTTAGTCTTTGACGTAATTTATTTTTCCATGTTGATTTACTTGTGTATTTTATATTTCAGAATCCAACCAAGAAACAAGCATTCATCACTGCTCTTTATGCAAATACAGCAGCAAGAAAAAAACTAATGTTAATAGACATTTTCGTTCTGTGCACTTTTATGAAAAGCCGTTCACGTGTGACGCTTGTATGAAAGTTTTTTCACGCAAGCACGATCTAAAGCGGCATAAGTTGAGACATGCCGGGAAAACGACACATTTATTTTTGTAACCCATATTTTCCCCCACCTCTCTTTCTACACTGCCAGGAAATCTGCCGTTTTGTTTGCTATACCGATAATTTCATTGACTATCTTACTGCAACTATAGCATATTTTTACAAAATAATTATTTTTACCATTATTTAAGGTTAGTGGCAGTTAATAACAATAGATGCTAACTTTCCAACTTTCATCAATACAAGTGTTCACCTTAGTTGTTTGATATTTGTTTTTGTGATTTCTAGAAGTGATGTTGGAATTCTTTATAGCTTAATTTAAAAATTTTCTGTTATTTTTTTTTCTTTTAAATTTTCTAAATTTTCCCAACATATTTTTGTCCATCTTCAATTGTTTGATATTTTTACTTTTTAGAAAATTCCTTTGAAATGTATGTTTTTTTAATTGAAACAGTTATATGTTATTGCTATCAGTATCTCGTTCTTTTAAGTGATTTAGGAAACTTATACAAAATAAAATAGATAAAGATGTGATTTGTAGAATTCTTCTGCCTGCTGGTTATCATCCACTTGCCCAGCCTAAAGTACTTCTCAATCAGGGTTTTGCTGTATCCCAAGGACTACCTCATTGCACAATTTTACATAATTCTAATTCACATAATAATGAACAGGGTAAGAACATTTAATCCACACTAAATTGTCGAAATACATATTGAATGAATTAATGAATGAAAATAATTTTAATTCACATAATAATGAATGTGATATGAACATTTAACCCACGTTAAAGTGTACAGTGTACAAAAAACACTCTCAATAACTTCGGGATTTCGGATCTTTACGTTCTAGGACTCCATGGTTCAAAGAGGTAACCTCAAATATGCTAATTAATTAGGGCAGATAATATTACATTATTTTAAATTATTTGCAAAAATTCTTTAATTCACTTAAAAAGTTTTCAAGATATAAATAAGCAAAAAATAGAATTAAGGGGTCCAAACTTTGAACCGCTCTCCTGCCCAAGCCATTGCGACCATATTCTCAAGATTAGAACTACCTTCTTTACTTTGGTGGTCAGTAATCCGAATTCGTCCAAAAAAGGGTATGTTTGTTGAGAAAAATTATGTTTTTGTGTCTGATTTTGTAACTTAAAATATTGTCTGCGCTAATTAATTAGCATGCTTGAGGTCCCCCCTTCAAATCATTACGAGTCCTAGAACGTAAAGACACATTATTCTGCGTCGTCCGTATTTTCTACTTACTGTATTTACGTATAATTTCATATTATATGATCAAAATACTAAATAATTTTAGACCTCATCAGAGAACTGTTTCCATTCAAGTGTGAAAGACAAAATGGCTACTTTTCTGAAGTAAAGAAAATTGCCAAAAACAGTACGATGCAGTTATTTCTGACAGCTTCAGTAAAAGGATTTTCAAAGAGTTTAGATAAAGGTTATCGTCAATAACAAGTTATACTCATAAAAGAATGGTTTTATATAGGGTTTTCAACAGTAAAACCATTTATTTTTAAAAATGTCCTCATTACATCCTGATCTCGTTAAAGTAAGGATCACAGTAAGTAAGTCTGACTGTATTTCATTATTAAGATTAATTTATCATAGTAGAAACCCAAATCAAAAATGTATCATTGTTTCTGAATTTCATAATGTAAAAGTAGTTATATGTAGTGTTTCATGCTTTTATTTTTCAGACTTCCAGAAGCAAAGAAGAATACACGAGTGTCCCTTATGCCTCTATTCATCTGTGCTGGAAATGGATTTAGCAAGGCATATCAGAGTTCATATTGGTGAAAAGATTTTTCAGTGTACCACTTGTAAGAAGTGCTTTAGTCAAAAGTCTGATTTGGAAACACACATGAAAACAATGCACTTCAATAAATAGGAAAAAACTTTATGCTTTTAGTGCATTGGATGATTTATTTTTATTTGCTATGATGGTAAAAAAAAAAATACACTCGGCTTATTGACTCTTTTATTTATATTACAATAGAAGATCTTTAAAATGCTAACTCTTTACCTTTTATATTAGGGGTACCGGAAAGTAATGTCATTTCAGCTCATTAATTATTCATTAGTCTTAAAAACCAATTTTTTTTTTATCTGGCATTGAAAGGTTGTTGCTAACAAGGGTGAATACATTATTGATCAAAAATAAAATCTTGATAACAAATATCAAATGTACCAAAACGACATTACTTTTCGGTCGCCCTAATAGAATTTTGTGTTATATGGATCATTTTAAGTATACCCACTAAACATTAGAATATTAGTTTAGAACACATTTAAACCATTATAAGAGATCCATGTTCTAAAGTTATTTTTATATTTTAAAAAATTTGATTTCATGTTTAGAAATTAAAAATTATCTTCTTAGTATTATTATAAAATTAATTTATTTAGATATTAATTAATTTCTAAAAAAAAGAAATTTTTTAGAGCAAAAACTTATTGCAAAACATTATGCTCCTAACATTAAATATACATAGCATTATACTTAACATTGTACTTATTGCAAAATCGTGAAAATTTTGGTTTGCTTAAATTTCGTTATTCTAACCTATTAATAATGAAACAGATAATGTATAATGTTCTTGTCAGGTTGTTAAAATTTAATTGAAATTTTTATTGCGGCTTATAGAATCGTGTCCTACAAATCTTTTACTGTATTACTCTTTTATAGTGTGCTAAAATACTACTGTCTCCTCAACCCGAAATTGTACTATAATTTTAATAAATATTGTTGTTAAATTTTTACATGTATAATTGTGATAATTTTTATGATAAATGCATGGCAATATGTGTTATTTTAATCTTTTATGTGTCATTTTGGCCAGGATCGCCTGGTTAATAGGGCATTGGATCCATGTCCAAGATGTCGTGAGTTCTATCCCCTCCAGCTGAAACTCCCCGTGTAATAAATGCTGACTGGTGCACGATAAATCTGTCAGGTCATAAAGTCCTCCTCATTCCCAAAGCAAATCGTACCTCCTAGGGGTATTGAATTGGAGATAGATTGTTCTCTGATTCAGGTCAAAATTACGATCTGTGGATGTATTAATGAATGGGTCCGTCTTGTTAACAAGTTGAGACGTATGTGTGTGGTAGAAATCAAAGTGTTGGCCATAGATGGCGCCACTGGAAAACAAGAAGCACATCCCCTTTTTGTCTTAATGGCATATAACAACAACATATGTCATTTTAGCTTTTGTAAGAAGTATAAAAAAGAAATTATTGTGGAAGAATTCTTCATAAAGGTAGCATAGTGTTAAAGTTGGTGTCATTTACTATTAAAGTATATAAAAACTTTGAACTCATCATTTCTATAAAAGTTCTATATTTTCCAAAATTTCTGNATGTGTGTGGTAGAAATTGAAGTGTTGGCCATAGATGGCGCCACTAGAAAACAAGAAGCTCATCCCTTTTTTGCCTTAATGGCATATAACAACAACGTATGTCATTTTAGCTTTTGTAAGAAGTATAAAAAAGAAATTATTGTGGAAGAATTCTTCATAAAGGTAGCATAGTGTTAAAGTTGGTGTCATTTACTATTAAAGTATATAAAAACTTTGAACTCATCATTTCTATAAAAGTTCTATATTTTCCAAAATTTCTGAATTTTGAAATATTGATAAACATAATTTGTTACCCAAAATATATACTGGTGTGCATAAATTTATTTTTGAAAAATGTGAAATTAAGAAGTATAAAAATTTTGTAAAATCTGCTATTTGTAGAATAATTGTATTCAATACTTCTTCTCACTTCAAAGTATTCTTCTCAGTACAAAAATTTCTTCTCAATACAAAGTTCTTCTTCTCACTTCAAAGTACTATTATAAATGAAGCATTTATAATGAGCTTGTTTGTAAATTTAAAAGCTAATTTAAGTATTATCTATAACTTCCATTTATATAGTTAATTTTAAGGAAGGTTTTGTTGGCAGAACACTGATTTGCTTGCAGCAGTTCTTTACGAATCACAATTGTAAGGAGTATTATTCAAACAAATAACGTGAATTAAAAAATATATTAATAAAATCAAAACATTCTTCTTTAAGTTTTAAAGCTTGAAACAAATGTTTGAATATTATTACCATTTTAACTAGAGAAAAATAAATTGTTCAAGTGTAGTATTCAAGATTGCATTGTGATAAAAAAAATCATGAAAACACTAAATCTTAGGAATCTCTTTGAATGTAATGTTTTTGAAAATTTGTACGAATATTTCCCCGTATACTATATGTGATAAATTAAACTAGGTTGTTTAACAAGAAGCATGCAAATCAAAATACGATTTTCTATTTGCAGGACCACACTGTATTAGAAAACAATTATGCAATCAAATTGTCTTAAATTGTTTGAGGTAATTAACAATTATGTAATTAAATACATCTGACTACTTAAATACCTATCAAAAGGTTTTCTCCCTGAAGAAAAACTGTGACACGCAACTAAGGTTGACCCCTACTGTGCACCACTGGTTTGGCAGAAAAAGCCCTGGTGGTGCTCAAGGGAGATAGATCAGATCAAAGGACAGTTTCACGATTCATAGGTGGTCATTTAAAAAGCTAAGCTTTTAAATTTGGGCTCTAAGTCTCATGTTTTTAAACGAAGACTCTTGTATTTTACGACTATATCCTGTTTACCTGTATATTTTCAAATTTCTCGTATTTTTTTTAAGAAATTTGAAAAAAAAATTGGTGATAAAATATCCACTGAGGGCAAAAATGCTTCTCTTATTCCTCAACAGATGTTGCTATTGCCAGTACTGATATTGAGTGTTAATAGTTTAAGTCGAGCCGTGATGACTCAGGGGATAGAGTGTTTGCCTTCCACTGAGGTGAACCCAGGTTCGAATCCCAGCGATGACTGGCTGATACGAATTCTGCATACGGCTTGCATCGACCACAGTGCTGACTTGAAATATCCTCAATGGTAGATGGATCACGGGTTAGAGTCCCCTTGTCATCAGGCTAACCATGCGTGGTTTTACTCTCCATGTAACTCAAATGCGGGTTAGTTCCGACTTAAAGTCCTCCAGGAAGGCTAATTTCTCCCAATACTTGATCCAGGAGTTCCTTTGTCTTCTGGATTGCGTTTAAAATTACAGGGCTACAGAGTTGAGCATTGGTAGTCATAAACCCAAAATTGGGTTGGCTAGTAAAATCTCCGTTATTGTATTTCTCCAATGTTGGCCGTGTAGCAAGTGCAAATTGAAACCTGCTTCCCCCAAACACATCCTTGAATTTTCCTTGGAGGACATTCTCTTGCTATCCATTTTGGAATGTGACTTTGCCAGAGCGTATGGGTTACATTGTGAAGGATTAGAAACAACAATTAAATTGTTGATGGCCTTAAAACTATTTCTGCGCAATACATTGAACAGATACCTTTTACAGTGAAACGTTGCGTAATTAATTGAAATACTTGAATTGGATATTTTGTTTAATCATAAGAAGTAATAATAACCATAAGAAGTAATAATGTATAGATAATTTTAATTAATTTAAGTAATGCTGCTTAATTTTTCAGTATGGATTCTTGATCGAAAGCGACATTGTTGTTCTTTTTGTTCTTATTCTACTCTTCTGAAGACAGATCTGACACGCCATATCAGAACTCACACTGGTGAAAAACCATTTCAGTGTTCCCACTGTGGAAGATGCTTTAATCGTAAGGACCATTTGGAAAGGCATGTGCTCAGAAGACATATGAACAAAATACAGAACAATTTCATGTGATATGTTTAAGTGCAATTAGCATGTATGAGCAGTGCTATTTTCTGAGCTGTATTTTAACATTATGGACCATTTATGTGTTCAATATAAATTGATAAGTTATTTTTCTAATAACTTTTTATTGTTTTTGAATTTTCATTCTTTTCAGACATGTTAGATATCCTTTAAAATTTTCTAAAAGACTTTTCTTTAAACAAAATATATTTGAATGCAGTCATTGGCAAATTACTAGTATATGATTTTCAATTAGCAGAACTGAGAGAAAGGAGCTCTTCTAGTCATCCAGTCAAAACGAGCATTCAAAAGGCCGCCAACGACACTAAACTTTAAATTTATTAATATCCCTCTATTTATTACTAAATTGTTTTTTTTTTTTATGTTTGGTACTAGAAAATACTTTAATAAATAAAATACAGTCGGACCTCTATTTAACGAAATCGCTAAATCCCGATTATAAGTTCGTTATATTCAAAATAGATCTTTTGAAATGTACTTAAACAACACGAAACATGTTTTAAATTCATAAACTCTAGATATAATCAAAATAGCAATTGATACACCTTTATCTTGTAAACTAGTATCTACTATTTGTTTTATAAATCTTAACCCTGAAAGAAATCTGCATGAAAGCAAGAATAGATCAAAACATTATTCAGTGTTACACTAACATACTACATACATTTTCAACTAAAAAAATTTATATAAAAAATTATAGCTGCATTTATTATAAAAGTAATTTTATACATACATTACCACATGCGTTAAGTTTAATTGCTACTGATAAAATCCGTTAATTTTGTCTGAGTTTTTCGTTTAAAATGCAAACAAAAAGGGAAACGGATTTTACTACTTTCTTATAAGTTAATTGGCTCCAAAAATTAATTCAAGGTCATTTCCCCCATAAAATGCGTTAAGTTTGAAATGTTCCTAAATATTTTGGGAAAGTGGATCTCAAAGAAAAGTTCGTTAAATAGAAAATTCACTTAGCTATTTGAATTTTTTTTTTGAAGAAGAAATTTCCAAAATGTTCTTGGTTTCTCGAAAAAAAATCGCAAAATAGAAGTCCAACTGTATACTTAAATTAAGAAAATTAATTTAATATTGAAGTTATAGGTTTTTAAAATTTTAATCTTTTTTGCTTTAAAGACAAAAGTGGGAATACTTTATTTTAAGTAATTTTTTACTAAACCATGCTATAATATCCTCTTGTATTTATATAAAAATAAGTTTCAAATACTATTTTTGATAAATATATCTTTCTAACATTTTTTTGACCACCTCCCCGAGATTGCACTGTTTTGAGAGCTATTTAATCACCAAATTAACTCAAGGCATCCCCAAAATCTAACTAAAAGTATAGAGTGCAGAGATATATTTGAATAATGGGCTCATAAAAAATAACTAATTTTTGATTTTACTGAAATGTTCAACAGTTACTGATTTTGTTGTTCGGCAAATTTGTGTGTAAAATTTATTAGAAATATTGATCTTACTTTAACAAGCTTATTATTTTATGTTTCATTTCAAAAAGAAAGATAATTTTTAATAGACTTAGTTAATGTCCTAGTCTAGAAATTGAAATTTTTCGGAACAAATTATAAAATTACTTTTTGTAGTTCACTATAGCATTATCTATAAAATGAATGGCGGGAAAGGTTTGTCTTTTTTATTCTATAATTCGTAAATACAAAGTTTGAGTATCATTTCGCATTGAAATAATTTCTCTTTTCCCCTACTATTTTTTGATAGACCCTTTCCCTGGACTTTTTTGGGGACCTTTTTCCCTGGAAAATTTTTATTTAAGTGACACCCCAAGATGTAATGCCAGTTACATTTGCGCTAGACAGAGATATTGTTCTTTATAATGATTTTATAATTTGCATGTTCCCATGCCTTCAGTCGCATTCATCATGCAATTCATAATTATAATAATGAAGCTAATTAGATTACAATAAAATGTATTCATTCTAAAATTATGTTTAATTTCTTTTCCGTTGTGCTTTTCAATTTCAATAGATATGGGACCCATTAGGTTCCACCTTCAAAGAAGGCTCACCATAGAAGATAGGGCCCAAGGGGCGATTGCAATTTCAAGTCTATGTCAGTCAGACCCTACATATGCTGATAATATGTGAATCATTTACAGGAAATTTGGCACTTTCCTGTGGTCGATAAAGTTTAGAGTCAAATGAGTTAAATTTGATTAAATCTAAAAAGTTGAAATAATTTGCAGTATTTTTTCTTCAAATTTTTATACTATTACAGTATAAATTAATCATAGTTGCAGTTATATTGTTTTCAATAACTCCTGTTAAGTTTATATTTTATATTGGTAATTGAAATTTGTATCAGTTTCTTCTTAAGAATTTCAGTATGTTTCACTTGGGAAAAAATTAAAATTTAGCTATTTTTTTTAGCTTTGCTTGAGGTTGTTGAAAACTTGAAAATCTCCTTGACTTCTGCATATTTATGTTGAATTTTGTGCTAGTTTGTTTTGCGTTAAACTTGAACAATAAAAATTTCTTTTACTTACACTCTTTAAAATTTATTAAAAATAGTACGTCATCTTGATTTGTTTTATAATAGTTTTATATTTCAATACTTTTCATTAAGTTGAGTTATTTCTTTCCTTTGTTCTGAAATGGCTATTTTGTTCAACCTAATTTTTCTATTATGCATGGCGACACTGAGCTTACAAAGTTTCACACATTTATTTCAGGAGTATTACTCAAATTGAAATTTTTGAATCTTTATGTTATTTTCACAACATTGCAGAAATGCAACTATCAATGTTTTGTCATTTGCATAATTTTGTACAAGCGCATCAAACCATTTTTTCAATAAATTTTTATTATTATTATTGCTTAAAATGGTGTATTTTAATGTATTAGCAATTTTTTTTTTTAAATTTGAGTTGTTGAGACACGAAGGCTGAATTAAATGAAGGGAAATATGAAATTCAAAATTTTTCTTTCTTGTCTTCAAAAGGGAATATTTCTCTATTTTCCCATTAAAAAAAAGAGTTAAATTGTTTCAATAATATTTGTGACAACTACTATTAAATCAAACTCATAGATAATGTCATAAAATTCAAAAACTCATAGACAATGTCATAAAATTCAAAAACTCATAGACAAAGGTTATCAAAGTGTGTACTCTGACACCATGGGTTACCGCCAAATAAAATAGAAGTGCTACAATATCTTATAATAGTAATCCTATGCTAATTTTATTTTGCTATTCAAAATGAAAAAGGTTCAAGGTAATGTTGGCAAACTTTTGGATGCATGTATTATGTTAGTATTATTTCCTGAGTGGATGAGCTTCATTTTAAACAATTTTTATTACTGGTCTTGATTTTAAAAAAATATTTTTGCTCTGCAAAGGATGAATCTGAAAAATAAATTTAGAAGTACCCATCAAAATCATGCAGTGATTCTAACAGGTTATGGGCGTGAAGTATTGCAAAATCCTTTTTATGATATTTTGTGTAAGTTCTTCATTTTGGTGTTAGCTATATATATGTATTCATTTCATTGTTTCAGAGTCCCATCAGAAAGGAAGAAATTACCAATGCAGTTTATGCAGTTATGTTAGCAATCAGAAAGGCAACGTGGAGAGACATATTCGTGCTAGACACTCTCGTGTAAAGCCATTTGCGTGTGGAATTTGTGGAAGAGCGTTTGCTCGCAGAGACGATTTGAAACGGCATTTGGTGATACATAGATGTTGAACACTTGATATCTACTTCTAATAAAAAATTTTAAGAAAAGTATGTTTTAGATTGTATTTATTTAGTGAAGGTTAAGACAGTTACACCGCCTAATAATATTAAACATTCTAGAGGCAAGACGTTTTGTCCCTTAGATAAAAGTGTCTCTCATGCAGAGAGCCTATACGGATAACTAAAAAAAGTGCAGTTTAATTTGAAATATGGTTTTACTGAGTTTAGATAACTTTTTTTTATGCAGTCTCTTTCGTAGTGCATGTCTGTTGATTTTTCTTTACCAGGAAATCATAAAAATGTAATGCCGATTCTTAAATTTGTCTAACTAACCATTTGGTGCTTTGACGTTTGAAATTTTAACGGATCAACTACTTTTGCCTTTGTATTGTTACTCCACTTATAGTAATATTCCTTGTTCTTGCTGACCAAACCAAATGAACAATACTATATCAATACTTCGATTCTTCTTAATTTCAAAACTTAGGAATGTCCATTTGAATAAGTAATCCTTTTTTTTTTCCTATCCATTCGCACATCACTTACTTGACTTCTTTATTAATTCCAACCATCTATCCTCAAATTAAGCTTTACAATTACATTCACTTTTTCTTTCTATCTTAATATTCTCCTCTTTGAAATCGTGATAAATAATGTTTAAAAATGACACATCAGCATTAAACTACACCCAGCTCACGTGAGAGCTATGAATGATAGAAATTTTCACTGTATACAAATTGGAATAATTGGCAACTCATCATTATAACTGGATAGCCCAGTCATTTCACCACTTCTTTTTTCCCAAATTATTCCTGTTTCCCACATTACCACCAAAGGAGACACCTTCTTCTTTTTAACTACAAAAATTCCTTGATTGTGAAATTCCTTTTGATGTTTTTTTTTTTTTTTTTCTTTCATGTTCTTCCTTCGAAGCACCAGTCATCAAAAGAGAGAGTTCAACATAGAAGCAAAGATTATTTTAATATTTATTTTATATTTCTTTACCTCTAATTTACATTTTGAAACTTTTTTTTTCAGTCTCCCTTGATCTCTTTGACGCAAGGGATAACGGTGTCCCTTTTACGCATTTTTTTTTCCTGACACTCTAATTACGAGAAAAAATATAGTGTGGTATTTCTTCAATTATAGGAAGAAAAAAAAACAGTCCAATAGTTTTTAAGAGAGCCGTAATGTCTCGGGGGATAGAACGTTCGAATTTTAATGAGATGAACCGGGAACGAATCCCAGCTGTGGCTGGTTGATGCAAATTCCGCATCCGGCTTGCACCGACCACAGTGCTGATGTAAAATATCCTCGGTGGTTGACGGATCATGGGTTAGAGTTACCTTGCAGGCAGGCTAACTGTTTAAAGTTTTCATGGTTTGCCTCTTCATGTAACGTAAATGCAAAATTTCTTCTTATATTTGATTTAGGAGTTCCCTTGTCTTCTGGATTGGATTCAAACTTACTAGGCTACGGAGTTAAACATTATTGGTCGTAAACGCAAACTCGGATCGACTGTTATAATATAAAATATCATTCATTAGATATTTTCAAGTCTTATAAATTCTATTAGATTATGAACCATTGTACTAACAAAGAATCAATTAGTAAATAAATTGAAATACTCTCTATTTTTTTTTTTTTTTTTTTTTTTTTTTTTTTTTTTTTTTTTTTNTTTTTTTTTTTTTTTTTTAGTTCTATTTTCCCCTTTTTTTTTTTACTCCCATTTCACCATTTTTTGCACTCCATTTTAGCTATTTGTTCATTTGAAAGTCCAATTATTCCTTTGTGGACTAATATTTTTTACGCAATATTATAGATTGAAAATGATATTTTTGGAAGGAATAAACGGAAAAAAAAATTATTAATAATTGAACGATGGTTAACTCCAGATATTTGATTCGTTTAAATAAGTTGCAGAGTTTAATAAGAAGAGATATTTGGCGCAATATCAGAGATGCTAATTGCTCCGGATTCTACGAAATATTTTTAAAAAAGGTAGAGATTTGCAAACTAAAATTTGCAGATTTTTGGTTAATTTTACCAACTTTACGAAATAGTCAATAATACCCAACTGTAACAAAGTAGTGTATCACGTAAGCTTTTGAAATATTTAAGAGTGCGGTGAGTTAAAGTCCTATAAATCAAATTTATTAAACCAAGAATGAAATATGAGACCACCCCTTAAAAATATTGACCGGCTGTCCGAAGCAAATGGGCATTTCTGCAATATACAATAAGTGAGCTATGGTGGCTCAGGGAATAGAGCGCTGGCCTCCCAATGAGGTTCAAATCCGAGCGATGTGAATTCCGCACCGACCAGAGTGCTGACGAAAAATATTCTCAGTAGTAGACGGATCATGGATTAGAGCTCATTGGAGGATCAGGCTAAACATGGGAGGTTTTCGTGGTTTCCTCTCCTTGTAACGCAAATGCAGGTTAGTACCATTAAAAAGTCCTCCCCGAAGGCAAATTTCTCCTAATACTTGATCTAGGAGTTCCTTTGTCTTCCGGATTGGGTCACAAGGCTACGGAGTGTTGAACGTTGGTAACCGTAAACTCAAAATTGTGTTGGCTGTTCAACGACGGTATAGTACTTGTATATATATGCAATAAGTGAAATTAACATTAAGAGATGCAAACTTTCGATCATTCTCCTGACTAAACTATTGGGACCATGTTTTTTCCAGATTTCAACAGCACCCTTTTTTTCATGAGGTCCAGAATCCAAACCCATTTAAGATAAATCATGTTTATGTAAAAAAAGAATGTTTTTGTTTCTTAAAATATCGTCCTCACTATTTATTTAGCAACTTTAAAAGTTTTTTCCTATATCATTCTCATTGCATTTTAAAATATGACAATTCGATCAAAAGTCATTCAAGCGTTCTTTTTTTTTTTCCACATTGTACACACACCATGTATTCTTAGTATTTATTTTGTTATGCTATAAAACTATCTAAAAAAATGTGTTCGAGTTCTCTGAAAATCATCAATCAATCGAGCACAAAATCGACATACAAATTGAAATAGATATCGACTACTTACTCAGCTGAAGCTTCGAAAAGAAAAAGAAAGCATTTTGTGAATAGCTTCAAATAAAAATTGAATCAATGTTAATAGAAAGCAACTGGTAGCAGTTGCTTAGCAACGAAGTTCCGGACTAGACGGCGTCTCCGGGACAGATCAGAATCTTCACTTCTTGCTCTCGCGCTTCATTTAAAGTCCGGAACCTTCTATCGTTTTTATGTAGCATATGCTGCAGTGAAAGTTCAATTCAAGTATGCCATTGTCGAAAGAAAATGTCATTGTGGTTTAAAATAAAGACGATTGTTTCCTATTATTGAAGAAGGGTAAATATAATTTGCATGCTTTAACTGTAATTTTGACGTTTGCATATAATGGAGAACTTGAAATTAATAATCATCTTTTTTATAATATAAATTCGTTAAGTATAAGTAGGGTATCATGTAAAGCGATCAAAATGCGAAACGGACCTCCCTGAATAACTTTTGATCTAATAATCGGATCTTCACGTTTTAGGATTCGATCTTAAAAATTCGAGGGATAGACCTCAAATATGCGAATTAGGACGATATTTCAAGTAGCTTTATCGGACACAAAAACGTACTTTCTTCGAATAAACGTACATTTTTTTCATCTGATTTAGATCTATGACCTCCAAAATATGATCCAATCGAGTTTTGAAAAAGTCGTTCTGTTAAAATTTATTTTCTCGTGAACTATTCAACCGATTTCGCTCAAATTTTGTCATTTGAAATAGCTTCCCTTAAAATGCTGTAAAAAAATTTGATTCCTTAAAATTCACATGTTTTTCTACTATATAAGATAATAATAAACATTTACTAAAAAGGTTATATTCTGCAAAACAAACAATACAGTTATAACTTTGGATAAACGAATTTTATAATTATATACAACAAAAAAATTTCATTCGTTTTAAATGTATGGTGAAATATGTACGCAGAAGATAAAATTAACATCTTTAAGCCGGTCTCCTAACCAAACTATTGGGACTATATTTCCCGAATTGCTAATTTTGGGGGTCAGAAATTCGAATACGTCGAAGAAAAAGTATGTTAATTCAGATAAAGTGCGTTTTGGCGCCTGATTTTGTAACTTAAAATATCGTTTGCATTTATTAATTAGCATATTTGAGATTACCCCCTCGCAAAATTAAGGTTGAGTCCTAGAGCGTGAAGATTGTATCATTCGATCAAAAGTTATTCAGGGTGGCCTGTTTATTTATTTGCACTGTATATCCTTGATATATATTTTTATTATACTTATCAGAAGGGAAGAAAAAAAATATCTGCATTAGGATTAGCAGACTGGCAAATTGAGGAAACAATATCGAAATCTGTTGAATCAATGATTAAGAAAACCGTTAGGCAGAAAAGTGAGTTGAAAGGCTATTATTCGAGTTAGTTCAGATGTAACTTCTTTAGTAGTGATTCGTTGAATGTTGGTAGCTTTTTAAATTTTTAATCCCCTTAAGCATACTTATTTATTTTTGACAAAAATGTATGTAAGGTATGGTAGTCTCGAAACTTTCCATTAAGGATGATGATAGGAGTTGCAGGGAGATGATGAAAACTGAGATTTGACCAAATCCCTAAGGAAGACAATAAATTCACGGAAGATGTTAAAATAATAATCCAAAAGAGTAAAATAAGTAGTCGTTTTTACATCTCCTGTGAATTGACCCTTAGGTTTCCATGGGGATTTGGTCAAATCCCCGTTTTTATCTCCCTGCGATATTTATGTTGTGTTGACATAATTAAAAGTGACTTTGTTTGATATATTTCTTTAAAAGCGAGGGAAAAAATCAAGAAAATCCTCAAAAAGAGGAAGGATTTCGAGAAAAATGTGAAGTATAATACATGAAAATGGCAGTGTAGTAAAATAAATAATTCAATTTATAATATTTTTTTAACAAATTTTTACTGAATGGTTCGTAGTACACACATTAAGCTATTTAATTAACGTAGATTGTTATATCAAGATATTAAATTATGTGCTGGGTGTTCCGTTATGACCGTTCTTTATCTATATTTTTAGAATCCTTGACAAAAAAAAAAAGAAGTCCAAATCATTTACACATTGGAAGTCGCTAACTGATATTTAAGCAAAGAAAAGCTCAAAAAGGCTATTGAGATATGATGAATTATTTAATTTATTTGAACTGTCGATATTTTAAGTTATGAAATTAGACACGAAAGCATACTTTCTGTGTGTAAACACACATTTTTTAATAGATTTAGATTCATGACCCTCAAAATAGGGGTGTGAACAAAATCGGTTAATTAGTTCCTGAGAAACCAAATGTTTAAAGTACGACTTTTTAAAAATTCGATTTCTCAGGAACTATTCGACTAATTTCATTCAAATTTTCTATTTCGACATATTAAATTACATTCTTTAAAATGATCTAAAATTCTAAATTTTTTCCACTATTATTAATNATATTTTTTTAACAAATTTTTACTGAATGGTTCGCAGTACACACATTAAGCTATTTAATTAACGTAGATTGTTATATCAAGATATTAAATTATGCGCTGGGTGTTCCGTTATGACTGTCCTTCATCTATATTTTTAGAATCCTTGACAAAAAAAAAGAAGTCCAAATCATTTACGCATTGGAAGTCGCTAACTGATATTTAAGCAAAGAAAAACTCAAAAAAGCCATTGAGATATGATGAATTATTTAATTTATTTGAACTGTCATTTTTTTAATAGATTTAGATTCATGACCCTCAAAATAGGGGTGTGAACAAAATCGGTTAATTAGTTCCTGAGAAACCAAATGTTTAAAGTACGACTTTTTAAAAATTTGATTTCTCAGGAACTATTCGACTAATTTCATTCAAATTTTCTATTTCGACATATTAAATTACATTCTTTAAAATGATTTAAAATTCTAAATTTTTTCCACTATTATTAATTGAAAATAACAAATAATCATTAAAAATTACTTTTAACATGGAATTATCTTTGGATGAACAAATTTTAAAATTGTGGGCAAAAATTTTTCAATTCGGCTAAACCAAAACTCGAGAAATGACGAAATACACTAAAAGAATTAATAATAAGAAGTCCAAACTTCCGATCGCTGTTCTGACAAAGTTTTGAGACCATATTTTCCAGACTACGGCTATTCCCATATTTTGTGGGTCGGGAATCCAAATCCGTTGAGAAGTAGTATCTTCACTTTATTTAGAGACTGAATGTTTTTGTGTCTGATTTCGAAATTTGAAATATCGTCTGCACCAATTAATTAACGTGAAAATCCGATCATCTGATCAAAAGTTGTTCAGATTGTACAGTTTTTTTCCCTCACTGTGCAATATATTTCTCATTTGCTCATCTGGTGCTAAATATAAAACGATAAAAAAGCAAAATTTAATAGCACTAGGCGTAAACCGATAGCCCTTCTGGCTAAAGTATTCAGAACATTGCTGATGTTAATATTCTTTTCTTATCTTCTTTTTTTTAAGTGAAATGTACCGACATTAAAAAGAAAAAAAACTCGCCTTTATTAATTTGAGCTACACAGAATCGCATAAATTTAATAACTAGAAACGAATAAAATAATCATGTTTCCTATTTTTAAAACTATCTTTAAACATTTTAGTACAAATATGTACTTAATTAATGTAGTTAAAACTATTTTTTAAGATGAGAAATTTCTATAACCTAATAACCTATATAATGCTTTGCAAAAAAATTTAAATTTTGTCAAGAATGATATAAATAACGAAAGCGAAAGTTTAAAATAGCCTAAAAAGGGCTGTTTTAAACTTTCGTCAAAAATCAAGAAAAACATTTAATTACTCCTTTATGATAAAAAAAAAAAGGAATCTTTAGCTGCTTTTCTCAAAAAACAAATCATATACCGGAGATGAGTGAATTTACATCTGTTTTCTATTTCGAATTTTAACCGCTCAGGGATATGTTGATTTGATTTACGTTATATTTATGTAAAGTGACTTCTTTATGATCTCTTGAACTAAATAAAGAAGATTCGAGCACTCCCATTGCAATGCAGCCATTTTCTTCTCAGTTCGTAAACAAATAAATTCGCGAGTTCAAATTCGATCGCCGCAAGTCTATAAATGGACAGAGGAATTTTTCTACGTTTGTTGATAACGCTTGTAGGTTCCATTACATTTCGTTACGCGAAAATTACTTTAATTGGCATAAAATTAAATAAACATTTTGATTTTGTCCAAAATGTGGATTGAATAAGTAAAGAAATGTAACTTAAAATAATACTTCTTTTGCTTTCTAATAATTATGGTCTTTGTTAGATTTTTTTATAAGTCATCTTTTAAATTTTTTACATGACTTAGAATATAGTCCCAGAGAGGATTGATCGTTAACGCTGTTTTTTGAAGCTCTGTCGCCAAGGAAAATAAAAAAAATCCATAGTTTAAGTGCCTTACACTTGAAGCACTGCGATGATTTTGAACTATAGATATAATCTTGTCGTGAATAATTATATACGCATTAAAACAGACAAATAACTTAAATATTATAAAAGTTATTAAACTTTTTTAAAAATCGCCAATTTGGTGACATTTTTCCCCCTAGATGAAAATTATCAAAATAGCTATCTTATTCTCAGTTTTTGCAAATTCTTATGAGCTCAGGTAATGCAGCATTGGAGAAAGTTATTAAACATTTAAAAATTAGACCACGAACGCTCTTTCATTTTCACAAAACTGTGGCTTTCCTAAATACTGACGTTTATTGCCATTTTTGAAATAAACGTAGACAGCTTTGGCTTTGTGTAGAGGCTAAACTTGACGTAACAGTCATAAGTAACAGTTGCAAACTCACAGCAGTTATAAAAACAGCATATTATTCGCAAAAAAGCATCACTTCATATTACAACAGAGCCTCCGAAGGAAAGCCTTAAAACACGCATCTTCGAATTCGAGCATCACTGGCTGCGGGAGGGTGACCACTTGGATCAGTTTGCGAAGGGACCGAGGGTGTGTGGTATAAGAATTCGTTAAACTGTTCAAACGTAAAGTGCTCGACTTCTCGCCCAAGTCGAGCTACCGAAGTGAGAGTACCATCATCTCTGAAGAGGATCAAAATTGTGATGGCATGTCTTCGAATCATCCTTAAAAATGTTTCCCAGATCTTAAATAATATCCCATTGTGCTGCTCTTGTGCGACGTAAGTAAACCACAACAACAATAACTCGGAAATATATTTTACATTATTTTATCTTTGCTTCTTAATATTTTTTTAACGAAATTAATGAAATGTCAATTTTATTCTTCAATAATAAAATGTAAGATGTTTTTCTTCTCTACTTTTTACTATTTCAATCTCATAAATTTTTTTTAAGATCTGTATTTTAAATTTAAATAATTAATGTTCTTTTAAATATTTTATGCATTTTTAATGTTTAAAATGCTTATTAAATATCCTTTTGTTAAGAGTTCATGATCCTATTTCATTTGCCTCTCGAGTTATAAGATTTTAAAATCAAATCACAAATATTCTACTTTTTGTTTACTAAATATTTTCAATTTTTATAAGATGAAGAAAAGGTAAATAGAGTAAAGTAGTTGTATAAAATACAATAAAAAGCAAAGAACATTCGGAGTAGGTTCTGAGGAAAAAGATAAATTACTTAAAGAGTGTTTTAATTATTTCAAAATTATCTTGATAATTCACAGACTTTTATTGTCGTAATTTGAATTAAAAATATATTGACAAAAATCCATAAAAAATGATACTAAGCTGTTAAGCTTTTTTAAATACTTTAAAAAATATGATCATACTTATAAAAACTGTTTTACTACACTAAAAAATACATGAATATTTGTTTTCTACTATATCTCATTCTGAAATTTACTTTTATGAATTTCTATTCATTAAAGCAAATTTCAGATTCTATTCATATTTCTATTCATTATAATCTATTCATAATATTCATTAATAATCTTTATCAACGTAAACAAATATATACATTTTTTTTTATTTAGTAAGTGAAATAGCAAAATATCACAAACAACGGTTAACTTTTAGGAGACTTAGTAATATAAAATAAAAAGATGATAAAATAAATAGATAAAAATAAAAAACTATAAGAGATTTCTGTTGAAGAACTGGGTGTTGTTGGCGACACCCTCCTATTCTATACCGCCAAAGAAGAATAAGATCTTTCTAGCAAATAGAATTATTCTTGTTTATTCTTCCTCTGAGTTAGTACACTTTAAATTCTCACTTGTATGCAGAAAAAAAAATCAAGTCCTCTACAAAAGAATAAAAGAATTTCAAAGGCACGTTCTTAGCCTGTAGTTTATTCAAGACTTTTGTAAGCTTTACAGATGCAATAAGATTCCGTAAAGCACGCCTAGGGGATTTCTTTTCCTTCTTTTTAATATTTTTATCAATGGACTTAACCTTTTACCCTCGCTTTTGGGGAGTCAAAACAAAATAGAACGATTTTTTTTCCTCTCAAAATCGCGCTTTGGGAGGTCTAGAACGGGCCCAAGAGTAAGTTATAATACCAATGGTTTTCAAACGATGAAATAAATGTTCGTAACAAAATTCGAAAAATTTACTTTAACTTTATTTTATTTAATAATGAGAAGAATTTAAGAGGGTAAAGGACCTTTAAAATTATTTTCATAACTTTGATGCTAAAACCTATTTTTATTTGCTTATTTATTTTTTTGTGTATCAGCCACGCAAGCCACCTGATACCAAGCTTCAAAAAATACATTGAAAAATGACGAAGATGTCAATTAAAATACATTTTAATTAAGCTTTTTTTTTTTTAAGTATTTTACTCCACAAATATTAATTTCAAGAACAAATGTTACTTGAAATTATTTTAAATATTTTTGTTTCCCTAATTTAAAGGTTAAAATTACCTGTACTGTCATTACTACGTTTTTGATTTCTAAATTAACAATTTAAGAGGATTGTTCCTTGTTTTTTTTATTTTTTTATTATTAGAATAATGTAGTTCTACGTTACATTTTAAGATAAAGTTGTTTAAATGGGTGCCTGATTTCATTAACCGTTTTACAATTATCATTTTTTTGATGCAAATTACATTAATGTTCTAATATGAATTACGGTAAAAGAAATTCGTTAAATGATTTAGAACTTAACTTTCATCTTCGTGCACAAGGTATTAAATTCAAAAATTGTACTGAAAATACACCCGTCCGTTGGGTAAGCAAAAATATTAAATCACAGTTACAAAATCACCGAATTTGTTATTACAATATACTTTTAATTTTAATATCTGATTATTATTTTTAATATCTGATCATTATTTTTAATATCTGATCAATTAAATATTTCTTGATAAAAGAAAAATATGAGCTTTGTCCCCTATTCAGAAAAACTTTGTTTATGCCAGACGGTGACAAAAATATCAACATAAAATGACTATAGATACTTAACAAAGTTTGTTCTCCTCTGTCGTTGAACGTTGTGATTATCTTTACAGAAACAATGTAACAAGAATATTTCCTAATTTATTATACAAAGCATTAAACTGTTTCATTTTTTTCCCATTTTTTTTAAAAAATGGCTCACATTTTGGAAGAATTAAATAAAATTGGAAACTAATTACACACTTACTTTTTGCTTTAAATTGATTTTGTTATTTTATTTCCCGATGAGAAATAATTTACCAATACTTAAGTAGAGCATTATTCTTTGCGTTTTCCCCGCTAGTCAAGAAATGAGTTTACTCCGCCTGTAGAGTGCATCTGCAGAGAAAACCGTTTTACAGATCTGCATTAAACATTTTCCAAAAAATAGATAATTTAAATAATTGAGTGGGAATGAAAATTAATTATAGAATTAAGTTACGCTTTAAGTTTAATTACTAATTTACTTTCTCAGATGATGACCCATCGAAAAATGTTATTTACCTATAACTTAAGCATTATCCTTTATATTTTCTCCTTAAGTTAAGAAATTCTTTTCCTCCACGTATAGACTAAAATTAAAAGAATTCATTACACAATTCATTGATATTTTAAATTGAATTAGTAATTTTAGTTCATAAATATTGATTTACTGAATATACAAAGAAACTAATTGGCTGATACATAATTTTACCCTTATTTCTTCAATTTTCCCCTATAAATCAAGAAATGTGTTTTCTCCGCCAGTAGAGTGCAATTGCACAGAAAATCGCTTAACAGATTTGCATCAAATGTTTCCCAGTAAGTAGATATATTGATTTAAATTAGTGAATATAAATAAAAGCTAATTACATAATTTTTATTTCGAGTTGAATTAGTTACTTTCTTTTCCGAATGATGACCTATCGAACATAGAAAAAAAGTTTTTATCAATAGTTTTAGTTTTATCTTGTATTTTCCTTTTAAGTCAAAAAATACATAAAACGAACATACTTTTCGAGTTCAAGTTTTTAACCAAATCTTAAAACTGGGATAAAATAGCTATTTCTAGGCCTATTTGAATCTAATTTAAGATAATAATTGCTAGAAAGCATGAAATTAAAATTGGTTTAGATAAATAAAAGTACCTTTTTAAATGCGCAGTCATCTTATAATGACCCTATCAGCATACGATGAACTTTCTGGCCATGGTCGCTATACAATTATCAATCCATATGATGCGCCCTACTTCCTTTTCAATTTTGTTCATTCTTTAGCGCTGCTTTTCGGAGCTCTATGGCCAAGGAAAATAAAAAAAAAGCCATAGTTTAAGTACCTTACATTTGAAACAATGCGATGATTTTAAACTATATATAATCTTGCCGTGAGGAATTATCTGGATTTTAGAACAGACAAATAACTTAAATATTTTATGCGTCCATGCAATTTAACTGTATTGTATTTGGGTTTTTAAAAATCTGAGATTTATGCTAAAAAAATTTAACGACCACCCACGCTTGTTGAAAGAAATTCAACCACATTTATGCACAATTGAGCAATTCGACAAAATTGAGGAATGTGCCAAAAGTCATGGACCGTTAAGCGATATGCCATTTAATACATAACCTAATTGTGTGTTGCTAATAAACCAATAAAACTTTTCCCTTTTTTAATGCAAAACGTGTGTTTTCTGTGGAAATTACTTTTAACTTCCCCATGGAAACTCTTAACATTTCTAACTTCTTCTGTGGAAATTACTTCTATTAAATTAGAAACACCCTCTCTTTCAGACATTCATTTACTTTTTCGTTTTCCTGGCCATGAAAATGGCCAGGAAAACGAAAAAAGTAAATGAATTAAGTACTTAAATTTAACTCTTTTCAAATTAACCCTTTGCAGTTGCCTGTCGACTCTCAGTAAGCGAAGTTTTTTTTCTACCGTTTCAGTCGTATATCTGATCTCCAGCAAAAATAAGAATCATACTTACTGATCTTATAATGTTGAACAATACTTTTCAAATGAATAATCTTTGGAGAATGTTGAAGAATATACATTGTATTTGGAAAATATATACAGCAGCTTCGGAGAATACGAAATTCGAAATTATATTTTAAAAACTGTGTTTATGTTAATAGCATTACCCCCCCCCCCTTTTTTTTTAAATAATTCTAATCATAATTGTTTTGTTTTTTATTATCTTGATTATTATGTTCGTCCAACAAAAATCAATTTCGATCAGAATAACATCTATGGATAAACGGAATACTATTGCAAAGTGTTAAAATAGAAACTTGAGTCTCTGTACGAAGACGATAATGATATATATTTGACTCTAATGGAATAAATACACCCTCGATTTAAAACGTTTTGTTCAGAGTCATTGATGAAAGATCGCGATAAGCTTTCTCTTAACAAGTCTATCTTCTAAATAGTTACTAAATCATCCTTGGAGTAGGAGGTCTCGGCCTTCCGGTGTTCGTCTTCCTGGTTCAACAAATGATTCCGATGTCATTGTTAAGAGTGCCGCAGGGCGATTGAAAAGTGCTCGCGTGACTTCGTCTCCCACAATGCAGCATGTTTATGAGCAGGTGGTTTCTCTAAAGAGGTTAAAATTTTTGTTTCGATCGATTAGAAAGAGACCTTCGATAATAAGCCATTAAATTCATTTTTATTTTTATTTATTTATTTAATTTTATTTTATTATTGTAGCTGTTTGTTTACTTTAAGGCAAGGAGGCACGGCAGCAACCATGGTGAAATCCGCAGTTTTCAAACAATTTTTAAAAAATTATTATTATTATGTTTTTTGATTTTAGGTTTAATATTCCCAGCAAAAATTTTTGTTGTTGGCTTGAAAATAATAAATGTTGAAAATGCTATCTAGATTTAATCTCATTAATATTATTCATTTCCATGTGCAGAAATCTTTGATGGAATTTCGATTTTTTTTTTCAAGAGTTCACGCACGAGTCATTTAATATTTTCCTATTTCTATTATTAATACTCTTTTTTTATATTTTTAATTTTTTGATATATTTAATATGGAGTAGTTTTTTTTTCTTTTTAGAATTTTCTGCTTGTTTGTTTAAATAGTTTTCTGCAAGCATAGTCATTTTTAGAACTATTTAATTGAATTTTTGAAGCATGTTATTGTAGCTCGCTTTCCAATGGAATCCTATTATGGATAATTCTTGATATAGTGCGTAAAGGAAAGAAGAAAAGAATGAGAGAAGAAAGGAATGAAGGAAGAAAGGAAGAGAATAACGAATTAGGGAATCAAACAAAAGAGGGGTGAATCATTGAATGGTTTATTTAGTGAATCGGTGCATGGGCGAGTTCATTTACAAAGAATTGAAAGACATTATAAATTTATAATTTGACACATGGCAGTCAAATGTAAAGAAAAAAAAATTCTTGATACCTTTCAATTTTTTTATTATTATTATTTACTTCACCATTATTTATATCTTTTTCCTACCTCCATCTTTCGATCAGTAAAGAATGAAAATTCAGTAAAATTTAATTTTTACATCATTCAATAAAGTTAAAGCTGTCTTATTTTTCCTGAAAATTTATTAAAAAACAAAGAGCTAAAATTAATTTTCTAATTAATTTCTCTATAAAAAGTATTATAAAATTATTAAAAATAATCTAACAAAACCATTGATTACGGGTTTTTTTTCCTATGAAATAATTAAGAAAAATAAACTAAATAAATATTTAACTATGATCTGTAAATATTGTTACGATTTTGTGTTAGTTTCTAAGAACTGAAACGGAAAAAATTAAAGAGACTTAAACAAAGTATTAAAATATACATTAATTATTTATTTGTGTTTTTCTTCACTTTTTTTTATTTTTTATTTATTTATTTTATGGTAATGTTTCATTTGTTTTCTATAAGTTTCAATGTTCAATACAAATGTTGGTTTGTAGTTGTTTATTTTCTGAAATAAAATGGCATCGTGTTTAAAAGTATTCAGTTTCAGTATTTGTATTTACAAAATATAAAGTAGCAATTATCTTAAAAAAATTTAAAAAAGTGTAAATAATAATAATACGTATATAAAATTCTTCAGGGCTCGAGTAAAATAATAAAGCAATTTTATCTTAATAATTCTACCTTTTAAACAACGAATTATACTTTCAGCTTTTTTAAATTTAAGTTTTCTAAACCAAACGAGTACTAAGGTTATCAAACATATCGCTAATGCATTTTTATTTATTTTTTTAAGAAAATCTTTTAAAATTTAACACCATAATTCAACTTTTATTACATATAAATAAAAATAAAAACTTTTACTACCTGTTCGGAAGTAAAGACATTAAAATTTATGATAAATCTCTATTTATTTGTTAATTTTATTATTTATTTATTTTTATTTTGGCTTAGTATAAGTCAGAAAATACAACTTTAAACACTTGTTAATCCAGAAAATAACAAGCAAGCCAAACAATAATTTTATTCAATTTTGCTTGACAGTTCTTTTTTTATTTATTTTTTAAAAAAAATAGATTTACAAATTAAACTACGGAAGATTTCTTTTTCTTTTTTTAATGCTTGTTACTGGTCTAAAATATTAAGATGAAGCATTTTTAAAATACCTGATTTCCCATTGGTGCGGATGAAAACTTAAAGTAACGATTTTTGGGACGAAATATTTATTTGATTAAATAATAAAGCTCAGGTTATTTTTCACTATTTTAATATTAACGAAATTCAGTACAGAATAATTAATAAAAGATACTACATCATCAAAAAAGTGAAAGAATAAATTTTAGTTCAGACAGATTAAATGATTAACAGATAAACAAAACATTAAGATTTCCAGTTGATTTTTCCTGACAAAATTTTCTTGAAACTTCTACGTGGTAACAGAATCCCATATTATTTTAAGATAACGTAACTGTTAAAAAAGACTGTTCCGTTGGGAGGGGGGGGGGAAGAAACGTATATCTAACTCTTTTTAAAACTTTATTTCCTTTTTATCTATCAAAATAAATATTTTTAATTTTTTTAATCTTATTTTATTGACCCCCTTTTGTTAAAGGTAGCAGAACGATATCTAAAGTAAATATCATTCAATAGCAGAGATTTTTTTTAATAATAATACTGATTTTTAGTGACGTTCTTCGTATTTATTTGCGCATACAAATAAATATTCAAAAAACTCAAGTGCTTTGGAAATAATTTTTTTCTTAGCTGAATTCTTTTATCTCTGTTTGTTTATCTCTGTCTATTTACATCCAAGCTTTGCATAAAGTATACTATTTAGGGAAGTTTCATGAACTAACAGTCAATACATAAATGAGAAAGTTATTAAAAAATATGTTGTTCGTTTTAAGTTTTACATTTTGGACAAACTGTGATGTAGAATCATTTGTCTTCCGAAATATTATAATATGTAATTATGCCCTAAAAACATATTATGTAATTATTACTATTACATATTATAAGTTACATATTACATATTATGCCGAAATATGTAATTAGTATGTCAAAAATAGAATCGCAATCACGTGAAGTGGAAACTTTTTTACTTTTAGAAATTCTGGTTTATGTACAAAAAGAATTTGCATGTAGTTAAGCATTCATAAAATAATTATATTCGTATAAAAATATGCAATAGCGTTTTATTTTATACGATGAAATAGTATAAAGATCAAATGAAGAATTTTGAAAGAGCTAAAGCAACAATTATAGTTCGTTCACCAGGAGTTGGCACTTGACTCCACCTTCTCGGACGCAGAGTTCATTTCAGTGCGGGAGTCTGAGGAGAAACATCTCCGCGCTTGAAATTGAGACAGCCCTTAAGGCGCGCCAAACGCAAACAGAGAATTATTTTTCAGTCACTTACTTCGCTTTATTATCTGCTATTATACCTTTCGTTACTCAAGCTAATTAAATACATTTTAAATTTAAAAACTGCTGTTGTCCCAGCAAAATTTCTCAAAAAAAAAAAAAAAAACTATTCACTCCAAGAAAAATTAATATCATCAAATTTATGAAATATTTAATGTTAAAAAAAATGCCCATAGAGATTGCGAAATAAATATTTTCGTCATACGATCGCCAAATAGCAACCTTGTTCAGTATTGTTCACATCCTTCTCTCAAAAATAGCGAAATAGTATCGTCGGATACCACGAGGTGAAGCGCCAACTCCTGGTGAACGAACTATAGTCATTAACTCCTATGACTACTAATTGCATTCTGAAGCATAACAGCGGAGGATAGAGCATTCACCTCCCAATGAGTTTGCCCATGTTCGAATCATAGCTGTGGCTGATTGTTACGAATTCTGCTCTTAGCTCGCACCGACCACAGTGTTGACATAAAATATCTAGAGTGGTAGACGGATCATGGGTTAGAATCCCCTCGCCAACGAACCAACCGTATGAGATTTTCCTAGTTTTCCTTTCCACGTGAAGCAAATGCAGGTTTATTCCATCAAAAAGTCCTCCACGAAGGCTGGTTTGTCCCAATGCTTGATCCAGGAGTTTCCTTGTTTTCTGGACTTGGCTCAAAATTACGAGGCTACGGAGATGAAAACTTATAGGTGTAAATTCAGAATTGGGACGACTGTTCAACGCCGGTTAGATAATAAAATAAAATGCATTGCGAGAAATAAATATGATTACTTTACACTGCAATAATTAGCTTTAAAATTCTTTGCAATGCTTAGTTTGGAATCAGTTTTTTTTTTTTTACTCGATGTGACATAAACTGCTTATATAAACTGTATAAATATTCGCTTAACGGGGGGTGGGGGAATGGTGCGCTTCGTTCGTATTACTAAATTGTCAGTTCCCCAATAATTGTTTTGCATTTTTATTGCGATTCGTTTGCGATCGCCTTTCTTAGCAACCACTTTTACAAAACTTTTCAAAATTTTGATTATATATTTTACTTTATAACCGTCGTTGAACAGCGTACCCATTTTTTTTTTACGACGACTAATGTTCAACTACATGCATAGCCTTGTAATTTGAACCCAATCAGGATTACAAGGGAACTCCTGGATCAAGTATGGGGAGAAATTTGCCTTCGTGGGAGACTTTTTGTTAGAACTAACCCGCATTTGCTTTGCATAATGAAGAAAACCACGAAAATCTCAAACCAGTTAGCCTGACGGCAAGGGGACTCTAACCAATGATCCGTCTGCCACGAAGATATCTTACGTCAGCTCTGTGGTCGGTCAAGCCGGACGCGGAATTTGCATCAACCAGCCATCGCTGAAATTCGAACCCGGTTCACCTCATTGGAAGCTCTATCCCTTGAGCCATCACGGCTCGAAGGACTAAAGAATACCGTGGAAAGGAGATTTTGTCGCTATAATATCGAAATAGAATTTTGTTGAAAAGAATTAATAATTTCGGTTACAGTTTTCATAACATGGCAACTTCAAGCACGGAGCATTAATCATTTTACGGCTAATCTAGGAACAAAAAAGAATATATTTTGCCATAACATTTTAATAACAATAATAATTGATGGTCATTATTTCTCTTAAATTTCAATCAATTATTTTTTTGCAAGCATTTTAAATTAATTTGTTGACTGAATGCAATTCCATATTAAATATGGAAACATTTTTTAGAACGCATATACAGAGTTTATTTATTGAAAGAAATTATATTTGGACGATTAACACTTAAGATCTAAAAACGTTTACTGTGAAATGTCAATTACACATGACGACGATATTCAAAATCTATTATTACAGCATTATGTTATTAAAAAATAAATATAAATAAAGATATATAAAAATCATTCTTAGCTTTTATTCATTATTTCACCAAAATAAAACCAAGAACGCAATAGCAGAGGAAACATTACGGCAGACAAAAATAACACATAATTCAACCATGAATAGCACGATAATTTTTATTAATTTCCTGCCAGTTGTCATTTATCTGTATATTCTTTGTTTGTATGTCATACTCTTCTGTGATTGGCTAAGTGTGTCCGTTTCATTAAATTTTTTTATTATTGCAAGATGTTCATCAAGTAATGGTATCCATTAAATAAAATAAAATAAATTAAATTAATTGTTATTATTTTCATATACGTAATAAAAAACTGCATTGAAATTAACCATAAATTGTACAAAATTACTAACTAAAAAACGATAAATCCTTTATAGGAATCCTTTTTTTCTTTTCTTTCAAAATAAAGGAACTGTCATTTAATCAAAATATAAACGTCAGTGGAATGTTCAAAATGGACCTTTTTTTTAAAAATTGGATTAGTACCATAAATTTTAATAAAAAAATTCACTGACTAAAATTACCAATTTGGAAAATAATATTATGCCAACTTATAACTTCATCAAAACACAAATTGAACTTATGAATTTCATAGTCTTGCCAGAAGTTTACATGGACGCATGAACGCTTATTGATAGTTATCAACTGGCGGCCCGTGGGCCGCATCCAGCCCATGAAACCTTCTTTGTGGCCCACGAACTAAAATATATTAGTTGTCATTTTCTGCGGACAATTTTCGTAAAAATCTATATGGATTTAAAATACTTTTCTTTCGTTTAAAAAACCTAATTTTTTCGTTTCTGTAAAATTTAAAATACCAACGGAGCAAAAAAAAATTTTTTTTCAGGTTTTTCATCCTCGAAAATATTTATTTAAATGCAAAAATAATCATGTATGTTGCTTATAATCTACTTTTAATTTTAATTTGTAATTCAATACGTTTGCTTTGTACAACTTGATCAAAATCTGACAGTAATATTTAATGTTCCCTCAAGCATAAAAGAGTGCTATATAAAATTTTAGTAAAGTTGCGGCCCGCCATTTGACTGGTGTTTTCAATTGTGGCTCCCGACCTAATGTAAGTAGGAAACTCCTGGTTTTAACAAGGTAATTCTAAAATTAGATATAGTCGGTCCGAAAATTTTAAGTAGGTTCTTACAACGAAATGTTGTTACAATTATAAATATGAAATAAGGAATGATTTTTAGATTTTTTTTAAAGCGAAGAAGATTAATTTTCCAGAGTATAAAATACTTCCTCGTCTTTAATGATTTTTAAGTTAGAAAAACTAGTTATTTTTTTAAGAGTTTTTTGAAATTAAATGGATGGCTCACGAAATATTTATCATGATGAAGGACCCGAGGATAAATAGTTTGACTGAATAGCTTAAAATGTCTTATGAAAAAAGTTCAATAAAATCAAAATTACAAAAGAGAATTAAGATCAAACTATGAAGATAACAATTATTTTCGAAACTCAAATATACTAAAAACTATTACATAAAACCACTAATATTTAATGAATTTGATGCATATTTTCGATATTAAAAACTATATTGAAGTAACACTAAACTTCGAAGAGGTAAATACCTTTCTGGGGCTTAAAATGTTGGGCATCATTTAAGCATTTTTCATCATTTAAGCATGCATCATTCTAAGATATTTAAGCATTAAAGAAAGCATTTCTGATTTTTTTTAAACAAATGACAAATTAATTAACAATCAATTTTAAGTTCAATCATCTGATCAATTACGAGCACAGCTGAAGTTGTAACTAAGCAGCGTTGTTTAGCCATGAATTTATAAATAATCTAATTTATAATAATTATCGAAGTAATTTATAAATTACTTACTGTGGATTAATTAACAAGCTAACTCTATGAATTTTGATACGTCGGAGATGATCATTATATTTTTATCGACGAATTCTGATTCAACCCTGCATATTTCAAAAAAGATTGTAAATGAATTTTATCAAGCAACTTTTTGACCAGAAAAAAATGAAATCGTAGAGTTTTCTTTTTGTAGTGATTAATCCATTATAATTCTGATATCCTGTTAAAAATTCACTATTAGTAATTCAAATCTCTCTGTTACAAAATACGAGACACAATTATTAGTAGTACGAGACTAATAATAATTTCAATTCAATTAATAATAATAATTTCAATTCTTTGTTTATGTTACTAAAGGTAATTTTAATTACCTGTTCCAAACATGCTTTGAATTGTGTAATATTATCAAATTAGTCAAATCATTGAGTTGAACGGCATCAAAAATATTTATGAAATTTTTAATGAGGATAAATACGATTAGTGGAAAGGTGTATGAACGATCTTTACTTGTTATTTTGATTAAGAAAAAAAAAATGGCTACCTAGAAAACCCTTTAACGCCAGAAGGTGGGCAGATGCTACTTTTTCTTTTTTAATATTCAAAATCGTCACGCTGCTTTCCTCCACTAATAATATTCTTGATAAAGATCTGGAAAAAAAATCGTTTTACTAATGAGACTTCCCTTGTCCACCATAATTCTAGAACACTATCATTCGAAACCCTTTACTTTCATCATAATATCGTTTGCGCCTGGCAATTATTAAAGTGGAATCACGTAGTTCCATTCTCTTGCAAACAAAAATTTCTTATCTAGTTTTGGCAACTCTACTTAGTTTACATTGCATTATTCATAAAATGACTACAACCCGGACATTGTTGAAAAACTCTATAAAAAGTGTTTCATAGAATTTTTTCACGGTGTAAATGAGTTTTCTTTTGATTTTGGGTGTGAAAATATCTGAGGCGATTGTTTACAAATTTGATTACCTCAATTATGTGTAGATATAATCTTTTATTTTGATAAGTTTACAAATGAATTGAAACTTCATTTTAAAAATAGAATTTAAAGCTTAGAGCTCCATTCAGTAATTATTAAAGTGATGCATAGATGATCAGGTGGTATTTAAAAATGTTTGGAAACTTGATTGAAATACTGTAGTAAATTAATACTGCATTCCAACAGTAAAAATAAAAATTGAGATTTTTGTATATTTGGCATTTTTGTATGATAGACTGTCTATTACAAAAAAAATATCAAAAACAAATTATTTTTTTTTTAGTTTTTAGAAATTCTGTTTTAGCCTTTATATCATTAGCAATGGAAAGAAAATAGTTGTCAAGCCCTTTTTCTCAAAATCTATCGAGATGAACTTAAGTTATTTTTTCAACTGCGTGACAGAATAATATCTAAAAACAAATGAAACTTACATCCCTAAAAAATAATTTATGTTGTATACAGTGGGATCATTTTTTGTTTATTTCATTTTTAGACTTTTTAAGCTCTTAATTATTTAGTTTATATTTTGTTTAAACTCAATTAAAGAGGTACTTACTAGGTAGCGTTGAAAAAAAAATTTATTGCATTTTTTATAATTTAAGTATTTAGAATAAGATTCTACAAATTCAAAGTGGGAAATTTTATTATGATTCTATAATATTTTTTTTCCTTCTTTCTTTAATAAGCCATTTTGAAGTAAATGGGCATTTTTGCTCCAATTTTAAACTCAAAACTGTACATATATTCCATGCAAAACTATATTTTTCAACTGCGGCAGCTAATAGATCTAACTTATTTACAGTTTATTTCAACTTTTAAGAATTAATGTTCTTTGCGTAATGAAGGGTTCAGTAGGACAATTATTATTATTTAGAATAAGATTCTAACTCAAAGTGTGAAATTTTATTATGATTCTTCAATAAATAAAATTTTTTGATAAGGTAAATTTGTCAATTATTATTCTTTTTTACACAAAAAGAAAGGAATTTTTTGTTAAAATATCATATCAATTCATTTTTTTCTAACTGAAGAAAAAAGGTGCAAAATTGGTAGTAATCGACTTTTTTTGAAGAAACGAATTTCGGCAAGTCTCTCAAAAAGTTTTGTACTGTAATGAGAAAATAATTACCGGATTTATTTCAAATGAGATCTTCGAATATAAATATTCTTTAAAAAGACTATATGTTTTTTGAGATTACAATATTCGAAGTAATACTTAAAGGGGTCGCTGCCCTATCGAGCAAATATCACTTTTGTCAAGTTCTTATTCTAAAAAATTTCTTCAATTTCTATTTTATTTGATATTCAATGTATTTTTGCAATTTTCTTTTTTCAAAAACGCTTTTTGCTACTCGTTAACTTTGATACCCGCTTCTTTATAGGGCGTTTCCTCGATTCTGCAAAGTTCGATGAGAAAGAAATATGTTTTCGGAACTTATTGCTTCATAAACCTACATTTTCTTTAATGTATGTTCCTTATATTATTTTTATGAGAATTTCCACCTAAATTATTTTTCGAAAATTGTTTATTCATATAAACATATTGCTTTTCAGTCCTCATTTTATATCAGAGAAATATTTTCAACCTTAAAAAAAAATTAAACCCTCACGAAAAATGAATTAAAAAAGTATGTGCTTATTGTTAAAAAAATATGAACTTTGTGTGTCAACTTTCAGAATTGGCCCTTTTAAGAGGATTTACGTTAACAGTTCTAAGTGATATTTCTAAACAAAATTTTCGATTGGAGAAAAATATTTGTTATAACCTATTTTATTCTGAGAAATTTGACACCAAGTATAATATAATACTCAAAAAAATTCTGAAGCTACGGAAAAAATACTGAAATTCATTTACTGAAAACGGACAATAACCTACCCATTTTTTAAATTAAAATCGTCTTTCGAACTCACTTATGTTGTTTGAAATTATTCAGTCAAAATATTGCTTTTAAATCAATTTTTCGCAATTCAAGTTTTTTCACTTTCTAATAAACCTATTAAGTTAAAACTTTGTAAAGGCTTTGAATAAAGTATGCTTAAACTCATATTTACATTTGAGTATTCTTTTTTAATGTTGTTGGTCGAAATACAATATTTTTTTTATAAAATTCCAAAAAAATTAAAAAATTTTATAATTTAAATTTTTTTTTCAATTTCTTCGAGTCATATGCTTTTAAAAAGAGCATATCTGACGCTCTGTTAAAAGTTATTTTAAGTCATCAACATGACCTAGTGTTTCTTTCTTTCTCTCTTTTCAAATTTTGTCTCTAAAGAACATTAAATTATAATAGTATTTTGGGATATTGTACAAAAGTGTTTGAGTTTAGATAATGTCAAATTCCTGTAAAAAAATTCAGTACTCTAAGATAAGCTTTAGATAAATTATAGAAAGTAAAAATAAAAAAAATTGTACATTGATGCTTTCTCGATGAATAACAGAATCAAAACTCAGAAGATTCGCAGTATTGTTAAGAGTTAAAAACTGGAAAGTAGTCGCCAACTATAAAAATATTTGGAAAACACTTTTGGGGAAAGCCAGGACACACCTAGGGCTGTCGAGTCATTGAAGAAGATTTGGTCAGAAATCTTTGGTTTTTATCAGATTTTTTGTAAATCTCTTATCACAATCCATTTAGAGATTTAACTCACATGTATATTGTTACTTAAGATTTTAAATATTAAACATATACAGTAGTTTTTCTAACTAATGTACAGTGAGCAAAAAAAAAAAGATGTCCCTCTGAATAATTTTTGCTCTAATAATCAGATTTTCGCGAATGATACAAAGGGATTATCTAAAATATGCAAATTGAAATCATGTTTATACTGTTTATATTGTCATGTATTTTTATAACGAATCGAACTCCTGTCTCAATAAACTGTACAGAAGTAGAAAAAAAATGAAAATTATAGTTTTCCAAAATAGAACGCCACTTCTATTAATATCAATCACGAAGATCATATAACTGTTGATTTATGAAGAGCAGAGGTGAAACAAGAACTTTAGCACTTCAATGGGTGACTTGACTACACATCCACTTTGGCTAGTTCTTGGCGAGAAGGGTGAGAAAAATAAGAGGAAAAAATTTCTGATATCGGTAAAAAGCTCTTCTTCTAAGATGAAAAGAGCGCTAAGATTGAAAAAGAAAACTGGAATTATTCTCGCGCGGTTGTGTTTTCAACACTTCTCGGCAAAATAGTTTCTTTTAGATATTTTGAACGTTTTGGGGAAATTAATTCTTGTCTGTTCTTTGATCAAAGGAAAAAATTCAATTTGCTTGGAATATAAAAGTGTGTTTCTTTGTGATAAGTCAAGTGTTTTATGAATGAAATCTGCGGGGAAAAATACTACGAATGGATATGCTAATTAGTGGGTTAAAAAGAGTGTTGCTAGTTGGATGTAAATCTTGTTAAGCTTTTCCCAAGGATTTTGAGAAAATGCTTGCGTTGTGTTGGTGTTTAAGCCCAAAAGGGACTCGACGAGCTTTCATTCATGTAAGTCCATTTAATTTATTTACTATTTTAATCCCTAAACAATCATACTGTTTGTTTGTTTTTTTGAATTTTGAAACCCTTCTCAAAACTCGACGAGTTAAGCATTGCTTATCTTATTTAAATGTGATATTCCTGTGTGAATAAAAAATAAAGTTTCAAATAGTTTTTATTTACATAGTTACACAATTCAAGTCAGTTTTGCATTCTAAAAACACTTCAAAGCCAGCTAAACATAAACTACCGGGTAGTTTAAAGTATTATATAAGGAATAGTGCAGGATAACTACATGTTTAGTTTCATTTTAATCAAACTAAACTTCTAGAAACTAATTTTCATTGAACTAAATCTTACATATGATGCATTTTCAAGAGATTTGAGGTGATTGATGTTTCTTAAAGTGCACGTTGTTTGAAAAATTAACAGCATAAATTAAACATTTCAACATATTTTGTATTTCATCCAATAAGACATAAGATAATCCCACTCCGTAGCAAATATTTGTTATTTTTTGGATTAAAAAATTTAGCAAAATAAATAAATAAGTGAAATAAAGAAATGTTAAATCATTTTAAAACTTCTTTTAAACTTTTGTTTAAAACTATTTTTTGCAACTCATCAATTAGATTTTTTTTCCTATCTTATTTCGATACTGAATAAAAGTAAAATCGAGTAAAATTTCCCGTAAAATTTGCCGTTTTTCTACTATTTTCTTCAATTAGGATACTGGATTATATTGTACTCAATAATGTCATTATCGAAATTTTATATTTTATGATCTTAATAAACACTGAATTATTGCGCAATACAGTTTTAATATTATTTCAGTTCCCTCCTTACAATTTTAGGGTCAAAAATTCCAATCCATCACCAACAACAACAAAAAAAAAAGTTATATTTATTCAAAGAAAGTACGTTCTTTTTTTATTTTAATTTCTTAATTTAGTACATCATATACTTAGCATATTTAATACATAACCTTCAAACAATTAAAATTTCAACCATGGTAAGTGAAAATCTGATCATTAGATCATAAATTATTTAAGTTGTCCCTTTTTTTATTTTGCACACTGTATTTGTACACATGGTAAATTTAACAGCTTTGTGACAATATAGGGTTATGCTTAAAAATGTTCACTTTAAACTGTAATTTAGTATTATTTCAAGATGGAAACTCCACAAGCTTACGAAAATTTCCGCTAAATGAAAATACAATGCACCGAAATATCTCTCTGCCTGCCTGGAAATCCTGGTGTTTTAATCCAAAAATGCTATTAAAAAACTTTTTCTGATTAAAATGAAAATATAGCTTATCCTCTACGTAAAGCCCTTTAATTTATTATACTAAAATTATAAAAGTGTTAGATAAAAAATTAAATTTAAAAGCGTGCCGAAAAAAAAATGACAAAAGAGAAACACTGATACACACTGTTTGTAGAATACATACATCTAAAGATCAGTTGCTTATAAGATAAGCAGAGGATCACTCATATATTTATTTTTTTTCTTTCCTGAATATAGGAGCATAAATAAGATAATGTTGGAGATTACTCATGATAGGTGTATTGAAACCAAAAGCTGGCAATCATGCATATCTGAAAAGTAATAAAATGAAGTTATATCACAGCCACAAAATATTTCTATAAACCGCTACAAGTTTTGTATTTTTCCATCTAAACATCTTTAGCATATGAAAAGATAATAACAGAAGAGAAAAAAAAAACTTTTCAATTTTTCCCCGGGTACTTTTAAGAATAAAAATGTTTCAACTGTAACAAACTTACTTAAACAGCTCATTTTGCAAAAATAAATAAATAAAATAACATAAAATAAAACAAATAATAAAGTGATTAACTCAAAGGATTATAATGATGATTATAATTGTGTATTTAACTGCAAAATTCATTCGAAAATGCAAAATTTACAAAACAGGAAAAGAACGCTATTTTTCAATTGCGTGTGTAGGTCATTATTACTTTAGAAAAATAAGTCGAAATTTCGATTTAAAATATTGATAAAATTGCTTTTGATTTAAAATTTTGATTAAAATATTGATGATTCAAAAAAGTAAGTTTGTTCTTCAGATATCAATTAAAACTAATATATACTAATTGAAAATCACGTAAAAAATTTTATTGCAGCACCAAATAATAATTATTTCAGTTAAATATTTCTCAAATATACGTTGTGATACATGCTGATTTCAAAGCATCTAAAGCGTATTGCGTATGTGTAATCATAAAAAATAAAAATAATAAATAAATTTTTTATTTTATTTTGTCAACTTTTATAATTTGTTCTTCCTTCGTGTGTTTTCGAAATGAAAATTCATATTAATGCAATTAATTAACTAAATAAATTTAATTTGATTGATATTATTCGTAATGTAAACAGTAACTCGTCTTATGGAAGTAGTCTTTGAACTGTAACTTTAGCCTAATTAGTTGCTGTATAACTTCAGCTGATGATTTATAAAGAGACCACCTGGCGTGACAAGCTCGTAAATATGAGGCTTTTTTCATACACAACCTAATTCATAGAACTTTAATATTTTGAGCACATGATTCTGTTTATCAATTCTATTTATTAATAATATGTTCATTAATGAGAAAACGGATATAAAAATTATAATCATAAGCAATATCTCTCAGAAAATGATTTTCTGAAAGAAAAAAATTCTGAACAGCATCCCAAATATAACAGAAAATCGTGCGTAACCTCAAATAAATTAAATTCTCTAAAGAAAAATAATAAAAAAAGTGTTGACACTATTGTGAAGTCTATACTTTAAAATAGTTTTCCTTCTCAAAAATGTATTATTGTTGGAAAAACACTTTTACAGAAATCGTGTGGTGAGCAAGTTGTTACATTTAGAATGAATGCATATCTCGCCAACGTTTATCGCCAACATCCTCGCATTGTCACATTTATTTTGAAAATATTTTCAGACAAAAATTGAGGAGATTGTAGAGTTAAATTGGATAAGTGTCGGTATTTAATTGTATAAGTGTATGAATCGGCTACACTGCACTAAACCAACACTTCTTAAAAGAGAGAAAGTCGTCGCACTTGGTTAGCATAAGCAAAAAATCCGAGCATCTTCAGAAGTCCGAGCGTTGTGACATGTTTTTAATTAACCCCTACTGCTCAGTTTGTTCTTTACGTCATACTATTAAATTGATCCGAGCGGAAGCCTTCTCTCTTCCAGGAGGTGTTGACTAAATTTAAATGCCATTACATAATAAGGTTAAGCTAATGAAAGATATTATAAAACAAAAAACATCGTTTGAAAACAAAAGGGGAAAAAAAATCTCTAGAGCATTTCGGGGTTGTGATATTCGTGTTTACAAATTCAAGGCAAAGTTACAAATTCCAAATTTCTTACATACATTTTTAACATAAGCATAAACAAATGTCAAAACTGAGTAAATTTGTTTACCTTTACTTTTTGCATAGTGTTGTCCTACACACATAATAATTTATCGCAGGACATGCGTACGATAGAAGATAAGTTTGAGTATAAGACATGCGATAAATATTACTACAGTACATTACTACTTGATTCATGTTAGAACATACAATAAGCAGTTAATTGAACAATTTTACTTTATTAAATACTTTTTTTCTTTAAAAACTTTTCCTTAGATACGTTATTTTACTTTATTAAATTTACAAAATAAGTCTTTGAGCACTTTTTTCAGAATAATTCATGCGAATGTTCAAATTTAAATCCGCATTGAAAACTAATTTTGTTTTGTTTATTTCATGTCACTTTGCTACAAGTTTTTCTATTGATACAAAATGTTTTGATGGTTTACATATGTTCAAGAATTTTGATTTAAAAAAAATGAAGACGTGAATTTACAACCTAAAGGGTTCTGCTGAATGAAGCAGATAGCACGTATGTTGTTTGTAAAAAGGAAATAAAGGTGATTAAAAACATATTTAACATTTTTTCCTTCTATCCACACCCCTCTGATGATTGAATTCGGATGCCAGGGTAGAGGCTTTTTAAATTTAAATTAAACTTTCTTTATAACCCACTTTATTAATTTATTAAATGGTAAAAAAAATTTAAATTTACTTTGTTCGAACTTAGTTTTTTTTTCACGCATCTTTTTTTCTGTAAATTTTAGAATTAGTTAATGAATAAAAACTCATAAGGTAAATCAAGGAGTCGCACAGAAATAAAAATATAATTTTTTTATGCATTTTAATTTTTAAGAAAGTAATTTTACTAAAATTGCAATTCGATTAGGGTAATATAACAATAATTAACCTAAAAATATAAATAATTTTGCTTATATGTTTGTAATTTGTTGTAAATCACACAAGAATAAGTAGCTGTTACTACCAGCAAACTATATGCTTAATTTAAAATTGCGTGTTAATAAAATTATAATGGAATAAAAGTTATAAATCGATTAAACTATTTAAAATTTAATACTTAAAATAATTTTAAAATTTGCGATATTTTTATATTTAAAATATGTTCGATATTAGCAAAAGTAAGTTAAGATTATAGCCTTCTTAAACGGCTGCCCTATTTCACGATTAAAAAATCCACAATCTATGCAATGTTTTCAAAAGATCACACATTATTAAGTATGTCTTGAAATATACAAAATTCGAACTATTCATGCGTTTATTCAACAATGAACTTTTTTTTTCTGGTGTCTGTATTAAACGTCAATCACATCACAATAAAGAACAGGAAAAAAAAAAGTCTGAGCCAAAAATCACAACAGGTGCAAAAAGCAATGGTCGTTTCGTGTGATATATTTCAGAGTTCGGATATTTTTCAATTCTTTTCACCTCAGCACGTCCCGATTCTTCACTTCATTTCATCCTTGACATTATTATCAAGTTCAGAATTATCGTTTGCGTCGTCGCCCTTTTTCAAATCTAAAGGTAAAGAACGTCAATTACTATGGAATAGAAAGATCGTCTTTCATCAAGTCATGCCACATTGGCGAGCTACCGGTATGAATCTTTAATTTCGAGTAAATTTTTTTTTCTTCGTTTCATACGCAATTTTTTTTTATTGTTTTTGTCTGTGGCAACAACGCAGATGATTCTGATCATTGATAAAATTACTTTTCGCTATAGCAGTTGGCGGAAGCTGGTTTCTTTGTCAGGTGTTAGATTACAATGCTTTAAGACAGATTTGGGTCTTATCAAATATTTTTCTGTCATTTTTACCTAGATGATTTTTTCTTATTTTCTAGACAACTTATATAACCTAGATGACATTTTATCCACATGGATATACATTTTATCAAATAGATTCCATATTTCTGAAAGAAAACATTAAGTTCAGTAATTATTTCTTTCATAAAAATTGTGTAGTTTTGCAGAAACATTTCTCGGAAAACTATTTAATCATTTGATATCAGATCAAAATATTTTCTTATTTTCTTATCACATAAAATTTAAAATAGAAAGAAAGCAGAAAATAGAAAAAAATGCAGATGTTATAACTTTATCACTTTTTAAAACATTCATAAAGTTATAGTATTTCAATTAATTTGTTTTTTAAATACATAAGGATTTTTTTTTAACTATCTTGAATTATAATCAAATTTTGCTGACCATGATTTTAATACGTGATTTACAGAAAAAATACGCTTATCGAAAGTTTTTTCGCTAAAGGAAATAAATAAGAGTGGGATGGCTAAGCGAAAAAATTATGTTCTTTGTGATAAAAGCATAAAACTATACATGATATAAAGCATGGGTATTATACATGATATGAACATGATTTAAGGATGTAGGGACACAATTATTACTCCATTTCGGAGGGTTAGTGTGATTGGAGGAGAAGGGTAAAAAGTATTGCTGCCTAGACAAATAAAGTATTGTGTCTAGTGAGTTTTTTTTTATTTATTATTATTATATATATATTTTCAACGCTGAATTGAATTAAATGTCACTCAATTCGATGGGACTACTAGTTAAGAAGTTATCAAGGTTTGCAAATGAGATAGTATACATATTGTCCTGTACATGCTTATTTACGCATGTAGCAATGCTAGGTAAGTGAAATATGCCCTATGCATTTTTTAAGTCTTATCGAATGAGACTAAAACAAAATCAATTGGATTAAAAGTTTGGTTGGGATAGCCTGGATGGTAGGGCACTGGGCCCATGTCCAAGAGTTCGTGGGTTCGATCTCCACCAGCCGAAGACTCCCCGTGTAGTAAATGGTGACTGATGCACGTTAACTCTGTCGAGTCGCAAAGTCCTCCATGTTCCCATAACAAATCAATACCTCTGGGGGTACTGATCCAGGAGTTTACTTGTCTTCTGGATTGGTTCAAAATGACAAGGCTACAGAGTAGAAAATTACTAGTCGTAAACCCAAAATTAGGTCGGCTGTTCAACGACGGATGTAAAATATAAAATAAAATAGGATTAATAGTTCATAAGTTAGATAAGTGTTTATAAACTGCGTGAAAATTTAGGAAAAAAAAAAGAAAATATTTATTGACCATCTCATATACTATTTACGAATAAAGAGAATTGAGTTTTTGCAACTCGAGGAGAAGACGATCACTGATACCCAGATATGTGACCAATGATCTCATCGTCTACTATTCGTATATTAATAGGATGATGCCGTGTTAATTAGTTTGCTTATGTTCTATGACGCTTCGTACCTGGTTTTGGGTAAAGTAAGAAATATATAGCATAAGAAGTGAAATCTTTGTGAAAGAATTTTTTTCTGAAAAAATTTAGAATGCCACTTAAGAGAATTTATACTTGACAGGCTTGGCTTATTCGAAATAGAATGGAAAGAACAGTTGCAAACTTAAGAAAATGCCACCGCGTAAGGACACAGTTCCCAGTAGAACACTGAAGTCAAGCATTGCTGGCTGCGGTCAGTAAGCGGGTGGGTGACCACTTTGATCAGCCTGCGTAGGGACAGAGGAAACGCGGTATCGGTCCTCCTGATCTACCGTAAAGTGCTCGACTTCGCGCGCAGGTCGTCGGACTACCAAGGCAGGGGAGCCATTCTTTTTGCAGAGGATCAAACGTCATACGTATGTCACTTGCAAGTATCCCATTAAGAAAAAAAAATTATAAAATAAAAAATAAAAATATTTCCTTGTTTCAAAGATCTAATCATTTTTTTTTCACTTCTGTTAAATTTTTCTATTTACCTTTTCATTTCATTTCAGTTCAATAAAATAGGCGTGAATTATAAATCAAACATGTGTCGGTTTTCCAACAGTAGGTATAAGTCAAAATTTATATTGTTTTTACTTAAAAACTTGATAACTTCTAAACTATTAGTCTTATCGATTTGCGATTGATTTCACTCGATTCCTCGAAAACAACTATCGTAATCAATACTTCATTCAGATGACAATTATATCTACCCTAAAATTTATTTATATATTTTAGGGTAGACATAATTCGAGTGCTTTGGTTAGACTCGAAAACGGTCAAATATTTTAAATACTAAAATGCAATTAAATTTTTTAAAAAAAAGCGTTAATTTGTTGAGTATTTTTTACTGCACATGAAAACTGTTAAAATCGGCAAAAAATTTTAAATTTTTACAGATTTTATAAGCTTAAACAATTCAAAATTCGCATACTAAAAATTAGATCACAATAATTCACAAATATTTATTTTGCTCCAGTTGCATAATTAGCAAACAGGGAGCTAACTGAGGATTGACCAAACAGATATGAATAACTGTTACAAGCTCTTAATAGTTATAAAAATACAGTTTTTTTTCTCGTTAAAACTCGTTATTTATGCGACAAAACAGCTTTATACTCTTTCGCTACTTATTATTGATTTATGCATTTATTTATTTGTTTTTGTCCTTTAAAGGTTCACATTGGTAACCAATATTACCATAAATTAATGGAATTATCCTTAAAGACAATTATCAGAAAGGTTTGTGGTGCAATCTTGTGCCTAATACGTTTTCTCACGTTTTCATGTTTGTGCGTGTGGAGTCATGTGATGAAATTTATTGTCATTTTATCGTCAATTAAAATTTCTACTAATAAATCTTTTCTGGAAGTATTGTACAGTACCTTTTTCTCGATCATAACAAGCAAGATTTAAATCACCATAGAATCGGACACACTGACTAGGCAAGCGGTAAGATCGAGGCATACGGATAGCGAATTCCTATACTTTTGCGTTAGGGTGCGCAAAGGTGATGTGCGCATTCTAATGCAAAAGTATGGGAGTCTGTCGCATACCACCTAGAAAAGCCGTGATGTCTCAGGGAATAGAGCGCTCGCCTTCCAATGAGGAGAACCGGGTTCGAATCCCAGTGATGTCTGGTCGCATTCCGCATCCGGGTGGCATCGACCACTGTACTGACGTAAAATATCTTCAGTGGTAGACGGATCATTGATTAGAGTCCTCTTGCCGTCAGACTAACAGTGGGAGGTTTCCGTGGTTATCCTCTCCATGTAACGCAAAGGTGGGTTAGTTCCATCAAAAAGTCCTCCACGAAGGCACATTTCTCCCAATACTTGTTCCAGGAGTTCCCTTGTCTTCTGGATTAGGTTCAAAATTACAAGGCGACGAAGAACATTAGTAGTCGTAAACCCAAAAATTGGGTCGGCTGTTCAACCACGGTTATAAAATAAAATAAAATAGAAGAGTGTAGGCCTCAGCACTGGTTACCATAAACAAGACATTTGATCCTTTAGCAGTCCAAACGCAATGACATCTTTCGTATTTACCACCATTGCGCAGCTTAGTCGCAGCCCAAACGTAGAGACATTTTTCTTATTTTTCATCCACTGCGCAGTTTATGCTCAGTACGTCGGATTACTAAATCGATCCGTGCTTCTTTCTTCTAGTAGGTCTCTCGTATATTTCTCACTTACTGCTTGCTCCTCAGTATGTGGTCTGCCAATCGAAATTTCTACCACTTTCCAATCTAGCTAAAGAGCTTAAATTTCTAATTATGTTTTCTGAGTGATTCCAATATACTAAGTTCAAATTGTTTTCTAAATCGTGTATGCAAAATATAATAACGACAAGTAATGGTATACTTAAATTTCGAAATTTTTTTGGCGTAAGCAATCTAATACATAAAGCTGAAAAGAAAATAATAAGCATTATAAAAACAGTACTCTTCAAGTAAATTAAAAAATTAATCATTCTTTTCTTCTTTCTTTCGTTTTCAAACATATGACAAAGAAATTTAAGGCGCATCACATCCTAGATATTGTTCTATCACCACTGAAAATACCCCCCTCCCCCTTTTATCGGTTAAAAGTGATGTGCCTACTTTTTTCTTTTTACAAAATTAACTAAAAATAATAATTTTCTTCATTTAGCCAACTTGAGAAGTATAGTTTTTCTTTCTTTCTATTTCTTCTTCTTATAATCTAATTTAATCATGTAATTCAATCAAGCTCCATCGAATAAATAAAAGAAAAAGACTACAATTATTTACTCACNCAAAATTAACTAAAAAAAAATAATTTTCTTCATTTAGCCAACACTTGAGAAATATAGTTTTTCTTTCTTTCTATTTCTTCTTCTTATAATCTAATTTAATCATGTAATTTAATCAAGCTCCATCGAATAAATAAAAGAAAATGACTACAATTATTTACTCACAACATTTATTTACTCAGTCCCTGCAATTATTTAATCTTGTCAGATTCAATAAGATGATGACATTACTAAATCCTCATTGACCATTTAATGCAACGCCCTCTTGTGTCAAGACTTGTCATTAAGTATGCGTAAACAATATGCTTCTTAAAATAATGTCTTTACTCCATTAATTATTATTTTTGACATCGAGCTAAAGAAAAAGGCGCATCGCGTAATTAGCAAATGCATATATGCATAAAACGCTTTGTTATCCACTTTAGAATCGCTACGTTTATTGCATGCCACGTTTACTTCACAATCTATCATATTAAAAAAAGGACTCATATTTTTGACCATACTCATTATTTCACAAATAACTCGAAGATAAATAAAAGGTCATTATTTTATAAACAATGAGAAGCTCAATTAAATAATGCAGTCATATCCCTTGTTCAAATGATGATTAGCTATGTGGATTAGAGTAATGTTAATTTATAACACGAGAACTAAACTAATTAATCATTTATCAAAAATTGTAGATTTAGTGTAAATCTCCATCCTATTTTTGTCCAAAACGCAAAATTAAAATAATGAGCAACTTTTAATTATTCTTTTTTTTTTTAGTATTTCTTACTACACTAAATCATACTTTAGATGCAAGATGCTGGTAAAAATGACCTCTCTCTCTCTCTCTGTTTTTTCTCCGGCAAATTAACAAGTTTTGATGTTTATTGTCCCATCTTCCTCAGTAGTGATTAATTAAGTTTTCGATATGGTAATTGTTATTCCCTCGGTTAAATATTAATTCATGACTTTATAAATTATGACCTCAGTCAATTATGAACTTTAATTATATTAAAGTGCCGCAGTGGACTGATAGTTAAGACACGGTTCCCAGCATATCACCGAAGTCAAGCATCACTGGCTGCGGTCAGTGTGCGGGTGGGTGACCACTTGGATTAGTCTGCTTAGGGACCGACGATGTGCATGCGGTATTGGTCCTCGCTAAACTACCGTAAAGTGTTCTACTTCACGTGCAGGTCGTCGGGCTACCGAAGCGGGGGTGCCATCCTCTTTGCAAAGACTCAAAATTGTGATAGCATGTCTTCGGATCATCCTCAGGGATGTTTCCTTTTCCCAGACCGTCGCCAATAGCCCATTGTGCAGCTCTAGTGCGACGCAAATGAACTGCAACAATTACGNAATAAATAAATAAATAAATAAAATTTTTAATTAAAAATAATTCTTAGCTATATCTGATTACTTAGCTATATCTGATCTATCTCAATTAAATTCACTGTTAGAAATGTTTTATACAACATTATTTTCAAATGACAAAATTAACATTGGAAAAAATATTTTAAAAAATGCCCCACTAAGATCACAATGCAAAACTGCGGCTCCTAAAAATTAAATGATTTAACGACAGATTTGATTCAGGCAGAGCTCAAATTAATGCAATTAAACATTTATGCAAATCTTAGTAGATATTATTTTTTTAAAAAAAATTACTTTAGAACCAATAAGAAATGAGTAAAAAAAAATTATTTTTTTTTAAATTTTATATCTCCTATGATTGTATTGCATAGATTCATAATATTCTCAGGGCATTAATCTAATGATAACTTAAAAATATTTACAAAAATGTTGAAATATTTTATTATAATAAGTAATCTTTTTTTTAAAAAACATTAATAAGATTTTAAAAAGTATTATTTTTGCATCATTATCATATCGGTTTAAATATTTGTCTTAAAAAATTTTTGAAGTTCATAAACATAAAAGAATATGAAATAAAAGCATTGAAAAATATGAACCGGAGACTTCAAATAAATTCTTATATAATAATTAATTTAAAAATCATATTTAATTAATTTTAAGATTTTATTTGATTAATTTATGAATATTTACTTAATTTATTAAAACTGCAAAAAATAGAATTAAACAAAAAACGAAGACCAACATTTAAATACAATAAGTCAAAATGAAAAAAAAAAAAAAAAAAAAAAAAAAAAAAAAAAAAAAANAAAAAAAAAAAAAAAAAAAAACGCAACATAAAACCAACATTGTCTTTGGTACACAATTTAAACAAATATGAGAGAGCTTAAATGAAAACCAAACGAAAATTTCAAAAATAAACATGTCAGTACTTCTTACGGGGACACAGTGCCCTGCTAACATGCTGGAATCTTTCTGTAGTCAGTGATTCAATCAAAAACTGACAAAATGGAAGACAAAATAGGAATAAAAATAAAATAATTTGCAATATTTAATTAGTTCGTAATATTTAACTAATTGAGGCTTTGTTTTATGTCGCGATGTTACCCCCAGAGGTATAATTTGTTATGGGAACATGGTGGACTTTGTGACCCGACAGATTCAAAGTGCACCAGTCACCATTTACTACACAGAGAGTCTTCAGCCGGCTGGATTCGGACTCCCGTTCTCACGAACGTAAGTCCAGCGACCAGCCAAACAGGCTATCCCGGCCAACAAAACTAGCGTTTCAGTTCAATCAATCCACTGACTATAAATGTGATCCTCTTTTTACGTACATTTTGAGTTGAACATAGAATGAACTTGGCTGTAGAGAATATAATCCCCACTAAAAAAGATTTTGAAAGTTAGCTAACCACCCAAAAAAATAAATTATTGTTCCCCTCAAACTAAACCACTAATTGTAAATAATCATCTCTTATGTGTTATTTTATATGAGAGTAAAGGAAAATCTGTGCATTGATGATGTACTAAGCTTGAAATGTACTAAGCTTGATGATGTACTAAGCTTGAAAAATATTACCATATTAAATTTCAAAAATGATTTTGAAAAAGATTTTAAAAATGACCCCCAGCTCCCAAATATTAACTCAACTGTCGAAGGGGTGGAAAAATCTAAATATGCTTCAATTCCTTTTAATTTAATTTTCTATAAATGAACTAATCGGAGCCGTGACGGCTCAGGGAGTGTTCGTCTTCCAATAAGGTGAACCGGGTTTGAATACCAGCGATGGCTGGTCGATACGAATTCCGCACCCGGCTTGCACCGACCACAGTGCGAAAGTAAAAATATCCTTACATTTAAATATTAATTTGCTATCTGCAATAAAAAATTATTTTTTTTAAAGATTCTTCAAAAAAAAAATAATAAATAAATAAATACTTCTCCGTAAATAAGGGAAAGTCGGTCTAAACCGGGTTTTTAAGGTGCCACTTTTTGCTTCCAAGAAACTTGATAATGAAATTGCTAAAAATTCTATTTGAATGATAGCTCCAAAAATAAAAATTATATTTTTGAGAATAAATTAATCATTTTTTGAAAGTAAGATTATTGTAACGTGTTATTGGGTACTTGTAATGTGTAATTGGGTACTTGCACTTCACGAAGAAGACAACAGATACCCACACATGTGACCTATGACGAGAGTCAGCTGATCGTTTCTGAGCAAAATTGCGTGTTTAAGTTGAGCTAAGTTATGTTAGAAATGAGTTAAGTTATGCTAAGAATGTTAATTAACGTGAAGTTAATTAAATACAACGTCGTATCGCCCATCCAATTTATTGAAATCTAATTCTTTCTCTTCTATGTCTTTTATTTAACTTCGATTTATTATTTGTTTATGTATTTTATTGTAACCGTGATATATTTCTGTTTTGTGTACCTGGCAACTTCGATGCATAATTAGTTTCTTTATGTTATACATGGCTTTATGCTTGTCTTAGTGTTAAGTACGAAATATATAGTGAAAGAATCTTTGTGTAAGAATATAGAATGTGTTATTTAAGAGAATTGAGGCTTGACGGTCTTGACTTATTCGAAATAGAATGGAAAGAACAGTTGCTAACGTAAATAAATGCCACGTTTCAACAACCAATCAGGATTGAGATACCCACACTGCGTTATAGTCTATTTATAGACTATGAGATTTTATTTTCTCATTATAGTGCTAATTTTGTTTTATTTTAAACTATAATTTTTTGTAAACTTGGTTTACGCTATTCTCACTGGTTAATTAGTCATTGTATTAAGTATGATTATAATTTTGCTTCCGGTGTTGTGTTTTCTTTGTTTATCTGCACTTTTTCTTTATTGACTTTTAATTATGATATTACTATTTATATATATACATAGCCAATGCCAAGGATTTCAAATTATTTGCCAGATTTTAAAATTTTTAGCCAAAGGAAAATCTTCGAAATTTTTTATGATTGATTTTTTCCGTAGGAAACTTTTAAGCATAATGCAAATTTATTATAAATTAATTATTTTACAAAAATGCAAATACAAATTTAGAGTCATTTTGCTGTTGGGGAGGAATGAATGAGGGAGAGATTGAAAAAAATCTTGCATATATCCCATCCCAATCTAATGATTTCTTTGGATTCATTCAAATAATACTTCACCGTAAATGTATATTGTTACTACTATTGTTTCTCTGCAATATTTAGAATCACTTTTAAAAATATTACCTGCTGAGAAAAATTAAACATAAAATATTTTAGTGCTAAAAGAAAAAACAGGGACAGAAAATGAAAAGCGGTAGAAATCTTTTGATCCCCGCCCTTATCTTTTTTTTTTCCTTAAAAAAAAATGAAAGAAAGAAAGAACTAAACAATAAAAAAAAACCTTTGTTAGGTCATAACAATAAAGTTCCGATTTTACTTTGGGAAAGGAGTATAAGTCAAGCTGTAAAAACCGAGTTATATAGCTTGTGTCGGGTTCTTTGTATGAAATCCCTGTTAGTTTTTGAAGAATAGGAAAGGGCTGTTATTAGAACGGACAATCGTATATGCCAAAATCAAAATATTCATGGTGTAAAAACGTTTATCGTTTGCTGTGAAAACGTTTTTCTGAACTCTTTCAAACTTTCTAAAGAATAAAAATAGTTATAAAATTAATATTTGCCGTTTATCTGTTACGTTACTTGCCCCGTCTTTGCTTCTGTATATAACTTTAGATTCTCTAATGTAATAAAAAATTATTGTCGTCTTACCGTTCTGTGCATTTTCATTGGACAGAAAAAATCAATATGATCATTAATAAAAGAAGAATATCTAGATATATTTGGTTATTATTAGCATAAAATCAAAGAAATGGTTATAACTATAAATTATTTATTTAATTACTTTACGGTATTTACAGCAATATTTATCTATCATACTTTGAAAATATTATTTTACTATTCTAAACATATTTTTGATTTCGATAATTATTCAAAGTTAAACTAAAAGATATGTTCTATTATTATACTATGAAGATATCACATATTTCTTAATTATGCATCGTTTTATGATAAAGACATTTAGTTACCTTTTTATAGCAAATAACCTATATTTACTTAAATAATTATTAAATAATTTTATCTAAAACTGTGTCTATACAACATATTTAATTAAAATAATTAATACACAATAACTATTAAAATTATAAAACAATATTTGAAATTAAGTTTTTCCACTGTTCCTTAATAATTTTTTGTCTAAAACTATTTTACTATTTCTTTTAGCATTCAATAAATAAGCAAGAACTTTAAAATCAAGTTTATGGTTGAGGTTGCAATGCTANGTTCTGTGCATTTTCATTGGACAGAAAAAATCAATATGATCATTAATAAAAGAAGAATATCTAGATATATTTGGTTATTATTAGCATAAAATCAAAGAAATGGTTATAACTATAAATTATTTATTTAATTACTTTACGGTATTTACAGCAATATTTATCTATCATACTTTGAAAATATTATTTTACTATTCTAAACATATTTTTGATTTCGATAATTATTCAAAGTTAAACTAAAAGATATGTTCTATTATTATACTATGAAGATATCACATATTTCTTTATTATGCATAGTTTTATGATAAAGACATTTAGTTACCTTTTTATAACAAATAACCTATATTTACTTAAATAATTATTAAATAATTTAATCTAAAACTGTGTCTAGACAACATATTTAATTAAAATAATTAATACACAATAACTATTAAAAATTATAAAGCAATATTTGGAATTAAGTCTTTCCACTGTTCCTTAATAGTTTTTTGTCTAAAACTATTTTACTATTTCTTTTAGCATTCAATAAATAAGCCAGTACTTTAAAATCAAGTTTATGGTTGAGGTTCCAATGCTAATATTTTAAAATGATCAGGTCTGAACATGATTCCAGTTGAATCAGTGATTAAATCTGAGGAACCGAATCTGTGTTCATTTTGGGAGTCGTTTAATTGAATAACTTGTAAGAATAGGCAACAAAACATAAAATAATTGCGAATTAATGGTGTTAAGTTGTGAGCGAAATAAGCAGAGGGCAGAGACTCCTTGTATATATGTTACTGTGAATGATCTAAATCAAGAGAACGTAGACTTTCACCGGTGAATGTCAACAATCACATAGTCGCTTTAGTGAATGTCTGAAATATTTGTTATATCCGATTTGATATTAATTTATTCGTTGATATTATTATATTTATTCGATATTTTAAAATCTGCTGAGGATAGATTAGGAGAAACATCAGTGTTCGGAGTACAGCTCAAATGCATCCCGAGCAGTGGCACTTTCTGATGGAACTAACCGGCATTTGCGTTACACTTTATTCTATAACCGTCGTTGAACAGCCGACCCAATTTTCAGGGTTCATGACTACTAATGTTCAATTCCTTAGCCTTGTTATTTTGAACCGAATCCAGAAGACAAGGGAACTCATGGATCATGTAATGGGAGAAATTTGCCTTCGTGGAGGACTTTTTGATGGAACTAACCCCCATTTGCTTTACATGGAGAGGAAAACCACGAAAATCTCTCACGGTTAGCTTGACTGCAAGGGGACCCTAACCCATGATCCATCTACCACTGAGGATATATTACGTCAGCACTGTGGTCGGTGCGAAATTCGAATCAACCTGCCATTGCTGGGATTCGAACCGGGTTCACCTCACTAGAAGGGGAACGCTCTATCCCCTGAGCCACCGCGGCTCTAAAGCTGTATTTTTTGTTTTGTAAGTAATATTCTCAATAACATAAAATTAATGTTTCTAAATGTTTACTTCTTTACATTTATTCTTGAGAAAACACGCCATCAAAAAAAAAAAAAAAAAAAAATAAAAAAAAAAAAAAAAAAAAAAAANAAAAAAAAAAAAAAAATTAAAAATATTTCCGTCTTAAGTCGTAGTGTCCCTTTCTAAATCAAAAGCTATGAAACGTATTTTACTTTTTTCAATCAAATAACTAAAATTTTGAAATCAACTCATCGTTTTTAAGAAACACTAAAACTTTTTAATACGGAAACCTTAGGTCTGATTCGATTATTTATTTTCCTTATTCTACTCCATTCCCACGAAATTTCCATTCCCACGAATAATCCACCATTTTTATCAGTTGAATCAGAAATTACGGTTTCCACAATGTTACTATTCTTAGAAACAATGCTGTTTTACATCTTTAAACGAATTAAAATAAAAGTAAGAAAGGCCGCTGTAAAAAAAAATATAGAGAGAGAGTGAGAAAAAAAAAAAAAAAAACCAGTAGCCGGTCCTCTCAAAGATAAAGTAGTCAGTTTTTTCAATACTTTCCCTTGCACACAATGTCGGTACGTAATCTGCCAACTGACACTCCTGATAAAATATCAGGTTTTTATCGCATATTTTTCTCTTAACGCAACTCCGAACTTAAATAGCTGATGAGTGCTTTTTGACGTCGAAGACCAGTTGGCAAAGAAAATTGGCCATAATATTCTTTTTTTCCAGCTCTATAACTTTAAGAACGGAAGGGTATGTGGGGTAGGGCAATCTCTTTATATGCGGGTACTCTTTAGTTGTTACGGAATTTTCCACTCCTTATTTTTTTCTTCTCTTTTTTCTTCACATTTTTTACGCTTAAAAGAAATGTTACACTCTTTGAAATTGGCGTAGTTCTCTGTGAAAGACCTAATTTTTTCTGTTTCTCCCAAAGGTTTGACAGTTGAAAAAAGTGCTGTTGAAACGCCAACGAGTTGACAGTTGGAAAAAAAAAAGAGTAATTAAATAAGCTAAGGTTAAAAAGAAAATTTTAAGTATTTTAAGGAAAAAAATTAGAATAAAAGATTTTTTTTGTTCACTCCACAAGAAAAAATAAGAGTACTTATACAAAAATGTAGGGATAAAATTTTAAAACTAACCGTGTCTTTTAATCTCGTATTTCTCAATAGTGATTTCCCAGAAATCGATGACGTTGCTGATCCTAGATATATGCATAATTTTCACTTCATTTTTTACAAGGACATTAGTTGAAACAAACGTTTTCCTTTTCAGACATTTTCTGGAATAATATGCGTATACCAGACCTTTCCATTGCACACATTTTCCTGAATAGTAAGATACATATACCAGCAGGGCCCCGACTTAACTTAATTGGGGCCCGGGACAAAAACTTCTTTGAGGGCCCTCCTCTGCTTTACTACTTCAGTAATGAACCGAACTTTATGGAGGCATTTAAATTTTTCACCTCATTATAGATAACATAACAAGAAAATTGACTAGAACCTAAAATAGCTATAAATCCCCTCCAATGGTCTGGCGAAATATCGTTCTGTCCATTTCATTGATTTTCGGACAATTCCATGTCCATCATACCGAATGCAGATTTTTAACTTTGTCATCCAGCCGCGAAATATTCATATCCTTGCTGACATAAGGGCGGAATTCAGCTAAATGTTCGCAATTGCGATGGCTCAATTAAGCCAATCAGAAGTCCGTATTTTTGTAAACCTATCGCATTTTGCGATATATAAAAATACAGGCTTTTGATTAACCAAAACTGTCCATCGTAATTACGAAAATTTAGCTGAATTCCAGCCACGGATTTACGAAATATAGATTTTTTTGTGTTCATACGATAGGTTAATGAAGAAGCTAACATAAAACTGACGAATTTAACACTGTACTGATATTTCGTTCAAAAAAATATCAATAAAGAAGGAAACGTAAAATAAACTTTCTATTCGATTTGATGACCAGAATAGTAAGATACGTATACTTTTAAAATGAATAAGCGTTTAAGTGATAAAATCTGATTTGCTCTACTTAGGTGTAATAAAGACAAAAGAATATTAAAATATAAATGTTTTAAATTTCAGAATTACTTTATGTAAAACAAATAGTTTTAAAAAATTTTCTGGAATTTATTTAATGAAGATTGTATATAATAATTTATATACAATCGTTCGATTGTATATAGATAATGATTTATTTATTTAATGATCAACTCATGGTACTGACCTGCATACGAAAAATCAACGGAAGCGACAAAATATTTCAAATTGAGATTTTTATACATTTGGCATATTTACATAATAAGCTACACATTGTAAAAAGTATTTTTTCTTCTTCAAAATATGAAGTTTTTAAAGTAATATTTTAGCGTTAAACAAGAGACTCAAAATACTGCAGTGAAATAAAAAATATTCAACAGAAGGGATGAAAAATTCCAAATTGAGGTTTTTATACATTTGACATATTAGTATGATAAGTTACACATTAAAAAAAAGTTTTTTTTCAGGGAATAAATTTTTTAAATAAATTTTTAAAATAATATTTTAGCGTAGATAATATAAATAAAATAGTTACCGAAATGCATCGTGAAGCGCTTACGTTGTTTTTTCTATTGCATGACAGAATAGCAGACAGCAAGATGTAGAAAATTTTCATACTGCAGTTGCATTAAAAAAAAAATTACGAATAATTATAAAATAATATTCCCTCAGATCAATTCAAATTTGAAATCAAGACTTCCTTAATTTGCGACATCAATTTTTTTTTTTTTAACAAACGTATTTTTGTGTATGATCCCTTAGTTCACCATTTAAAAATTCTACATAGTTACAGTATTGTGGGTTGGAATAAAGTGATGATTAAATAATTGTTAAACTATAAAACTCTAACCTTAAAAGATTTGAAACTGCGTTTGCTAAAAAGAATGTTTGTCCCCTGAATTCATCACTATAAAAATTTGATAACGCAAAATTTTTAGTTAAATTTATTTTTCATACGAAGACTGCATTCCCAATAAGTTTGAAACAATGAAAATGAATAATGTGGGTTAGACCATATGCCTAAAACATTAAAATGAGTGGGTGGTCCCCAAGTTGGAATTATCGAATTCAGATACTTTTTTTAAGTATTATAGTTTAAAATAAAAAGATGTTGGAAAGAAAATATGAATCTTACTATTCTTCAAATAGATTATTTTAAAATTCGCATTTGTTTGTAAAAAATGGGATGTTTTAAACCTGAACACAAACAAAATACTGGGTAAAATCAGGACAACTAAAAAACCTGCAAGAACTCTAATAGATTAAGAGTGGTTATTATAGAACACTCTGTATGCTTTTTAATTGGAAAACATTACCATATTAATAGTCCCCATGGGATATATGACCTTGCATAAGTGTTTACAGGTCACGAAAACTATCGTGACTATCATTCAAATTCGATTCATTTTGTAGATTTATGGGCGAACTAATTTCGAAAATAAAATTTCTCTATTGAATTTGATAAAAAAGAAATGGTATTTAATAGAACGATTAAAGTTCCTCAGTGGACTGATCGTTAAGACACGGTTCCCAGTAGATCACCGAAGTCAAGCATCACTGGCTACGGTCAGTGCGCGGGTGGGTGACCACTTGGATCAGTCTGCGTAGAGTGCGAACGGTATGGGTCCTCGTTAAACTGTTCTCGTTAAAGTGCTCGTCTTAGCGTGCAGGTCGTCGGGCTACCGAAGCGGGGCTGCCATCCCCTCTGCAGAAGATCAAAATTGTGATGGCATGTCTTCGGACCATCCTCAGGGATGCTTTCCAGACCGTCGCCAATAGCCCATTGGGCAGCTCTAGTGCGACGTAAATGAACTACAACAACAAAAACGATTAAATGAGATTTTTGTATAAGACTCTCATCAGCGGTAGATGCAGTCATAATCGTGAACTTAATTCACCGTACTAAAAAATTTCTCTATTTGTAAATATCACCAACAAAATGAAGCTGTCAAAACATAAGAAATGTCACCAACTTTATTAAACTGAGATTTCATAAAAACAATGTTAGAGTTTCAACCAATTCTCATTGTGCCCAATCATATGCGACAACAAACTTATTTCTGTAGTAAATTCAAGATTGCAAATGTGACATTCATAAGATTCCTCCTTAATGTGAGCCACTTGTTGATGCCGCTCCAAATCTTTCATATTAGGTGTCTCATATGAACACTCCAAACAGGCATATTGGCGTGATTTCTTGCTAGGAAAACCTTCAGGTAAAAGAAAGAAGCCTATAAAGGTAATAAAAAAAAGTCTGAAGTAACAGTCTTTAAAAAGTTCTAAAATGCGTAGTGCAAAAAATATATAAATAAATAAAAGTTTCAATAGCTTAATATTTTTTGCAGTACGACATAACTTTTAAAGGGAAAAATTTTGCAAATTAGATAATTCTTGAAGAAAAATAGGGCATAACTTCTGTAAGTCAAAAAAAAAATTCTGTAAACAACCAAAAAAAAAAAAAATATCTGTAAGAAGAAAAATAAAATTACAGAATTATACAATTAAAGGTGTTCAGTTTTAACCACGCTTAGTTTTTAGAGTTCATGATAAAAATGAAACGAAAAAAATAGCATTTATGTCCAAAATCAATATTTAGGTAAGGTAGCAATAGTAGCAAGTAGGTAGTAACTACTAAAATTTACTCAGAAAGACAAGAGTGTAATCATCAAAACCTACTTGATTGCAGGAGAAAACAAAGAGTAGAAAAAATATTATTATAAGAAATACCTAGAATTTTCAATAGAAAATTGAATTTCAACCCACTCTCTTTCCTCACTAGTAATTCCACAGACTCCAATGAAGTTTAATTTTCTCAATTAAATATTAATTTGCACGCCCTATTGAATATACTATATGTTTAATTTTTGATATGGATATTAATGTTTCGATTGAGAGGGCTCATTATGGAACATTTATTGTTACTTTCATGTTGTTTACTCTTAGCTTTTTTATAACTTTTACCTTTTTACTACTCTTTTTTGATAACTCTGATTAGCTCCCTCAAAATACATTAATGTTGAAACGAACAAAATTTCATTAATTACTTTTTTACGTGACTCACATTAAATAGCTAGTTTGACTTTGTGCCCCAAGAATTTATTTTGAAACTAACAATATTTTTTTTTAAAAAAAGAATATTATTAAAAAAAAATATTTTTCAACAAAAGCTAAGATTTTCAAAATAAAATAATAATAAATAAAAAAAAACTGATGAATAAACAATTAGTTGAGTTAGAAGGTTATTTCATCTCAATGTGACTTAAAATATGATAAAAATCTTCAATAATAATAGTATTGATAAACTAAATGCTAGAGTGTAGTCTACCAATGTTCTGGATAATATTTTCTAAACTTTTTCGGACTTTCATACTATAATTCCTTTATCATAATATTTTCTTAAATTTACTAATTTAAAATTATATAAAATCAACCACATAAATTTAAATTAAACAGTAAAGAACATATACCTAAATATAATATTCGAATTTAAAATTAGAATAAAAATCAATTAAAATTAAAAGATTTACATTTTATGAAAAATATTAGTATTTGTTTGAACATATCTATCATGAAAAAAGTAGAAAAAATTATTTATTGAATTAAGTGAAGCTGAAAACTTATATTATTTTTTGAATGCAAACAGTGTTTTTCTTTTGTTTATTCAGCTGCATTTACATAAGTACAAAAATACTCTTTCCTATTAAAATGAGTGGGAATAAATTTAAACCAAATATTTTTTTTCTAATTACACAATGTAGGAAAAATTTCTTTGGTTGCAAGGAAGGATTGGAAAAAACAGTAAAAAATTTTACAATTGGTTACTTGCAACTTAAAGAAGAATACCACAAAAATCACATTGTTGTGCCTAATCACACGGTTGTGTTTGGCGTGTTATTGTTACAGTTATTAGGCTTAGTTCATTATGAGGCAGAATCAATTTTCGAATAATATTTGATTGATTGCCAGCAAGCGACGGCATGCGCATGTGTCACGCCTGATTGGCTGCCGAATCGTATCATAAATAAATGCCATGATTTACCCACATGTGACTTCACTTGCAGGTATCCAATTGAAGCAAATATTGTACAAAATGCTGCTGTTACATGTAGTTTTATTTTAAAACATCAATGCAAGTAAATCGGGCATTATTGTGCTTTTATCTATTTTATTTATTGTTTTTTCAATTTATTGTGCTGCCTGAAAGTACAAAAGAAAAAAATATTTAATTTTCTAAGAAATATTGGGATCTCTCTTCGTAAGATCACATGGTCCAAGCTCATGTCACATCCTATAGGATGAGAGCTAAATTAAGACAATTTAAAACTATTTTTTTAAAATCTAGTTACCATAACTTTAAAATTACAAAATTTAAAGATACAATCTATATTTTTTTGGCAAATTATATAAAATTATTTAATAATAAATATTAGGTTAACTGATAAATAAGTTGCAGCATTTCTTGTAGTTTTCCCACTTTAAAACTTAATTTACAATAACATAAGTCACATAGAATTATTAAATAAGCATTATAAATATTAGTATATTTAATAAATATTACTTAGAGTCAGAAATAAGTTTCAGTACTTTTTGCTAAAGGGGAAAAAATTCAAAATTTTAAAAAATATCTTCTTTTTTATATAGAAAAAATCAGCAGTTAGATTACCCAAGAACATAAATGTCAAATATATTGATAAATAACATTTAGGGTTAAATTAAAATAACAGACAGAGCTACTTAAAAACAAAAACATGAACTAAAAAATCAACATGCAATCGCTCAACACATGATTTGGGGGGGGGGGTCATGACCCCCCCAAAATTGAAAAAAAAATATAATAATTTTATTATTAGTTTACAAAAGAAATAAAATTATTTAAGGAGGCATAAGGGGGAATCTGAGTCTATGACCCCTCCCCACCCCAGGAAAAATTTCTGGATCTGCCCCTGTGTGAGAAACTACTAAATCAATTTGTAAAAAGATTAAAAATGTTAATTTTGAGATTGAAATCGATAATTTACAAAGTTCTTTTTTTTTAAACATATGAAATATATACAGTAGAGTCCCGATAATCCGAGCCCCGGTTATCCGAGTTTCCGCTTTAACCGAGCTATCAAATATTTTAAGGTTTTTTTTGTTCTAGCTTATTTTTTATTTTTAAAAATACCACCGAAAAATAAATCTGAATTTTATCTTCCAAACACTCGGGAAAACAAAATTCAACAACTTGATCCCATGAAATGATCGTTAATATTGTCAATAATGAAAATGAACCTAGCGAAGATGATGAAGAATGTGACGATAAAAATCAACGTATAAAAATCTCTCACACAGATGAACTTAAAGCTGTCGAAAATGCTACTGAATACATAGAACAACAAAAAGAGGCGACACCAGCCTTCCTGTTATCCCTAAAAAATGGCGAAACATTGCTGCAGAAAAGCACCAAAGTTATGTAAAACAAAAAACGATTAAGGACTTTTTTTAAGTAAAAACTCTTTAATTCCTGCAAAGTATACTTTTTAAGTTTTTTCAAGTAAGCTTTTTAATAATAATAGGAATTGCATGTGGTATACTCGTATAAATTTTATATTTCTTAAATATATTACATTTATACCGACTCTTTTCCTTTCTTTTTTTATACTCTTCGTTTTAACCGAGTTTTTCAGTTATCCGAGTTAGTCGTGGTCCACATTAACTCGAATAATCGGGACTCTACTGTATATGTATATACACACAGTAGAGCATCAATTATTGGAGCGCCAATTTACTGGATTGTCCACTTATCCGGATCATACAAGAAGCGTGTATTTCCCACCTTCTTCAATAATAATAAATAAAATTAAAAAAAAAGCAGAAATGCTATTTTATTTTCTGAATAACTGAAAGGGATCGAAAAATATATTCTAATGACCCACGTTTCCTCATATTCTCTCCACCCAGTTAATAAAGTAATAAGTGTGGGACGCATTCCCTCCAACAAATACTTTTAATTTAAATAAGCATATAATTAACTATTTATTTTACAGGAACAATATTTTAAATGAGTAGATAGCAAGGAACACATAGGGGAGGAAAGATAACAAATTTGAATAAAACCATTTCTTTCTGATAATGTATCAGCTTCAACAGCCGGTATGTCATCAAGGATTTAACTTTTTCTGTAAGCAAGAATGAGTTTGCAAGTGGATTTTTTGTTTAAATCCTCTGTTGCAATAATGACACTTGAACGGTCTCTCTCCCGTGTGTTTCAGTTCATGTCTCCTCAGATTAGTGCTGATGGGAGTGGTGTAATCACATTCCAAGCAGGCATAAAACTTCCCTTTCATGTTGCCACAAATATTTCTAAACTTTGAGAAATAAGCTGTGGAAAAAAAGAACACACAAACAAAAGATTAGAATAATAATAAGTAAACAACTTATGCAACAAAAGTATTATGGACAGTTAAATAAGAAAATGAACTATGCTCGTTATGTAGAATTATTGTTTCAACATTGAGCTATAATATTGGTATCTTGAACTATTTAATGTAAACCAGGGCTCGAAATTAACGGGGATTCGTTGATCTGGAACCACTAAAATTTGACTATCACCATAAAAGAAATTATCAGCAATTCCCCATACCAACAATTCATGTAAAGGGGTGGTAGGCTACTTGTTACAAAATAGCATATTTCATTATAAATGTGAACATGACACATTTTCTGTCTTGTAATATATTTTTTTTAAATCAATTTTTTAAAAATAAAATCTCATCGAGCCAATCAACAGACGAGTGAAATTACGTACAGACAAGTAATATTTTTTTTCAAAAACTTTTATGGGGGATTTATTTCAATGAAATTATATTTATAATCTATCATTCTGTGAGGTATATTTTGCGCTCATATTGTGGTGTAGAATAATAACTAACGAATCAACATTGAAAAAAGGTTGCTTGCGTTAGAAAAACCCGGAGCTACCTCAGGATTGAAGAGTTTTAAATTCCTCTGCCATAGTAAATATTGACTTGTATCAGATGAATACACACAAGTAATATTTTTATTGGTCTCTAAATTAAGGTATCAACTTTGCACTCTAAACACAATTTACAAGTAGTTCTAATGATTGTATACACGATGAATGAAAATTATCTGATTATTAATTTTGTCACACAATACAGGAAATAAGATAGCCAAGCTATGCTATTAGAACAGACAACAACAACAACACATGAAGTTTTATTTATTTGAAGTTTAAGTGATAACTTCAATAAGTGAACATCGTTAAGTGAAACAATTAACCTTAACAATAACTTCCGTAACAGAAGTTATTGTGAAGGGTCCCCTTCAGAAAGAAGTCGATTTTACACCCTCTATGTTAACGTACAAAAATATATATTCTAGAAATTTCCTTATTTGTTTAGTAACTAATTAATATTATCGAAGAATTTTTGTTTAATTTTATTTATTGAAATGCATTTGATTGAACTTGTTACCGAACTTTAAATTTTATGATTGTAAGTATTTTTAAAATTTTTGTTAAAATTCAAGTTTTAGAAATACTTACAAAATTAAAATTTGATAACTAAGTTCAATAGAATACATTTCAATAAATAAATGAAATAAAAATTATTTAAAATTATCAATGAATTTTTAAACAAGGAAATTTCTGGGATACAATTCTCCGTATGTTAATATGGAGGAAGTGAAATCTTTCTTTGTCTGAAGGGGACTCTTAAAAACAAAAGTTATTGTCAATATGTAATGGAACCAGGTAACATTTTTTCTTAAATTAAAAAAAAAAAAAAAAAAAAATTGAGCAATATTTAAGCATTTAGGGTAACAGAGGTGATTGTGAGCCCAAATCAAAAGTCTTGAACACTTCTTGAGTAAAATCATTAATGACGCAATTCAAAAAATTAATGTCTTTATAAATGTAAATCATTCATATTTTCAAAACATGAAATTCTAAATCAATTATATGCTGCATAATTTAAATGAATAATTATGTATATCTTTACTTTTATCTCTAATCACATTTATTATTCTACCAGAAAAAATATTTACAAATGAAAGAGATGCTCCCAGGTTTATATGTTTATGAGGACCGTATTTAGCCGGTTCTAGCCTGATAAGGCTTGATAACAGGCCCAATATGCTTCAAACTGCCACTGGATAGTCCATCGACTTATATTGAGTTAATACCACTAAAAGTACATTTTAAATGAACTTAATATGTTATGCATGTGAGAAAAACATCTTCCTTTACTTCATAAAAAAGTTGAAATAAAAAGTGTGTCATTTGCAACACAAACGCCAAAAGATAAGAATCTAAATATGAGTATGAAAACTATAATGTGGATTTGTGTGTCAACCCATTTTTAAAATTTATCATACCGAATTAAATTAATCAGATTTTTTTTAATTATCCTACACTACATTTTTATTTATAATGCTTGCAAAATTCCAAATATATTGCTATGTAACACTTAAATTAGAAAATCTGAACATCAGTTAACCACATGCAATGTGTATACTTCACAATGCACTGCATCGTTTAGTGGCATCACTTCAGCAAACTGCTGTAACAAAAAAGTTAATCTTTTCCATTCACCCGAAAATTCTTCCTTTAATTCAATTTGAAATAAGTGAAACATCAAGAAACTATATATTTTCATTAAGAAAATTTAGATAATAACCACTAAAACTAGAAGCACCGAAAAAATATTTTAGGGCGGCTTTCAAAATAAGCTTAATCAGAATTTCATAAGAGTTTTTACACGGAGCAGCCATTTTACTATGATCGTCTAATTGCAACGCGGTTTTGCACTATTCAATATTAAAAAAGTAGGCTGACTTCTTGTGACTGTTTTAGTATAAGTGAAGATATAAGGGGAAAAAATGTGATCTGGACTAAGAACATGATATGATAGTTCTGATTCTGGGGTAGTACTTCGCATTTGTGTGATGTTACTGACAGAGCTGTCTGGTATCTAGATCCCTAACCATTGAGTCTCACACAATAGGGAAATAGTATCTCTCAAAAGATGGTAGCAACCAACAAAAAAATACATTTTACAGTAATGGTAGCACTTAAGTACATATTAACACCAACACTCAATGGTTAAAATAAAGTGGTCACTTAATGTATACAGACAACAATTTTTATGAACAAAAAACAGAAATGTGCACAATTATTTGAAATCAAAATAAACAAACACTGAGTAAAACAAAATACAAGCGACTAGATCAAGCAGTGTACCTGATGCGCCCACCATTACGTTACTTTAACGTCATCAAGAATTAGTGCCGTGCTGCTATTTTTAGATCAATTGCATAACGACTAATAATTTCTTTTAATTTCAAAACCATAACTAAGCGTTATTTGACAGCCCTTACTTTTTGTTTGGTTTCGCTATTTAGTCTCCTTTATTTAGTTTATTTCTCTTAAATAAAAAATTTAAAAAAAAAAAAAAAAAAAAAANAAAAAAAAAAAAAAAAAAAAAAACGTTTTTTTTAGAACTAGTCCTCTTTTCAAATTGTTTTTCTTCTTTTTTCATAAGATAAAAAAATTAAAGGCTTATTATAATTTCAACACAGTGCTGAATACATACACACACACATATATATATTTCAGCACGGATAACAGTTGAAACATGCACTTAAAATGTTAACTTTTTCTTCAATAACTTCCAAAACACATATTTAAAGAATATTTCTAGTTCAAATATTCTTATAATTATGAAGGAAAAAAATTCTTACTTAAAAAATTATTGTAAAAATCTAAATAAAGTGGTTCTTCAATATATTCAAACTAAGCTAAAAAAAATTACATACTTCGAAGTTGTTAAAAATATATATATATATATTTAATGGAATTTCCAATTTAAATATATTCTTAAAATAAAAAAAGACTTAGAAAATGTTTAAAAAAATTTAAAAGTAAAAAAAAACAGCTTGTCCTTGATAAAAGTAGAAGGTTACACTAAGATAAAAAGAAACAAAAATTATTATCAATAATATAAAATATTCACTGCGTAAAACTAAGAACATTTCTCTATTTTTTGAAAAAAATGAAAAAGCTACAAAAAAAGTTTTCATTTTAACTGTAAATAAATTTTTAAATGGTACGAAACATGATTTAATTTAAAGATAAAAAAAATTACACATATTTTTTAATATAATATTGTTATCAAAATATATTTAGTACAATCAAAATCCTAATTTTTGATGATGTCAATGAAACATAGTAGTGGGCGTGTCAGGTGCATTGCTTGATCTAGTCACTCATAACAAAATACCTTTTATGAAGAAAATAATACTAAATAAGAAAAACAACAACATTTATGTAAATAGAAAACTACAAAATAAAATTACTTTTAACAGAAATCAGATTTCTGTTTTAGTCTTTAGTCCCCAAAACCCATTATTACAAATTAACTCGAATGAAACCTCTCGGAAGCGACCACTCTCTGTTGCACAGTAAAATGGTCGTTAATGGAGGTTGGTCGTTCTTAGGGGTTACCTCCATTGACTTCAAAATGTTATGGAAGGTACTTGATTTTTCGCAAGCGACTTTAATTTTACTCAAAATCATTTTCTTTGTGCAGAAATGCCACTTGTGTGGGCGTCATGAAAACTGGTTCAATATAATTGAACTTCAATAAAAATTATCCCTACTGATATAATTATGTGTAAAAACAAATTTACCAATTACGAATGGTAAAATTATTTTAAATAAATATGACATTGCCCACTAGATGCTTTTACTTCCAGACAAGTTGATACCCATCGATTTCAACAGGGCAGGCTAGTTCTTGACAATGACAGCTCCCTGTCTTTACTCACTGAGCACTTATCATTTAAAAAATTAAAATCTAAATATTATGGAACAATACTTATTTTAATAAAATAAGTATAAAATAATGAAACATAAAAAGTATTTGCAATCTAAAGATGAAATTAATTATTTTTATCTCAAATATACAGATAAATGATCATGTAAATAAAAATTTATTAGCACAGAAAAATTTATCAGCACTAATTTGATTTCTGCTTTGAATTCTTGAAATACTGTTAGCTATATGTCGAGTAAAATTTCAGACTCTACCTTTTATGTATAGAAAATGTTTTTCTATACACTTAAACAGATAAATCAATTTAAACTAGAAAGATTCCTGTTTTGAGTTTGCAAAAAGCTTGGTAAAAATATTAAAATATACTATTTAAATATATAGAGTGAAGAAAATTCAGTGAATTAGACTAACTCAAGAAATTCGTACAGATATTCAAGTCTCTCAATAGAAAATCTATTAGTACATGGAAATAAAATAATTAAAAGTAAATTTTAATCAGAATAAATTCTTATAATTATAAAAAAAATGATAAAAAACTGAATTCACTATGCAAGTTTGTTTTTGAGTAAATTTTCATCCCAGAACACCATATCTCAAAGTTACAGTCATAGCTATGTTTGGTGTTGCCAGTTCGTCCCGCAGTGGACTGATCGTTAAGACACGGTTCCCAGCAGATCACCGAAGTCAAGCATCACTGGCTGCGGTCAGTGTGCGGGTGGGTGACCACTTGGATCATCCTGCGTAGGGACCGAGGGTGTGCGGTATTGGTCCTCGTTAAACTGTTCTACCGTAAAGTGCTCGACTTCGCNCTAGATCTAATATTTTTAAATAAAATATACAAGAATTTTTATACATAAATGTAATCAATGATTTCTTGAAACTTCTGAACCTTGGATGTCTGGAAACTTCATGACTGCGGTTAGCGAAAAATCCAGAAATCGGATTTTTCCAGAGAACAACCATCTCTGGAGAAATTACAAAGAAATCAAAATTTTGCATTAATATCCCTTTTATAAGAAGTGCCATATTTAGCCATCTTCGACGCAATACCCCCTGTTTATGAGGACCGTATTTAGCTGGTTTTAGCCTGATAAGGCTTGATAACCGGCCTAATATGCTTCAAACTGCCAATGGCTAGACCATTGACTTATATTGAGTTAATACCACTAAAAGTACATTTTAAATAAACTTAATATGTTATGTAAGTGAGAAAAACATCTTCCTTTAGTTCATAAATGAGCTGAAGAAGCCAAAATAGAAAATGTGTCATTTGCAACGCAAACGCCAAAAGACAAGAATCTAAGTATGAGTGTAAAAACTATAATGTAGATTTGTATGTCAACCCATTTTTAAAATTTATCATACTGAATTAAATTAATCAGATATTTCTTAATGATCCTACACTATATTTTTATTTATAATGCTCGCAAAATTCCAAATATATTGTTATGTAACACTTGAATTAGAAAATCCAAACATTAGTTAACCACATGCAATGTGCATACTTCACGATGCACTGCATCATTTAGTGGCATCACTTCAGCAAACTGCCATAAAAAAAAATTAATTTTTTCCATCCACTCGAAAATTTTTCCTTTAACTTAATTTGAAATAAGTGAAACATCAAGAAAGTATATTTTCATTAAAACAATTTAGATAATAACCACTGAAACTAGAAGCACCGAAAAAATATTTTAGAGTGGCTTTCAAAATAAGTTTGATCAGAATTTCATAAAAGTTTTTATACGGAGCAGCCACTTTACTATGATCATTTATCTAATTGCAATGTGGTTCTACACTATTCAGTATTAAAAAAGTAGGCTGACTTCTTGTGACTGTTTTAGTCACTGTCTTTAGTCACTGAGCACTTATCATTTAAAAAATTAAAATGTAAATATTATGGAACAATACTTATTTTAATAAAATAAGTATAAAATAATGAAACATTAAAAGTATTTGCAATCTAAAGATGAAATTAATTATTTTTATCTCAAATATACAGATAAATGATCATGTAAATAAAAATTTATTAGTACATGTAAATGGAATTATTAATTTGAATTTGATTTCTGCTTTGAATTCTTGAAATACTGTTAGCTATATGTCGAATAAAAATTTCAGACTCTACCTTTTATGTATAGAAAATATTTTTCTTGGAAATGTTATATACACTTAAACAGATAAATCAATTTAAACTAGAAAGATTCCTGTTTTGAGTTTGCAAAAAGCTTGGTAAAAATATTAAAATATACTATTTAAATATATAGAGTGAAAAAAATTCAATGAATTAAACTAACTCAAGAAATTCATACAGAAATTCAAGTCTCTCGATAGAAAATCTATCAGTACATGGAAATAAAATAATTAAAAGTAAATCTTAATCAGAATAAATTCTTATAAGTATAAAAAAATGATAAAAAACTGAATTCAATATGCAAGTTTGTTTTTGAGTAAATTTTCATCCCAGAACTCCATATCTCAAAGTTACAGTCATCGCCCGTTTCTATATAAAACGTTTCGTATCGAAATTTCCACAAAAGAGTTTCACTTTTTAGTTTCCATTAAAAGAAGGTTTCACTTTTTAGTTTCCATTAAAAGAAGGTTTCACTTTTTAGTTTTCACTAACAAAAAGGTTTCATTTTTTGATTTCCATTAAAATAAGGTTTCACTTTTTCGTGAAACACGAATGAGTTCTAAGTTGTATCTTCTGCTTAAAACTTTTGAAGCAAGAATGACACTTGAAAGGTTTCTCTCCAGTATGCTTCAATTCATGTCTCTTCAAATTGGTGACAAATGGGCTTGTGTAATCACACTCCAGACAGGCATACATTTTTATTTTTATGTTTCCACAAATATCTTTGGTTGAAATGCGAGCTGAAAACAAACAACAACAAATTAAATTAGCAACACACAAAAGTATAAAAGGAAAGTTAAAATCATTTTCTAAGAAATAGAATTATATTCGTAAAGAAATTACTCAGATTATTATCTCAAGACTACAAACAATTACTTGCCAAATAATAAAATAGTTTGAAACTTCTTTTAAATAATATTTAATGAAATTTAACTTGAAAATAAAATTTGTCGCAAATACATTGTCAGATTTGTCATAGGAATTTACCAGACAAGAACTAACAATTAAATAATGATCTTTAGAGATAGATTTTAAAGATAATTACTAAACTAATTACACATCATCATCTTAAACTAAATTTAAATATATTTTGCAGTCTCTTATTTTTATAGATTTAAAATACATATATATGCTAAATTTCAATTAAAATGCACCTAATATTTATGTATGCAATGATAACCGTTCTATTGCACTCATTTTTGTAAAAATTTGATATTTTTGTCACTCACATCAAATCCATTAATTTAATACATTTTCCCATTGCTTTAAAGTAAACTATTTTTAATTAAGCGGCTTAACTTAGATTTGAGGTGATTATTACTGGTTTCAATAATTTCAAAACAAATGTTTGTTTTTTTAATATTTTAAAATAAATGCTATTCATAAACAAACTTATTTCCACATGCCCAAATAATTAACTTTTTCTAAAATCTTAAAGACTACCAAATCTTATAGAATTACCAAATTTTCATGTTGAAAATTAAAAGCTTGGTCGCATATTTTTCTTCTCTTATAAACTACAACTCTGTAAACATAATATTGTTAAATTTAACATTCATTGCTATAAGTTATATTTTTTTAAAGAATATACTCCATAATTTTTGTACAAAGCTAATTTAAGAAAAATTGGCATCAAAAATCTTATCTGGGCATCATTAGGGTATTTCATATTAGATCAAATAAATTATATTAATAGATTCTTTCGAAATTCATATATATGTTTCAAAGCAATAAAATTGGGGAATCAGAAGTACACAACCCTAGTCGAAAACGTCTTAAATTAAACAATGCTGTACATCTAGTGTTAAAAACCTGTATAGTAATAAATATAGTATCTTAGAAAATAATGAAATATTTGACAAATCAAAAAATGATTGCTTGCATATGTGGCATAAGAAATATTCATTTCCAGTTAAATTAACCTGTAACAATTACCCAAACTATATACCCTTTTCAAATAAATTAAAATTAGAGTATTGTTGAAAAGATAGTTTATCAAAGTTATTACAACTATGAGAATGACATATCAAATGATATTAAAAAAAATTTTATAATAATATATTTCAATTAAAAATACAAGACTACAGATTTATAAGAAAGAGACATAACACCATTAGATAATATTGAAAAGTTCTAATTTTAAAAAAAATCAAAATATACATATACAAAGTAAGAAAGAAAGAGTTTCTACAAAGAAAAAAAACATTACACATAATCTTAAGCTTTAAGATAACCTTCTTACTAGGTATAGAAGAAAACAATTTTATTTTCTTGCCAAAACAAATACCCTTGAAATACATCATACAAATTGTTTTTTAGTTTACTTTTAAACTAACAGAAATAGAGCTAATTTAATAATTTAAACCTAATCAAAAATTAAAAATTTAGGTCATATAATTCAAAGTAAAAAGCCAAATTCATCATAAAATAATTTCCATAATGAAATGATTAAAATTGTATTTAAATTTTAGTTACAGAATAAAGTAAAATATCAAATTCAGTAAAACAAACCTCAGAATTAAACAATTAAAATTTAGATTAAATTTTAAAGGCTATAAAGTAAAAAAAAAAAATTCCATAATGTTCTTCCAAATAATTGAATTGAATTTAAAATGTAGATGTTAAAACCTAAACTAAAAAGTCAAATTCATTTCAAATAAGTGATTTTAATATCGATAGAATTTTCATGGTTTTTTTTTTTTTGTTAATCATAAACAAGAGTTACCCAAGCTTTAAGCGTATAAAGAAAAATATAACAAAACATTTTTCAATCTTGGTGAAGATGGTATAATCATTGTTCAGTCCTATCCTATGATGCTATTTCATGAGGCAAGAATGGGTTTGCATGTGGACTTTTTGTTTAAATCCTTTACAGCAATAAGGACACTTGAAAGGTCTCTCTCCCGTGTGTTTCAGTTCATGTCTCTTTATGTTGGTGATAAATGGGCTGGTGTAATCACATTCCACGCAGGCATAATATTTCGATTTTGCGTTTCCAACACTATTACCGAATTTTGAGACGAGAGCTAAAAATACAAAAATTCAATAGGGTGAGTTGAAGGGTTATTCCAGGAAATCACACAACAATGTTTGAAAATTAAAACGAAATATAATTCCTATAAAAGCAACTTCCCGGTATTTACATAAAAAAATTAATAAAAAATATTAGGGTAAAAGTAAATATTTGAAATATATATAATATTGTTTAAAAATACACTTAGAAATCTCAAAAACTGGCATTTTTACATAAATATTCCTTGACATTGAACACAGAAAAAAACTCTGAACTATATGTTAAACATTGAAGAACTTAGCTCTTAAAGACATTTTAAAAATTTTTGTCCCTTGATTCTAACATGTGTGTATAACGAATAATATATAACGGAATATTAATAATGAAAAAACATGTGCCTGTAAAAAATTTATACAGACTACACCTACACAAAAGATAATAATTAATTGGAAATAAAAAAAGAAGTATAAATTTTACAAGGCCTTAAGATACATAGCCTAAATGAAAAATGTGTAATAAATATGCTAAATTGTTCCAGAGACAGAAAAATAAGCATTTTTAATTACTACAAAAAAACAAAAAATTACAGATAATAAAAAATTCTTACAATGTAATTTGAGCAAGAAATTACTATTGAATATTTGTGTGAATTAAAAATAATTTAATTCACACAAAAATATTTTAATCTGCATTATATGAAACAAGTTCCATATTATTAAAATAAACTACCCACTCTATTTACAAGAATCCAAATCAGAAAGAAAAAACAGAGGCAATACATTTTTGTATAGATAAGTACTAATTAATTGGTGCAATAAAATTGAATTAAATCTTATACTGAAATTGCCGTTTAGCACATAAAAGTCCATTCAATATATACTATATCGTACGTGCAAAAAAAAAAAAAATTTAATAACATTTTATCTGATGATCAGATTTTCATATACTAGAAACTCAATCTCAATGGTATGAGAAGGTGACCCCAAATATGTTACTTGTTTAGTACAAATGATATTTTAAGTTACAAAATTAAACAAAAAATAGTGTTGAATAAACATACCTTTTTTTCGACAGATTATGATTCCTGACCCCAAAATATAGGAAGTAGCTGCAAACTGGGAAATAAAGTCCTAATAGTTTTATTAGGAGAGCGGTGGAATGATTGGGAACGTTAATTTCACTTTTTGCACATTTCTCCATATCTCAATAACCATATCTTTTTTGTATCGTCTATCCAACAATCTTTTTATCCACTATCCAACTAAAGTTATAAAAATTTATTTAACATTAAAACTTTTTTGATACAAAAATTTAAGTTTGGTTTGGTTGTTTGTCATTTATTTTTAATAAATTAGAAAATATGTTAACTAAAGAAGATACTTGTAAACATTAGCTATTTTTTTTTTATATCAAGAGTTTAGTTTTACTTACATTTTAATTATCCTAATGAGAAAATAAGTTTATACATTATCCTTATAGGTCAGAGGCGGATTAAGCGTATGAGGGGCCCTAGGCCATTCAAAATTTTAGGGCCCTTAGATTAAATTTTTTCTCTCGTATATTTTTTATTTATTCAAATATAAAAGTAATTATATATCTTTTCATTTAACAAAGCAAATTTAAAATTAAAATAAATAATAATAAATTAAAGTTTAATAAGTAATAAATAAATATAATTAACGCATGAAAAAATTACGCATGACTTTTTTTTTAAAAATCATTATTTTTCTTAATTTTTTTAAAATTTATTTAAAAAAAATTCACTTTAAGGGGGCCTCTAATCATTGGGGGCCCCAGGCCATGGCCTAGTCTAGCCTAATGGGTAATTCGGCACTGTTATAGGTAAATTTAACATTACAAGAGTTATGAAACACTTACATCAAGAATAAAACTCTTTCAGTTAAACAAACATTGTTAGCACAAGATAGTTTCACTACAATCAAACAAAAGAATTTATAAAATAAATTTATGACAGCAATTTCATCCCAATTTCATCTTCAAAGAAGTTTTCATCTTCTGAGTTAGTTTCAAAATTTTAAATTTTAGGATACTGTTTTATGAGTTAGTTAGGTTTCACAAAACTGTCACGGAAGAAAGCCGATTATCACTGCTTATTAGATAAAATATAATGATTTATAATAAAATTTAGTTAGCAAGAACATGACAAAATTTAAAAAATTGCATTTTGTTTGTAAAAATCTTGAATAAAAATATATGCAATTAAAAAAAACAAAGATTAAGAGGAAAAAATGTATCACAAAAATTGCAAACAAAATTTAAACTAGTATCAGACAAAAAAATCACGCAAATTTAAAACTAAAATCATTGTTTACATTTTTAATTAAAAACACAGAAAATCACTACAAAATATGCTTTAGTTGATAACGTCAATTATGGACAAATGGTAACAATCTAGGATTCATTTCTAATGATGATCCAACAACAATACTAATGTATATGTGAATACATTTACCACAATTTGGATATCAGGGCAGAGGGTAATAATAAAAAATATTTAAAAGCAAAATAGATACCATTTAAAAAAAAATACATTTTTATTAAAAATTTCATATTTTAAACAAAATTTTTAGATTAACAAAATCATAAACAGCAATATTGGGAACTGTTCAAGTACTATTTAAGTGGAAAGAGGACTATTTATGCTTGCAAATAAAATAAAAATGGGGGAATATATGCAATAAATAAAACATAATTCATAATATGCCAAATTTCTTTTTATCATAAAAATATATTATGTAAATTTATGTTGACGAAAAACACCCACATGAGATTTTCAAAAAGAAAATGATATAAAATAAAACAGAAACTAGATGGAATGTTCATGAAAAAAGAATTAAGATAATTTTGTATGCAGTAAACTTATTAAGGTATTTAACTGGGAGAAAATGGGAAATTTTGAGTAAATTTTAGATTTGTTTATTGTTTATATTTTATTCAATAACCATCGTTGAACTGTTAACACAAATTTTGAGTTTACAGTTACGAATGTTCAACTCGATAGCCTCGTAATTTTGAACCCACTCCAGAAGACAAGGAAACTCTTGGATTATTACCCTCACATATATCGTTTTGTTGTGGGAACTTGGAAGACTTTGTGACTCCAACAACTTTACTTTAACATGCACCAGTTATAATTTAATACACAGGTCTTCTTTGGCCGGCTGGATTCGAACTCCCATTCTCACGAACATAAGTCCAACACCCTACCATCCAGGCTATTATGGTCCAATTGTTTATATATTTGAACTTTTGTTCATTAGCTTTTTAAATAATTTTGAATGTTGTTCTCCGAATTTTAGAATCGAAGTTATAGTTGTTTTTTTGCATGCTGAATAGCAATTACATACTTTAACTGCATTTTAAGAAAAATCTTTATTATATTAGGAGATTTATTTTGAGAAAATTTATTTTTGCTAACACAGATTACAAAAAAAGCTTATAATAGAATTCTTTGAAACTTTGTACATAGATTTTGTATAATGTTTCGAACTGAAAGCTTAAATCTTAAATTTGCCCTTATTCTGAAAAATATTTGCAAATTTTTTAAGTTCACTTTAGATTTTTAATTTTAGAAACCCAGCTTACCAAAAATAACATTTTAATTAAGGTTATTTTTAAAAGAAAAAAAAATTGTTTTTGGATCTAGTCGGATACCTAAATAAACAATATCTTTTGTTTAAATGCTGCTTCATCAGATGAAAAGTAATAAATTTTATTTACTATATAAAAATAATTAGCATATTTGAATTCAATTTCTAAAATGTTTAAAAATTGAATTCAAATATGAATTTATTACTAATAGAAAACAGATTTGAAAATATAGCATTTTTATGTGTTCAAACATACTAGAATAACGGAACGTTAGTAGCTAAGTTTTAATGAAATAATATTCAATTGTTACATAAAACTGATAATATAATTAAAGAAGACTGGACTAACAAACAAAGTAATCTCAATTTTAGTGAAATGACGTAACTTTACAATAATTAATGAATAAATGACCCCTTTATAAGCCACAATGAAAAATTAAAACTGCTAGCACTTGACCTTAATAAATCTATAAATTTGAAACTTGATGTTAATTGGTTTTTATATGTTTTGAAAATTGTATGATAGAGCATTTTTTTACAGTATCAAAATTCTAATATATTTAAAAAAGGAGGGGAAATGATAAAAAAGCAAAAAATTTCAGATTTAAGGAAGGATCTCATGCCTGAAAAAACAATTTGCAAAAAAAAAATATATATATATATTAGTTTAGTGTAAAGCATAGGGAGAAGTTTTGAATTTGTTTATTTTTGCTTACAAAAAGTTCAAAATATCTAAAAACTATTCCTATGTAATATATGAACAGTCCCTTAATATATAAATATTAAAAAAAAAAAAAAACAGTAAATATACTTTAAACAGGTTCCACATACTATTTATAAGTTGGTTTAGTTGATATGTCACCACTTAAAATGTTAAATGAAAGTTTTTTATAGACAATAAATGTTCCTTGTTAATTTTGCTATGTAAAAACAATATACAAAGATGCAAATAATATTCAATTTTAGTAAACATAACTTATTATGAAAAAAATGAATTAGTTAACATGACTTGAAGTTACATGAACTTTTACTGTTTAAACAAATATAAATACAGGTTGAAAAATAAATATGAGAGAAAATTGCATGAACTTCATGCCATAATACATTTTTAAAATAAGAAAAATTTACTTACAAGCACTAAGTAAATTCTTTTAACCTAGTATCCTAAAGAAAACACCACTCATCTTGAAATGAACTGGGAATTAACTACATTTGTACAATGAACATATTACTTTAGAATGATATAATCTGACAGTTAAGAGTTGCGCAATAAACACCAGCTGAGACATATAAGTAAAACAAACAAAAAATGCTTAGATTTATTAGTACTTGATCTATGGTATTGCACAATTTACGATTCCACTTCCTTTTCTAGGAATATTCCTTTTAGAAGGAATAGTATTTAAATAAATGCTACTTAAAAAAGATTCTTTCAAAAAGATTCTTTTTAGGAAGAGATTTATTTATTTAATAATATCTTTACTCAGCTATTCATTTATGGATTCTTTTATTATGAAATAGTCTTATATCCCTATTTATTTTAAATTAGTTAATGTTAAATCTTTTAATGATTGAAAAAAAAAACTTGGTTGATTAGATAGATTGGGTGAAAATAACAAAATCAAGGGTTTGGCATTTGCTTATTACTAATAACTAAAAACTTCTCTCCCCAATAGAAACTTCAAAAATTTCCTTATGTTGTAGGTGAAAAAAAATTTCCAATAATAAGAATTTAAATGTATGCAAACTTTAGTCTCATCTAACATAACATAAAATTTCATTTTAAAATATTCTTTATGAGAACTAATCAAATTTAATAATTGCTAAAAACTATATCAGTAACAAATCTGGATTTATGCTACCAGGCGTATGTATTATTTGTAAATGTGTATCCTTTTTGTAGTTTATTCAATACAGATAGGAAAACATATTTTTCTTCTTTTTTGTGATTTATTTAATAAATAGAAAAATGCATATATTTTTCTGAATTTTGCTATAATTTTTCATTTTATATAAATCAACCAAAATATTTCATAAATGATGGATTATTAGTTGAATACAAATATCTTTACAGATTTAAAAAATCATTGACAGATAGAAAAAAAAGCCTTACTCTTGGAACCCGTGTTAAGTTTCTAAAGAACCCTACTGGTCTAGGCAGTGGCGTAGCGAGCTTAACTCGCGCCCGGGGCACAATACCCTTTTAGCGCCCCCCCATTCGAAAACCATATAATATTATATGTAAAATATATATGGTTTATATATAGGCGACTTGGATTATAGCAAATTAATAAATAAATAAAGTAAAATAAATAAAGTCATAGACTCAAGCTAGGCTTTAAATTTGAGACAAAAAATGTAGTTGAGAGAACAAGACTAGATTTTGAAATGTATATGATCATCTAGAATTAGTTCAAAAGNTTGTGATGCTGCTTCATGGATTGTAAAACCAATTAGGATAAAGCGTCCTTTATCTTCCAAATTAAGAACTTGAAAGTATTCTTTAGGACCAAAGCATTCTTAAAAAACTTTCTTTTTCATGAAAATGCTTCTACAGAGCATTTTTTAATAGAAAAGACACAGATTCGAAAAAGTGTTCACTGTCTTCCATATTAAGCGTTGAAATTTTGCCTTTAGGATGAAATCATTCTTAAAAAACTTTCTTTTTCATGAATAGTTATATGCTTCTTCAAAGAATTGCTTTGTGTGAAAGCGCGATTGCAGATGTTACATTTGTATGGACGTTCACCGGTGTGCTTCCTCATATGCTTCGTTAAATTAAACTTGAATGGCGTAGAATAGGGACACAAGTTGCAATTGAAGCGATGAGTTTGCATGTGTAGAAACAAATCTTCTGCAGAACTGCATTTCCCCTGACAAACATTACACTCGTACCCTAAAATACAGAATTAAAAATATTACATAAATTGATGCTACAATCAATTTTTTATTAGTTCTTATTAATTCTTAATTAAACTTTATATGAGCTATAAACAATAATTAAAATTGTATACATCAAACAAAGCTGCACAGATTTGATTTTTAAATGCAACAACACCATAATTTTTCCTTATTTAACTACACAGTTTCATGTCTTCTAAATATTTTATTTTTCATTCAAGAAATATTGTTTTCATTTAGAAAATTGATACTTTCATTTCTTTATCAATCGTGAAAAATTAAGAGTGCTTAATACTTAAAACAAGACTTAAGTTATTTAGATATATTAAGATAAATTAGAATTAATTGATGACTCATTACATAGTTTTTAGGTCATGTTATTTTTTTAAATCAATTTATTACCTAAAAAAATTATTTAACACATTTTAAAGTTTAACATTCTGGATTTCTCATGTTTTTCACATTATTATTCTGCGTTTTAACAATATATGTGAAAAAAATTACTTGTTATTAACAACTCACTCCCTGCACACACATATAACAAATTATTTTTGAAAATCACAGAATGGTGTAACTGTAAAAATATGAATCGAGTCTATATTTTAAAAAGATATTATCCAATTACATTAGAAGTTATTATCCAATAACATTGAAAAATTTTTATGAGCATAGAAAACTGAAATAGGCCAATGATGAAACTCTTCTTTATTACGTCAATTTATCACAAAAGTCTCAAAAACATATATCTCTAAGAAAGAAAAAGAATATTACAAATTGAGCTTAGTATTCAAGAGATATATGGCATGATTTAAATTTTAATAAATCACAATACACTTTAGAAACCAAAAAAGAATTAATAATTAATACAATACCAATTTTCTTTACATATATTTATTTTAATTTGAAACATGTATGAAACAATAAATAATATCAAACAGCAAAAATACTATATAAAATTACTATTTGTATTTCTTACTGAAATTTACATTAAACTGTCAGCAAAAGAAAATTTATATTTTAGGCAAAGTAAGAGAAACAGTAAAATTTAGCATAAAAACATTTCAATAACTAATACATACATTTGATATTACACAAAACTATGTCCTATTAAAAGTAACTCTCAGCTAAATTTTTGTGATTCAAAACTTACATTATTGTTCTAGATTACCAACCAAAACACACTTGCTAATTATAATAAAAATCATTTGAATACATAAAAAATTAAAATATTGATTTATAATGTAAAACAAAGATGACAAGCAAAAAGTAATGTTTGTAGATATAGCAGATGATTTAATCCAATGTCAGTGCTTGCTAGTCGAATGCCAATGCTTGTTAGCATTTAAAATATATTTAGATATATATATATTAAAGCACTAAAAAACATTTAATTCTAAAATACATTTAGCACTAAAATAGATTTAATACTTGGAGCAAAATTTGAGAATTTGTAAATATTGTATTTAAAAGATATGCAGAGTACCCGTAAAGACTGCCCTTAACGCGCATTTTTTAAAAAAAAAGTGTTTTATTTAAAGGACATATTAGGTGTTCCGTAGAGACCACCCTTAATATGCATTTTTTCAAAGTATTATACTTCAAAGATACACTGTGTGTCTCTTTAAAATCACTTTTAATATGCACATTTTAAAATTCTCAACTAAAATAACAAAAAAGTACACACATTGCGAGTAGCAAGTTAATGTTTAAGAGAGGAAAAAAATGAATGCAATCGAAATTTGATGAATCACAGTACAAGAAAGAGCAGTCGTAATTAGCAACATGATAGGTTTAATAGCAGGAGGAAATAGAGAAGAGCTAAAAGCTTATAATTAGAAACACCTTCAAGTTTCAACCTGTTTTGATGTTTATTACATTTGTTTTCCAGTCGTTGCATTTTTGTTTTTTACTCACTTAAATATTAATTATTTGACCTCATTGAATGTACTTTTATTTTCTTTTTTTATGAGTATTCTAAAAATATATATAAAGGGGAGTCTTTACAGAACAACCTGTACAGTTTAACTGAATAAAATAAAGGATAAGGCTAATTACTTTATGCCTATTTAATGTTAAGAGGACGCTATACTGCAGAAGAAAATTTTCGTCGCAAATTCACTTTCTCCTCCATTAATAATTTAAAAGAAAGAAAAAGTTCAGGCAAATCTAGAGTTTGTCATGATTTTTCAATTGCTGAAAAAAATACTTTAAAATATTAAAATGCAAACAAATTATTAGAAGAGATTTTTATTATTATTAGAACTTCTCTGTTGATCAAATTATTAATTAGAACTTCTCCGTTGTGTACTCCTAAGTTATTATCTCATCATTTATTTCATTTGTACATTTTAAAATGTTCTTTTTAGTATTTAAAACTTCATGGCTTACACTAGCTTTGTCTGAACTCATTTTTTCTACACTTTAAATTAGAAATAAAGGAGAAAGAGAATTTTTGACGAAAATTTTCTCCCGCAGTATAGCGTCCTCTTTATACAGTCATAATATCGGAATAAAATATAGAAATTTTTAAAATTATATTTGAAAACAATAGAAAATATTTTCACTCATTGAAAATTCAAAAAAAAAAAACTAATGCTGCAAAAATAAAGAACGAATCTTATAAAAAGTGGATATTAAAGTTATCTAAGTAAGATTTAAAGTATGTTACTATCATACTGTAAATAAAAAAAAATTCAACTACCTTGAAATCTTTTACTAAAAAGATATTAAATCAAATAATGGGTAAAAAAGAACATGAAATCAAAAAGTTTTATTAAAATTTTAAATAAAAATACAGATATTAGAACAAAATAGTCCTACTCTCTTAATAGTATTTAAACCTAATTTTTCAAGATTTCTCTATAAGAATCTTTTTCATGAATCATTTTAACATGCTTCTTCATTGCACCACTTTCGGTGAAGGCACGGCCACAAATGTTACATTTGTATGGACGTTCACCAGTATGTTTCCTCATGTGCTTTGTTAAATTACACTTGAAAGGTGTAGAGTAAGGACACAGTGTGCAACTAAAACGATGAGCTTGCATGTGCAACATCAGAGCGCCAGCAGAAATACAGCTCCTCCGACAAATATGACAAGCGTACACTAAAATATAAGATTCTACATATAAGTTAAATACGAAAGAAGAAGAAAAAAAATAGACTCACTATGTAAAAGAATATTGATTGTGAAATCAATTTTAGCTGTTAAATTAAATTAGTAACAGACCTTTTACATAGGAATATTAGTATATTTACTGGCATTTTTAAGGGATAGGTCAGTTTTATTTAATACGTACTAACAAATTATTATTTAAAGGAGTTCTTAGAAGCAATCACGTGTCTCCCTCACAGAAGGAAATTAAAAAAGCCACAGTCTGAATGCTGTACACTTAAAGTAAAGCTTTAAATTTAAACTATAAATACTATCATACATTAAAGAATTATCTGGGATTAAGAACATTCGAATGTCTCTCGTCCCACAGTGGACTGATTGCACGATACGGTTCCCAGCAGATCACTGAAGTTGAGTACCACTGGCTGCTTGCAGTGAGTGGGTGGGTGATCAGTTTGTGACGAGATCGAGGATGTGCCTGTGAAGTATCGGTCCTCGATAAACAGTTCCATTGTACAGCGCTCGAACTCGTGCACTGTTTGTCGGGATATTGAAGCAGGGAAGCCACCCCCAAAAGAGAGGATCGAGCTTGCGATAGCGCATCTTTGGATCATCCTCGAGGATGTTTCCGACACTATCGCCAATAGCCCATCGTGCGTTCTAGTGTGGCGTAAATGAAGTACTACTATCACTACAAATATCTTAAATATTTCAACAAAAAAAAATTCTAGATAAAATCATAAAAAATCAATGAACAATTCTTAATTTTTCAATACAAATCAACATGACAAACAATTGACATTTTTCAAACATATAAAAATTATATTATAAATCCTTTTCACAAAACTGAAACTTTTCGTGATAGTGATGTTTTGCCCACGTTTCATCACAGACTAAAAAACAGGCACAACTTAACCTAAGAGTAACGGATAACTGTTACAACAGTCATTAAAATAAAATATCATGGGCTAAACAGCATTAATCCTTTTATGTGAGGACAGAGCTTTAAAGAACAGATAAATAAATTTTTAATCTACTCAACATGAGTCTAGTATTTTAGTTGGTAATTAAACCCTAGTTCCTTTTGTTATTTTATAAGAACACAATGAATTTTCAGTTAAACTATACCCAAGATTCAAGGATAAAATCAACTGAATTTATAACTATTACAAAGGTTATTTTAAATTACAATAAATTGAGCATCCATAGTATGATCTATTAAGTAGATTTCATCCACCTTACTCATACGTCTCATTTCCCGTAAATTGCGTCTAATTCATCCTTTTCTTCATGAGTGGATTTCACGCTCTGTTAGTAACTAAGATGATTCTTTTGAAGTCTTCCTGGAATAATTTTTGAATGAACATTTGCATAATGCCTCTTCATAGAGTTCGTTTGTATGAAGGTGCGACTGCAGACGTCACATTTGTAGGGACGCTCACCCGTGTGAATCCTGACGTGCTTCGTTAAATTGCTTTTGAAAGGTGTGGAATACGGGCATTCTATGCAACTAAAAAGATGAGCTTCTACGTGCTGCACCAAGTCTTGACCAGAATTAAATGTTCTCAGACAAAACTCTAAAACACAAGATTTTAAGCATTAGTTAAAAGGGGAAATTCATTATTGGATAAAATAATAAAATTAAAATTAATAATACAGTTGTTTGCATTCATTATATAAAAACAATTATGAGAGAAACTTTTTTTATGTATTTTTTTTCTAATATTTTAAGACATTTTCAAAAGACTTGCAAAGAGAATCTTAATCAATCACACATGTGAACTTCAGCTTCAAAAAACTTAGGTCATTTAAATTGTTATTATTAAAAAGTGCTGAAATAGGAATTTATATAATGGCAACAAATGAGAACCTAATTGTTTATATGTATGACATATTATGAATATTATGACATAGTATGAAAAGACCACAAATTTCCAAGAAACTGTCAAAATGCTAATAATACGTCAATTATCATTTGAACGAGGAAAAACTTACCAGTCTTCCTCTGTTATGACAAACATTTTTAAGGAAATATGTTTTCTGCTGCTTAATAAAAAATATTGCACGGAAAAAGCTTTTATGGAAGTCATTTTTATTTATTTTTGATATCAATAGAGAAAAGCAAAAAATTTAAATTTTTTGTCAACTTGAAATTTTAACCTCTTTTTGTATAATGCAATGTGTGAGTGATCATCAGATAATTTGTCTTCTTAACAAAATAAAAGTTCGTCTTTAAAATAATGTGATTTCCGTTGACCAACATCATATTTCTTTCTAAACAATTTACAATCATTATTATCAATGATGTCAAAATTATTGCACTTCATTTGAATTTTTATAAAAACTTTTTACAATTTGGAAACTTGTTGTTCAAATATTCCCGACATAGATATTTCCGCCTTTCATTAAAATACAGAGTTACGAAATTCTATCTATAATCTGTTGGCAAAGGCAGTCTAATTGAGTTAAGTATTAAAAATCAAAATAGTTGTTCAAAATAAATGAAAAGGAGGTAAATATGTCTACTTCATTTCTTAGTTCTGATATTGCTATTTTAACTTCGATTATGTGTATTCACTTACAAAACTGCCATTATAACAGACTTTTTTAATGTACATATTTTCACTGTTGATTTCAACATTCAGACCAAAGCAGCTGATCTCAAAAACTTTAACAATATATTCAACAGAAAACTTTTTTTTACCACGGCAAGTAATCTTTTTATGCAATAAAATGTTTGTCTTCTTCTTTAAGTCAAAAACTTTTCTAAAAATGTTCCTATTACATGACAAGTATGTTTTTAAATGACCTCAATACACATTTTCTAGAAAACAAAAAGTTATTTCCTGTATATATATATATAAAACTATAACCACGCTACAGAAAAGTATAAAAAGCCAAACAATATAGCAAGATTTGTCATTCCAGATAAAAAATAATAAACTTTTTGAACAATAACTTCGGCTTTGAACCTAGTAAATATTTAATATTAAAGTACACAAATCACATATGAATTGAAAAATAGCTTGGATATTAATAAAAAAAAATTTAAGCAAAAAATTAAGAATATTTCCATTGCTGCAAATATAGGGTGTGTACCAATTCCCTCAATGATTTAGAAGGCTTATAACAAACAAAACATTACCATAACTCTAGTTCACGCCAGCATTGTGACAATTGTCACAGATTGTTCCACAAATGTCCTTAAAAATCCTTCACATGAGAGACAAATTTGTCTCCTTGAAATATGTTTGGAAATTATAGAACAGTATCAAAAAATTGCTTTTTGCATTATATTCCATGCAATTAAAAAAAATAATAATTACTGGAATTTGCTACGCTTGGTATGGAATTCGAATGCATGGTATTTAAATGGAATAAAAAAAAGAGTCCGATAAAAAAAATTTTTTTAATTTAAATGTTGAAATTTTAAATTTACATGTTGTGCTGTGCTTTTCATTCAAGTACTGACAATGTAATAGTTAATCAATAAAATAGCATTTTTTGCTCTCTTAGAAGTTTAGATGATTAATTTTTGACATATTTTATTAACTCTTACTTACTCTGTTTCCCTCATTTATTTGGTATCAGTATTTAAATCTCTATATTGAATATATTTACTAATACTAATTTAGCTCCTTTACATTTAATTTTAATGAATACTAATATTCAGTCATTATGGGCTAACAAACCTAATGAGTTATAGACGGCATTTAATAATTGTTAATGTCTACCATAATATGAATTACGTAATTGTAAAGTTCAATTATTTTTCTCAAATTTTTCGACCCTATTAAGGCTTTGGACCACTAAATAAATACCCAAGTGGTCTTATTGGACTACTAAATTTTCATTGCTAATAAGAATATCTATTGCATGAACGAATTTTACTTTATCTCATAAAGAAACATCACTTTTTTAAAATAAAAAAAAATATTTAATATGTGAACTTTTGGTAATGCGGCAGAATTCAAGTTAAAAATTTAAGTTTTTGTCACACTGACTGCAACAAGTAATGATCAATGGTAACGAACCCAGTGGTAATTTCATTAAATCACTAAGCATATGAGGTATGAATGCACAATCTTCAATATGATCCCATAAAAAAAGTTACTGGAAGTTAGGCGTGGAGGAGAGTCTTCCACGATCTGGAGGGAATTGTGACACCCTCTATATAGTGGAATAGGCAAGTGTGTAGACGTACATAGGATGTAGCCTAATAATTGCCTTTACTATTAAAATATTTATGATGTGAGAAGTTAAAAGGTATTTACATGAGCCTCAAAATAATATTCAATAGAGAAAAATATGATATTAACTTAACAGTGAATACTAAGGCTGATCAAAGCATAGGATTAGTTCCTAGATGAAGAAAAATGAAAGTTTTATTGTTCCAAAAGACAAATAAACAGGTTTTAATCTTACTTTTGGTTTGACGGGCTTTAACGTTGATCAGCCGTAGCCTAACAAAGATTTTTTATTTTATTTCTCGAAGTATTAATTAGCAACTTCCCATGTAAATATTCTTCTTATTTAATTTTTTTTACATAAACTCTATCATTATGGAACAAAATTAAAAGGATAAAATATATTGTATCAGTGGAATATTAGATTAGAAAAAAAAAAAAACACTTTTAAAATGTTGTTCATTGTAATGCAATAATTTATTACAAAAACAAATTTCAAATAAAACAAGATACTGAGACAAACAAAAGTTTAAAATGAAGTTAACAACTATCAAATAAAATATTAAGAATTTTGTATAGATATATATACATAAAAAAAACTTTCCGAATGTTCTTTTATGATTTTACATATGACATATTAGATGCTTCTTCAGAGCATTACTTTGAGTGAAGGCACGATTACAGATATTACATTTGTATGGTCGTTCACCCGTGTGTTTCCTTATATGCTTCGTTAAATTGCTCTTGAAAAATGTAAAGTAAGGACACAACGTGCAACTAAAACGACGAGGCTGCATCTGTAGAAACAAATCTTCTGCAGAATTACATATCCTATGATAAGTATCAAGGTCGTACCCTAAAATGTAGGAATTTAGACATTAATACTTTTGCTGACGAAAACGACAATCACAAACTAAAAACAAGAATAAAATACAAACAAAATATATATTATTAAAAATGAGACATTGTAAACAATTAATTTACTTTGTTCTATCAATTACTATTATTAAATAGGGGTAGATATTTGAAACTCAATGATCTATTCAGATGTCCATTTAAGATTTTTAAAAAAATATATATATATACTTCTTACAAATACAATATTAATTTCTTTGTGAGCTAATTCAAAACTGCAACTTTAATAAATTGAAATTTTAATAAATAGGTTGAATTTAAGTGAAATTAGATGAAAAGTTTTTTTTTTTTTTTTAAATGCATAGTATTTGAAATCATGATGAAAAAATACACACCAAAGACAGTAACACAGACCAAAAAATTTAAAAACAAAATCAGCATACTTATAATTCTTCACTCGATTGACAGTGATTGGTTGCTGGTCTAAGGGATCACCGTTATTTGATAGTGGTCCAAGTTAGATTTAAGAGGTCTTGGATAAACAGGTCATTCCTCATGAAAGCAATTTTGACAATGAAGTTTCTGTTCATTTGATTCTTTTTTCTGCAAGATCTTCCAGTTTATATTTATTAATCTTGAGCATAAATTTCAGCTATATATTCCACACAATTTGAACTATCATTTTTAAAGTAATTATGTATTAAAAATGAACAATATTATACTGAAAGAACACAATGAAATACAATCGGCTTATATAATTATAAATATGTAGCTGTTAATCTATGTTATTTTTTTTACTGGGATATTTGTATCATTATAATTCATCATACTAATATTATACTAAAAATTGCAGACTAGCTAGTTTGATTTAAACCAATATTAAATATCAATATTACATCTCTTAAATTATTTTACATCTCATTACATACTGTTCATAATTTGCAAATTTGTTTAGCAGACTGTATGGAATGATACAGAATTCTAGAATGCTGTACCATGAAAGCAAATTTGCATTGATTTAAATATACTTTTTCGTATTGTCTCTCTGTCTAAATTTATTTCCCCCTATGCAATTTATAAATTAAAATTTAAAAAATGAATAATTATATTATTTCTATAATTAATAAATTAATTATACTATAAATTAATAAAAAATAAAACACATTATCTTTGCCGTAGAGGTGTAAATAGTTTTTATCTAATTGCTTTTGTTCCATTAGAGTAATACTAATGGACCATTGGCACTGCTCTGGGATTCATCTTTAGCAAAAATTAATAGCAAATAATGGCATGTATGTTCTATAAATTCTCTTATTTATTATGTAAACATTTTATTTATCTCCATTTCTTTTAATGATATGAAACTAACATAATTTTTTATTACAACTATTTGAATAACTCTGAACTTATTTTTGTTTTAATTTCCTTAAATTGAATAGTTGAAGATTAAGGAATACATTTATAGAGCAAACATAAAACAATGATTTAATAAATTCGTTATCACTAAAAAGAACATGGAAATTATAAAATGTAGCTTCCTTTGAAAACATAATAAAATTAATTACAGAATTTTAGAAAAAAAATATTTTGTAGGTGCTGTTTCGCATTGACATTTAAAAATGTCTATATTAAGATTGTTCCAATCTAATTCTTAAGTACATTTAGAAGGGAAAAAAAATTTCTCAGTTTCTGTAAAAAGTACTGACAATATAGCTGCTCAATATTATATTGCTGTGGAAAAAGCGTCTATATTCATCTTATTTTACATTATTTGTCCTTTGGTGGCTAGTTATATATTTATCACAGCTTTTCAAGACTTAATCTCAAGTCCTGGATTAAAAAAGAACATGAAATCATGCAAATAATTTTATAATAATTATTTGAATAATTAACATTCCCAGAGCTACTACTTTTATGGAAAAAATTAAAAAATACTAAAAAAAAGGGAACATTTCTTATTTACCTTTTTCTTTTAGGAGAATTAACTATACCTGTCTACCAACTATTTTTCTCAATTTTAACATTTAAATTTAGTTCAGTTTTTTCAAATAAATATGTGTTATAACTATTAATGAGTACTGGAAATTATGGTTTGAATATTTCTTCTGAAAAAAAAAGGAAAAAACAAAATGATTTTACAACCAATGTTTATATTTTCCACATGTAACAACATGCATTTCATAAATTAACAAAAAAAAAGCACAATCACTAGAATACCAAATAAATTATTTAACATAGAAATAAGAACTGAAGGAAGCTGCAATTCATGAAAACAAATATCTGCTGAGAAATCTTTACATAAAATAAGGTTTAAAAATCAATAAAATCAGTTAAGGTAAGGAAGAAGCTTACACTGCAAAAAAAAAAAATTCCAAGGAATCTGTTGGTGTCTCATCTGTGGAATTCATTGTAGCTTTTCTTCATTTATTGTACCTTTCGTCTTTCATAGATTTAACATAAATTTATTTTTTAAAAAAAATTATCATTTTTTGGATTGTTAAGACTGACATCTATCTCGTCATTAAACTCTGTCATTGTAACTTTCACAATTTGTCTACAACTCAATAAGACAGATTTAAATGCATTCTTTCTTTTATTAAAAATAAAAGAAAAAAAATGGACGTTATAAATTAGAAAATATGCCATTTATACATTCATTTTTTACAATTTTAAAGTATTTTTGATTAAAAGTATGGAACATCAAGACATTATTATATTAACACATTTCTTTTTTTACAACAACAGAATAGAGACATAAGTATAATCTTTCATTTCTTACAAAATTTACAGAGAAAAACAATTCTTTTTGAAACAAACTATTACAGAATCTATTGTTATATACAGGCTATCTGCTACATTTTAGATTTTCAAATTCATGACTTTCCATGACTAATTCCAAAAATTTTTCATGACTTAACGAATATATTAAATGATAGGTATAACCAAAAACAGAGTAAAGAAAGAGTTGAAGTAATAAAATATCTGAAATAAATACTGTCATGCCTCCATGTTGTGATGGCGCTGTAATCAAGGTAGATGTTGTAAAAAGACAGAGGAGGGAACGCTCTGATGGAGAGCGGAAGCGAATTGTTTAGGTGGATTGGTTATATTAATTTTCTTCAAACTTCATTTTTTTTTNTTATATTGCTGTGGAAAAAGCGTCTATATTCATCTTATTTTACATTATTTGTCCTTTGGTGGCTAGTTATATATTTATCACAGCTTTTCAAGACTTAATCTCAAGTCCTGGATTAAAAAAGAACATGAAATCATGCAAATAATTTTATAATAATTATTTGAATAATTAACATTCCCAGAGCTACTACTTTTATGGAAAAAATTAAAAAATACTAAAAAAAAGGGAACATTTCTTATTTACCTTTTTCTTTTAGGAGAATTAACTATACCTGTCCACCAACTATTTTTCTCAATTTTGACATTTAAATTTAGTTAAGTTTTTGCGCATAAATATTTTTTATAACTATTAATGAGTACTGGTAATTATGGTTTGAATATTTTTTCTGATAAAAAAAAGGAAGAAACAAAATGATTTTACAACCAATGTTTTATATTTTCCAGATGTAACAACATGCATTTCATAAATTAACAAAAAAAAAGAACAATCACTAAAATACCAAATAGATTATTTAACATAGAAATAAGAATTGAAGGAAGCTGCAATTCATGAAAACAAATATTTGCTGAGAAATCTTTACACAAAATAATGTTTAAAAATCAATAAAATCAGTTAAGGTAAGGGAGAAGCTTACATTGTAATAAAAATTCCAGGGATTCTGTTGGCGTCCTCACCTGTGGAATTTATTGTACCTTTCCTCTTTCATGGATTTAACATAAATTTATTTTTAAAAAGAATTTATAATTTTTTGGATAGTTAAGATTGGCATCTATCTTGTCATTAAACTCTGTCATTGTAACTTCCACAATTTGTCTACAACCAAATAAGACAGATTTAAATGCACTCTTTCTTTTATTAAAAATAAAAGAAGAAAAAAGTTGATGTTATAAATTAGAAAATATGTTATTTATACATTCATTTTTCACAACTTTAAAGTATTTTCTATTAAAGTTTTGGAATATCAAGACATTATTATATTAACACATTTCTTTTTTCACAACCACAAAATAGAGACATAAGTATAATCTTTCATTTTTTACAAAATTTACAGAGAAAAACAATTCTTTTTGAAACAAATCATTACTGAGTCTGTTGTTATATACAGGGTATCTGCTACATTTTAGATTTTCAAATTCATAACTTTCCATGACTAATTGCAAGAGTTTTTCATGACTTTTTTTGAAAGAACATTGTCATTTTTAAAGAACATGATAAAAACATTTTATATTTTAATAAAACATGACTGTGAGTGGGGATTTGTTACAAAATCAGATATTTTGAATACCATGAAATTGTGTCTGTGTGAGGTCTGTGTAAATTCCATTTTAAAAATTAGATTTTTCGGCGACTGAAATTCATGATTTTCCATGATTTCTCATGACTTTTCAGGTGCGCAGATACCCTGTATATAATTTTACTGTTAAAAAAAATTTATTTAAAAAGTTGGTTGACTATTTATCAAATTTGTGTAAATAGTTAATGTGTGTTTTTAAATGGGTCTTCTGTTTGAAACGTTTGTGACACATAGTGCATTCAAAAGGGCGCTCTCCAGTGTGAACTAGCTCATGTTTTTTTAAATTGTCAGGTTTCACTGATTTATAATGGCAATATTGACATTGGTAAACTGGCTGCTTGATTGAAGATAGCTTGCTTCTTGTCGCACAGAACTTAACATAATCAGAGTCTTCGTTTACATCCTCATCCGTTTTACCAATAAACTCTAAAGAAAACGAAAATGTCATTATTGATATTTATTACAGATATATTTTGAAAAAATTATTACAGTAACAAACACAAAATTTAAATATAAATCTAATCTATCATCCTGAACTTTAACGTTATTACATTCATATTTAATAAAGAGATGTCGAATACTATTATTCTAACAAACTTAAAATAAAATATAGAAAGATTTTTAAAAATATTACAGCAATGAATAAAAAAGTAAGCAACTCTAAATCTAATTTAGTATTTAGAAAAATAATTGGATTTAATCTCAACAGACTATTATACTAATTATTAAAATTTACTAAGTTATAGTAGTTTTACAATAAGGATACATTTTAAAAATAGAAAATCAAAATAAAATTTAATTTTATATTTTTCAGTGAAAAATGTAATAATACATGAATTAAAAAAAGTTACTCAGAAAAAAAGATTTGAGATAGTTAAATTAAAATTTCTTTAAACATATTTTTTTGTACAATCCAACTAAAAAAAACAAATTTTTTTTAATTGTCTATTTAACAAAGTTGTAAGATTTTTATCACTATTAATCATTACTTTTTTATATATAAATATTTTAGTACAATAATACATATTAATACAGATTTTAACATAAAAACAAACATAAAACAAAAATCACATATATTTTATATAATTAATATTATCTTAAGAAAATTTAGATTAAATAAATCTAATATTTTTATTTATTAAAGTAATAATACACTAAAATTATTTTCATTTATTAAGTAATAAAATTATTTTCTTTATGAATAAGGATAAGTCATAAATAACTCCCTTGAAAATATGTTAAAATAGAGGCACCAGAATATGCAAACATTAGCAAAGTTCAACATTACGTAATTTATGCACTAAAATACAAGTAAGATGCCTTAAAGATAAATTTCATCAAGGATAATTTTTGTCAACTAAATTATAAAAATACTCAAATTTAGAATAAAGATATGAAAAGTAATAAAGTTACAGAGAAGTAATAAAGATATGAAAAAGGAAAGAAAGATGTTTTTTTTTTATTCCCTTCTTAGGAATAAAAAAGCACAAGTCTACTCAGCTTATTATCTTAAATTACTTACCAGTCTTAGAACTTCAATAAAATAAAAGAGGAAAATATAAAAAAGGTCATTACAAAATGATACAGACTTTGAAATAGTTAAAACTTTCCATAGCTATATCACAGAACCTAATCATAGAAAAAGTGTGATTATACAAATATCTTTCAATTCTTCAAATTTCCTGATTTAAAAATCTCACATTAAACTACATATTCTCAAAATTTACATGGTAGACATCAAAATTTTTATTCAATTTCCTTAAAGCTTTGAATTGTGATATTAATTCAAGAGATTTACAAATTCTATATGAAGATTTGCATTACAATTTACAAATCAAATATGTGTTCGATAAACCCTTCATCAGTACTGCTGCCGATTACATGAATAGCATATAGTAGTTTGAATAAAACCTTCATCTTAAAGCTCTGTATTATCAAGTGTGTGGTACATTTAATGAGGGGGGGAGGAGTTTTTTGATCACTGACCACTTAGGCTGCAGGCATACAAGTTTTTTGTTTCTCAATGAAACCGATATCCCACAAAAACAAATTGAAAGATAAGGCTTTCTGCTTTCTAATTCTTCTTGAATCTATCAATCCTTATCCCCTCCCTCTGCTGACCCTAGGTTGCCCTCACAACCTCCGAGCCCCCATCCTGTAGGGTCCACCATGTAAAGGGGGGCAACCACAAATGATTTGTAGTTACAAATTTTGTGGTGGGTTAAAATTTATTGGTGGAATCAAAGTTTGTGCAGACAGTCTTATTTAAAGTGGCTAAAGATTTTTGAAAGGGACATTTTGGGGAGAAATAACAGATCTTTAGACATTTAGGATACAATTGGGCAAAAGAATCTTCATAAAATCATTTTTTCTCCTAAAATATTTCAGAGCCCTGAAAGTATTTATGTATTTAAGTTTACATTTTATATGTACTTGCATTAAATTCAAAACATAGTTGAGTGTTTCAGCAGTGTATTTTCAAAGTAATAAACTATGGATAGGTTTTTTCTTTGTGAATAAATTTGAAGATAAATAATTATATTTTTCATATTTTATTAAAGGATATTTGTTGTATCCATTTTAACATAATTTTGAAAAAACTAAATGCAAATCTAAAAGTCAATTGAATTTTATTGGTTAACTTACGTCACTTTTACCATAATTTATGAATATAAAAAATGGAATAACACAATAATAAAATAAAGAACAATTTGCTATTTCAAAGTTGAACCTATGTTATAAAAAATATTCATAATTTTCTTTTGAAAAAAATGTTTTTTCTTCTTCTTTTTAAAATTTTAAAGCCTTAAATTACTATAATCTAAGTTCATTGATAACAAAAGACAAGAACTATTACAGTTTGATTAAATGCATGAAAAATATAATCATAAATTTTATGTCATTACTAATTTTGAAAATCATTTATTATATATAATTAAAATAAAAAACAAGAGTTATAAAGAATGTTGATAAAGAAAGTTTATCCTTAAAAGAGCTTGAATACATAAAAAAATAATGCATTGTAAAAAACGAAAGAAAAAAGATATTAATTAAAAATATAAAATACTATGAAATATTAATTGTGTTAAACATTTTTACAAAAATTGATCATATTTTTTAAACATATGAATTAATTCTAAGTCTTATAATTTTTCTGCTTTGCTTTTTCAGAATACTAATATGTTTTAAAGTGCAAAATTGGAGCAAAATAATTGAAAAATTTTTTGGACTAACAATTGGAACAAAATTAAGAAAATTTTGAAAACAAATATTATCTAAATTTTACGGAATTATTATTTGAAATACGACAACAGAAGATATTAACAATAAGAAAAATAAAACACAGATAGTACAAACTGAAAAAACACAGATACACAATAAAAACAGCTTTTACTGCAATTACAATTCAATGACTACCTACATAGTCTCAGGAGCGATTTATATTTGAAACATTAATTCCAGAAAATAAATCTTTACAATTTTTTCCGGTACTTCTCTTTTTGTGCCAAACACAAGTAAATTTTACTATTTTCTAATTTCGGTGACTACTATTTTTTTTTTTAAAAATAAATGCATAAAAAAAATTTTTTATACCTATAGTTAAACTTAATGGCATCCAGCTTATGGTAAATACTCTTTCTTTTTAATGTTATAAATAACAAAATGAAACTTCATATCTCTGATATTAAAAAAAATTTCATTCAATCACAGAATTTATTTTCTTTTTAAAACTATCACAAAATTTCACAATAAAACAAATTACAACACACATTTTCAAGGAACACATACATAATCACAATAATAGCCTTACAATTATGGCCTTTGTAAATTAATTTAAATACATACAAGCAGTGAAAATTTTCAAATGCACACAATGTTAGTCTGAATATTTTACGAACATTAGGACATTTTTTTAGGCCTTAAAAATTCCTTTTGCTATTCCGTTTTGTTATTCATTGGAAAAGTAGAGAGCAGCAGAGTAATTTCAATATAATTTTTCTCAGTGGCTCAACTGTGTGATGGCTAAAGGAAATTGAGAAGTTTACTGACTAGTAAATGAATGAGTATTAATGTGTTTTTTTAAATGAGCCTTCTGTGTAAAACTTTTTTCACAAATAGTACATTTAAAAGGACGATCTCCAGAGTGTACAAGTACATGTCTTTTCAAATTGTCAAGTCTTGATGATTTATAAGTACAAAGTGTACATACATACAAATTCTGCTTTGCGGTAAAATGCTTGCTTACATTAGACAAACCAAACTCTCCACTGAAATTCATTACATCAATATTCCCTAAAAGAAAATAATTAGCAATGGTTAAAATACATTACAAAAACATATACCAATAATATATAGATAATATCATTTACCTATATTAAGAAATAGAATGTTTTTTTATTAAATTAATAACACTATAAAACAATATCAATTATATTAAAGTATCAAATAGGTATATCCTAGATATATTTAAAATACATCTAAACTAAAATATGTAAACCAATAAAATATATAAAAGCTAAATTATTACATAAAATACACAAACAGTTATACTATTCATAACACTAAACCAGGTAAAAAAAAATCTTTAAAATTACTAACTATTTGATAGGCATCTTGAACTATTTAGCTTTTTTAAAAAAGTTGTTTTGAAATATTTATATCAGCAAAAAGTGCAACAGATTATAAAAATGCATGTAAGTTTAGATTAAATAAAACTAAACAGTAAAATTACACAGAAATTTTAATTTAAAATTTTGTTTCCATTTCAGCAGCTTATATTAATCTCTCTTACAACTCAAAACTAATTCTTTTAAGAAATTTTATATCAGTTAAGAAACTTTCTCAGACTGCCAGTTTTCCTTAAAAATACAACAACAAAAAATCATAAGAAAACAAATTTACCAAAAATCTTTCGAAAAGAAATTGAAAGACACAAAATGTAAGCAGTCTTGATTGTGTTTCAGAAAAATAGGTCATAGAATAGTTTTTTAAAAAAAAGGTATCTGAAGAATGCTATAAGAAAGAAAAAGCACTGTAGAGGATTTGATAAATCTTAAGAAAATTAAAGAGACTTGTACTGTTTTCAACCATAGATGCAAGTAAAAAATTACACTTTTGAAGAAAACAAATTTTAAGCATTTTTTTCGAAAAATTTAAAACAAAACTCATCTGAAACCTCTCTTCTCAATATTTCAATAAGTAAAAATGTATACCAACTATTGAGATAAGATAATATTGATATATTGCATGGCAACAACAATTTTTGCATAATAGCTTTAAAATAAAAAATTATTTTAGCTTATGCGTTCGTTCCTTCCCTAGAAAAATTTCTTAAACGAGATTAATATACAAGTCTGCGAATTTATTCATATCAATGTTTCTTATACATAATCTTTACATTTTCAAAGTCTCTGTTTAAAATTTTAAAAAATCAATCGAAATTGCATCTAAGTATTAATAATATATAATACAGCACGTATATATTTCAGACTAAAATCTAAGAAAAATTTAATTTTGCAAAACATTTTTTGGTAAATATGGCTTAGGCTTTGAGAATCTAGTAAAACTAAGAGAAACTTTAATTAACAGTTGAATTATTTGAATTTATAATTCTGTTTAACATGCTGCACATTTATTGCGACCTAATTTGGGTTGAATTCGAAATTCCCCATTTGTTTTTGCACATTGTAAGAAAGCAACTTTCTTAATATGATCTTTTTTATTTGCTATCCGCTCATTTATGCTCCCTTCGTTTAGTGTGATTTTAACATAGCAAATAAATACTGGGCCCTGAACAAAGCTTAAACACCAGTAAAGAACTTTAAATGATTCTTTGCATAAATTAAAAAGTGTCCTTTAAGCTTTTCAATAAGCAACGTCAATATTTTGTGAACAAAAATTTTTTTATTTATCAGAAGAACGCGCAAGCCGCGATAAAATAAACAAATTGGATTCGGAAGAGTTGAGATGTTTTGAGTGGAACTCGCTATCTTCAAACAGACTATAAACCTATTACGCTTTAGCCTGAACTACTGTAATAAAGTTAATACTACTGTGCCATCTATCAACAATTGTAAAAAAGAAAGACTCGCATATTTTTATTTCATCAAGCCAAAATTACAAACTTTTAAGCAAACAAAGCAAAAATAATTTAATTTTCTTTGCAATTATATCAGTATTAGTAAGAAATAATTAAATTAAACACAGATTTTCAACGTTTATTTATTTATTTATTTTTATATTTGAAGGGGAATTTGCCATTTGTTGTAACCCATTTCGATCGCAAATGAAAAACTTTTTTTTTTCTTTAAGAAATTCGCGATCGCAACGCTCGAGTACGCCGTCTAGCGGGAGCCTGTAAATATCAGATATTAATTTATCACGTTTTCATTTAGTTCCATCAAANGTACGATTGCACACAAAACTGTAATATAAAATTTTTTGCTTAATGAAAGTCCAATATATACTAATATATTCCACATTTACATAAAAAAACTGCAGAAAAATTTCTAAAACCTGCACTTAAGATATGAAAAATATTTCATAAAAACTAGCAAATAAGTAAAAGAGAAATTAAATGAAACTTCCGTCATTTACTCACGGGTCCAGATTTTTTTAATTACTACCTAATTTATCCTTTTACTAATACACCGATTCCCTAACTAGTGATTAGTCCCGTAGTGGACTGATTGTTAAGACACGGTTCCCAGCAGATTACCGAAGTCAAGCATCACTGGCTGCGTTCAGTGTGCGGGTAGGTGACCACTTGGATCAGTATGCGTAGGGACCGAGGATGTGCGGTATTGGTCCTCGTTGCACTGTTCTACCGTAAAGTGCTCGACTTCGCGTGCAGGTTGTCAGGTTACCGAAGCAGGGGTGCCATCCCCTCTGCGGAGGATCAAAATTGTGATGGCATGTCTTCGGATCATCCTCAGGGATGTTTCCCAGGCCGTCGTCAATAGCCCATTGTGCAGCTCTAGTGCGACGTAAATGAACAAATCAAAAACTAACTAGTGATTAGTCAATTCGTCTTGAAAAACTGGTTCATTTTTTCACCACTTCGCTCAATAACCGATAGGTTTATTCCTGATCCTATCCATTTATTCGTTTTTTTAAATATTTAACTTCTTTTTTCACAAAATCATCTATTTATCAAATTGCCATAAAACTACTGTTGTTTAATTAAACGGACAGTAGTAACAGTCACGGTTGTTATAGAGTACTCCAATTTATAGTTGTGCCTCCTCCAACTTATAGTACCCTATTCTCCTACCGCACACTAACATACGATTCTAAAAATATAAAAATAAATATTTGTTTACCTATTAATTTGCCATCGCTCACATCGCGTGAATGATAATTTTGTATTGTGGATTAACAGATAATTTAATTTCTTTCATAGGGCTAATTTTGGTTGCGATTTAAAAAAAATTTTTATAAAAAAAATAAAGTGACATCGTACTTTATGACGTACTTTTGGTTGCGATTTAATTATTTTTTTTATAAAAAAAATAAAGTGACAGCGTACTTTATGACGTACTTTTGGTTGCGATTTAATAATTTTTTTTATAAAAAAAATAAAGTGACATTGTACTTTATGACGTACTTTTGGTTGCGATTTAATTATTTTTTTTATAAAAAAAATAAAGTGACATCGTACTTTATGATGTACTTTTGGTTGCAATTTAATAATTTTTTTTATAAAAAAAATAAAGTGACATCGTACTTTATGACGTACTTTTGGTTGCAATTTAATTATTTTTTTTATAAAAAAAAATAAAGTGACATCGTACTTTATGACGTGTAGATGACAAATCCACAGCACGTGCGCCACTGTGGGGCATGAGTGCAAAACTACGATTTTAGTCAAAATATTACAAATTTCAGCTTTTTTGTGTCTCGTTTTTGGAAAGAAAAATGATTAATACATAGATAATTTGATAGCAAAAACTAGTTACTAAAACCAATAATTCTTTGAAAAATGAAAACTGGGTTTGCTTTGAACAATTTATATAATGCTAGGTTTGATGATTTCCCAATTTGGGTACTTGCAATTTAAGAAGAAGATCACGGATAACCACACATGTGACCTATGAAGTCATCGCCAACTGATCGCTTATTTACAAAATGGCGGGGAATGTAAATTAACGAGAAGTTCATTGAATACATCGTAATATCGCACATCGAATTTATTGAAAAACAATTTTTTCTCGTCTACGTCTTTTAGTTAGCTTAGTTGTTGTTGTTAATTTACGTCGCACTAGAACTGCACAATGAGCTATTGGCGACGGTCTGGGAAACATCCCGGAGGATGATCCGAAGACATGCCATCGCAATTTTGATCCTCTGCAGAGGGGATAGCACCCCCGCTTCGGTAGCCCGACGACCTGCACGCGAAGTCGGGCACTTTACGGTAGCACAGTTTAACGAGGACCAATACCGCGCACCCTCGGTCCCTACGCAGACTGATCCAAGTGGTCACCCACCCGCACATTGACCGTAGCCAGTGATGCTTGACTTCGGTGTACTTAGCTTAGATTTATTATTAATGTATTTTATTTTAACCGTAATATATTTTTGTTTTGTGTACCTGGCAACTTCGATGCATAATTAGTTTGTCAATGCTCTACATGGCTTCATCCCTGTCTTTGTGTTAAGTAAGAATAGAGAAATAATTGAAATCTTTCATAATACAGAAGATTAACTCTATATATATAACATAAATTTAACTCTACGATATCGGTTTCAGTAACTTATTCTTATCGGTTTCATTAACTTCTGATATACACAGAAGTTAATGAAACCGATTCTCATTTAAGTTTTAAGGAAAAGACCAAATAGCGAATCCTTCAAAGTCAAGTCCACAGGCAATAAAACTCCAATGCCCTATTCAACACTAGGGTTAAATTTATGTCTGAGATTAGCGGGAGATAAAAAGCATTAATAATTACGGGTCTAATTTTTTTAAACTTAAATACAAAAGTATATAATATTTAACAAGGACATATTATTTTTGTGTAAGCATTTTTTTATTTTAACAGTAGACTTAAAAAAAAGGTAACAAAATGCTATTTAATTTCGTCGTCTATTACAGTCTTAAGCAGGAAATTACTATTTTAATTCGCAAAAATGAGAGAATATATCCTCATTGAATTTAATTCACCTAAGCAGTAAAGCGTAAATTTATTTACTGTTAAGTCTTGGATCTTTTTTTCAGGGAGGTTTCTTAATTGAATCTAATAGGGCAGAACTTTTATTACATTATGCAGCTGTATAATCAACTTTGTATGAGGTCTTAGTTCCAACAACCCTGTAAAAAATTTGTTTTTCCCACTCTCAAAAATTATGTACGGAAACACGTACTGATAATTTTCTAAAACTATGGAATTGCATGTGTTTTTTGGTTGTTTTTTTTTTCCACACATGCGATCTCTGCATGTTCCTTGCCAAATAATCTTCGTTAAATCGATTCCTGTAATAACCCTGTAATTTTCTCTGTAAACAATCCTGTTAAGAATTTTTCCTTTATATCTACTACCATGTACGGAAGTACTAGAATATAAGTACGGATAATTTTAATGACAGATTTGGACAGTTGTTTTTAAATCTCTTGTTCTCTATGCATTCTTTGCATGTTCTTTGCAAAATTAAAATTCTTTGTCCGACTTATTCTGGTAAAATTCCAGTAAGAGATGTTTTCCTTCCTATGAGTTGCTTTGAACAGAAAAAAGAAAATATAACAGAGGTTCGGTTTTTTTTTTTTTTTTTACTGAAAGCTTATTCGGATCACATGTGCTATCTGATATATTGTTCCACTCGCATTCACTACAAATTGCATGTTTTTTTGTAAATAACAATTTCTTTGTTCGATATATTCTTCTAACATTTCTACAATATGCATCATTATTATGTAATTTTACATGGCAAAATATGAAATTTGAGGGAAGGTTGAACAGTACCTGAGAAATCGAATTTTAAATGTCTGAATTTTTTTTAAATTCAATTTCTCAGGAACTATTCAACCGATTTTGCTCAAATTTGTATTTTACCATGCAAAATTATATTCTTTAAAAGGAAGCACAGAATTGTATACCTTACAACTCAAATTTTTTCGTCCATTCTTCAATAAAATAATTAAAAATAATAAATATTTACTAACAAATATTTTTTACATGGAATTATCTTTGGATGAACGAATTTTATAATCATGTGCAAAAATTTTTCAATTCGCTTAAAAAGTTCTTGAGATATGGCGAAATACGCAAAAAGTAAAATTAATATTAAGGGGTCAAAACTTTGAAGCGCTTTCCTGACAAAACTATGGGGATCATATTTCCTATATTGCGGCTATCCCCTATATTTTAGGTGTCAAAAATCTGAATCTGTCTAAAAGAAAGAAAAAAAAGAAGAAAAAGATATCTTTATTCAGAGAAAGTGCGAGTTTGTTTCCGATTTTGTAACTTAAAATGTTGTCTTCATTATTAATTACCATGTTTGAAGTTAGCCATTAAGATTGAATTTTGGAACGTGAAGATCCGATTATTACTGCACAATATGATAAAAAAAAAAGAATTATGTTTATCACAATCGTTGCAAAATTCTTTAAGAATGTTTTTCGAAAGCTTGGTGTCACATGAAATGATATTTTTTTTATATTATTTTTTTATGTGATCCGAGTTTGTAACAGTTATTCATTACTATTCAATCAAGTTTAGACTGTTTTTAGCATTCTCTTTTATTCTAAAAATGGCGCAAAACGTCAATATGGAGAAAAGTCACAGTTTTGAGAAAATGAAAAGTGGCCTAATTTTTTAATATTTAAAAAATTATTGCAATGCTGCTCATGCTTATACGGGCTCAGAAAAATTTGCAAAAAAGGAGAACAAGGCATTGATTTTGATAATTTTCATATTTATGGAAATACGTCACCTAATTGGCGAATTTTAAAAACGTTTAATGACTCTTAAAATATTTAAGTTATTTGTCCATTCTGTTGCCCAGTCAGATTGCATATATAGTTTAAAATTATTCAAGTTTAAGGCACTTGATAGTGATTTTTTATTTTTCTTGGCGAAAGAGCTTCGAAAAACCATTTTAAAAATTCATTCTTTTTTACATTCTTCGACTGTGTTGGGGTGTGTTGCCATTCCACGGGTAAAACTTTTCTTCGCAAATTCTCTTTCAACTCTATAATTAATTTGAAATAATTGAATTCCGACAAATCTAGAGTCTCAATTACTGAAAAGAAATTTTTTTAAGTATCAAAATGAGAATAAATTATGAGGAGATAACTTAGGATCGCACAATGGAGAAGTTATCTTCCAATAATTTGATTCCATTTTGATTTTTCAAAATTTCAAAATATTGATATTTCAAAATTGTTTGATATTTCGAAATGAAAAGAAATTTCTTAAATATCAAAATGAAAATAAATTATGAGGAGATAACTTAGGATCGCACAATGGAGAAGTTATCTTCCAATAATTTGATTCCATTTTGGTTTTTCATAATTTCAAAATATTGATATTTCAAAATTGTTTGATATTTCGAAATGAAAAGAAATTTCTTAAATATCAAAATGAAAATAAATTATGAGAAGATAACTTAGGATCGCTCAATGGAGAAGTTTTCTTTCAATAATTTGATTCCATTTTGATATTTCAAAGTATTGATATTTAAAATTGTGATATTTCAAAATATTGATATTCAAAATTTTGATATTTCAATATGAGAAGAAATTTTTTAAATATCAAAATGAGAATAAATTATGAGAAGATAGCTTAGGATCGCACAATGGAGAAGTTATCTTCCAATAATTTGATTCCATTTTGATATTTCAAAATTTCATTCTCAGCAATTAAAACTTCATGACGCACTCTAGATTTGTCAGAACTCATTTTTTCTTTCCTTTAAATTTTAAATTGGTTATGAAGATGAAAGAAAATTCGCAATGAAAAGTTTCTTCCTTGGTATGGCGTCGTCTTTAACTCCTCTATTTTTGCGATATTTAATTGACAGTCTGACAGTGAAAAATTGACTGATGTTATAATCATGAAATGGAAATTTAAAATATTTTTGCAGTATATTATTATACTGTTGGTCTAACCCTGAATAAGAGAATACATTTGTGTACAAAAAAGTGTCTTGTCAGGATCTTGCAATTAGCCAGTTGGCAAAAAGGTTTAGTGACATTGTTGTAAATTTAGGCTCAGAAAATATAGCAACAACAAAAAATTGTTTACAAAATATTTTTTATTTTTAAAAAATATTTTATTTCATGACCTCGCAAAAAAAAAACTTAATTTTTTTACAGCTCCCGAAAGATTTGAAGCTGGAGCATAGTAAAACGAAAATTAGCTGCAATATTAGAAGTTTTAAACTTCACCATGTTTCGTTTCAAGTTGATCCACCAACCGTGCAATCAAACAAATGCAATAATTTGATCGTTCCAACTTAGCACCACATGAAGATTGCAGCAAATATGAACGATTATGGTTTTAAAAAAAACTACATTTTTTTGCAGTAAATGACAATTATTTTATTACCAATGCAACTAATACTACAACTACTTTTTTTTTAAAAAAAAATGTATTGATTTCAAATGACTTGCGAAAGGTAGTCACTACTTTTAGGAGACAAACTTCGTCGGAGAATTTAATCTAAACCCATGTTCAAAATGGCTTCTAATAAGAAATTAGCTTAGTTAAACATGCAGGAATACTAAGAACTATTTTATTTAAGTTTATAACCGTCGTTGAACTACCGACCCAATTTTGGGTTTACGACTACCAATGTTCAACTCCGTAGTCTTGTAATTTTGAACCCAATTCAAAAGACAAGGGAACTCCTGGATCAAGTATTGGGAGAAATTTGCTTTCTTGGGGGACTTTTTGATGGAACTGACCCGCCTTTGCGTTACATGGAGAGGAAAACCACGAAACCTCCCACGGTAGCCTGACCGCAAGGTGACTCTTACCCAAGATCCGTCTACCACGTGGGATATTTTACGTCGTCAGTACCGTGGTCGGTGCGAGCCAGACGCGGAATTCGAATCGACCAGCCATCTCTGGGATTTGAACCAGTTTCACTTCATTGGATGGTGAATGCTTTATCCCCTGAGCGATCTATTGCACAACTATTGCATCTCGGAAACTATAAGTATTGTATCTCGAAAACTATTAGAAAATGTTGAAATTTTTGAGCACAATTTTAAAATTCGTTTGTCCAAAGATAATGCCATGTAAAAAATAAATTTTAATAAATATTTATTATTTTTTATTAATTTATAATAATAATCTCAAAATTTTGAATTGTAGTATACTATTTTTTTACGTCATTTTAAAATATGTAATTTTACGTAGTAAAATACAAAATTCGAGCGGAATCGGTTGAATAACTACTGAGAAATCGAATTTTAAATCTACGACTTTTTAAAAATTAATTCTAAATTAGCTATTATTCATTCGTAATGACAAATATTCGCAATGACAAAAATAATTTAATTAAATGTAAGTCGCATATAATAGCTTGATTAAGAAGAAAAGCTCGTCGCTCTGATGTTCTGATTGCATGAAGATTTGTAAAAATCAGATTCAAAAAATTATTGACGTTTGAACATTGTTTCGTTTTAAAGCTAACATTAAAAGAACTTGTCTGGAATCTCTACTACCTACTGTTTCTTTTTTATTGTACTACGCACTACACTAAAAACTACGAAAAAGAAGTAGTGACGACTGTAGTTTCGCTACTTCCGATCAGAGTTGGTCAAAAATTTAATCGATTACATTTTTGGATTACAGTAATCAATTACTTGTAATCATGATTACAAATTTCAAAAATTTGATTACAGCTGTAATCATGATTACAATATTAATTACAGTAATCAATTACTTGTATTCAGGGCCGGATTAACCTATAGGCACACTAGGCACGTGCCTAGGGCCTACGAAATTCAGGGGCCTACGAAAAACTTGGGAGAAAAAAATTTGTTGACAAAAATAATTTAGCTTTAAAAACAACAAGTGTATTTTGCACAAAATTATGAAGATACAAATAAAAATATAATATTTTTCGGTAATAAATTATTTTGCAGAATCTTATGATCTAATATATTACTTTTTTGCGATTTTTGGATTCAACGAAATCTTGTATTATGCTGTCGAATTCCAAACTACGCAAAATGTCGTATTCAATAGACATAAGTGCGAG